>NC_073628.1:54995086-55305344 GCF_029407905.1 Bubalus kerabau
TTTGCTATATGAGCTGATTGCAGGCCCTTTCCTTACAGATTCTTCCTGTTTTCTTTTGCACGGTAATTCAGCTCTTTCTAATCCCTACCCACACTTCTGTGCCTCTCTACAAATTCAGTGAGATGGCCCCAAACCTTCTGTCTATTCAAGTTCTTATGCAGATTCCCTCCTCCTGTAATCTGGCTATAAAAGGGTGGTTGGTGTCTTCCTGGACTTACATGCATTTTTAAATAAGGATGCTTGGAAAAGACCCTGATGCTGGGAAAGATTGAGGGCAGAAAGAGAAGTTGGGGAGCAGAGAATGAGATGGTTGGATGCATCACTGACTCAGTGGACATGAGTTTGAGCAAACTCAGGGAGATAGTGAAGGACAGGAAAGCCTGGCATGCTGCAGTCCATACAGTCGCAAAGAGTCAGACATGACTGAACAACTTAAATTCTTCTTTGAATTCAAAACCTGGGGGTCAGGGAGTTGTTCTCTTTCTAGGAGCTTACCCATCCCCACTAAGAACATAATTCATTCTGCTCAACTTTAGGGGCTCAACCTTCTCGAAGCCCTATTAGACATATCTCATAATATCCCTGTCTCCACTCTCCTCAGGAGCTTTCACCGTGGGACCACATCTCTAATGCTGAAAAGCAGCTGAAAATACCCAGGACCACCTGACTCTCTGACTCAGTGGGACTCAACCCCTGACCTCAGGGGAGCTTCCTGAGCCATGAAGGAAGCCTTGAGCTGAGCACAGAAGGAAACATGGGAAAGGATGTTGATTATTATTTTCCCAGCTATTATCCTGACCTGATTACTCTTGTCATTATGGGCTCTCACTAAAGGTCAGTTGAGGATGACACTAAATGCTACTGAGAATAACTTCAGATTCCTCAGATCCCATGTTCCTGCATTAGGGATTCACACAGATTATGGAAGCGGCAAGGTGGGTCTCCTGGCCCACACTCTCTTATTATAGATATGCAGAGTGTGGCTCAGGGAGGTGACTCCCAGTCTGCCCACCAGGCTCCCTTCTGTGAACCACGTGGATGAAATGCTCAGCCTTCCTGGGCTGGGAGCCATGCGTGGCTGAGAAACACCTTGGGCCCTGAAGCCAGAGCTGGCCACTATGGTACCTCTTCTTTAGATTCTTCCTCGTGTCCCCATTTCTTGAGTCTGTCTTTCCCCACACGTTAGCCCCTTCCCCGGGGGGTTTCTGGTCATCACAACTGTGATGCCAGCTTCCTGCCTACCCCAGACACCTAGCCACAGGAGGCCCAGCCCATTAAGGTTTTGCCAAAACAACATCTGCGGCAGCTCTTCTCTTGTTTTCTGTCTGGAAATGAAGGGGGTTTGTCCTGGGCTTCAGGGAGTGAGGATGAGGAGTATTTACAACGTGTCTGTCCTCTCAGTTTGGGAAAGAGGCAATAAATTCAGCTTCAGATGTGCTGCTGTCCCCAAGTCCATGTGTTCCACTGTTGAGTTTTGGGCACTTGCAGTCACACCTTCTAGCACTGTTGGAGAAGGCCCGGAGGGTGAAGGTGTGGAGGTCACATTCTTGGGGGAAGGGGCCTCCAGGATATCAGACTTTTAACAGTTTCTATCCTTTTGCTCTTATGATGCACCTAGGGAATTACAAAAGCAAAAAATCATCTCTGGGGACCTTTCCAACCAAATCCTGGTCTGACCATCTGTCCACATCTTCCCTGCTCAAGCTCCCACCCCGCCACTCTTTCACTCTCTGTCACGCACACTCAGGCCCTACCGCAGGCCCATGCTGGTGAAGGAGATCGGAGCTGGAGCACTCCTCTCATGGGTCAGCAGTTGAGAAGCGACCCTCAAGGGCACCGCCGTCTTTGGGGGAGCAGATCCCCTTCATACCGTCAGCCTGTGTCACAAGTCTGATGAGTTAGTAACACTTTCCATCACTCCCCCCAGCAGGAGAGAGAGCCTGCATGAGCCAGTGCGGTGAAGGATGGCGTGAAGGTGTGAAAGGTGGCTTTGGGAAGTGAAAAGCAGGCCCTGAGAGCCCAGCCCCAGGAACCTGGAGGCCTCAGTCTTCCAAGCCACAGAGGCCACCTGCAGTCCCCTGACTGACCCCTGGGAGCAACTCTCTGGGCCTCGTGTCTTTATGGCTGAGACCCTAGGCTCAGCTGTCTCCCGAGGCACAGGCAGGACTGAACCTTCACTCCTTCCCACACTGGCCACTGTGCAAGGGACAAACACACTCACTCCCACACCTCTGTGTAAGTGCCCTCCACTAACATGACTCCCCCCACCTCCCTCCCGAACCCTCGCATCCAGCAAAGTCCTTGCTAACCTCAACCTCATCCAAGCACTTTCTGCAACTCCTGACCTTACCTGAAACAGGACCCTCTCGAGGGGAGCTTGTTGCTCCATCACAGCCCACACCCCTCCAGGCCCACTTGGTGAGTTTGCATCCTCCTGCTGTGCCTTCCCTATTCCAACCATAGCTCCTCATCACTTTCTCTGAAGGTCGTTTCATCCTGCTGTACCATCGTCTTTGACCCTCCTGGTCACTCTTTCTCACTGACCCCGTGTCTTGCCCCTGCAAGGCTCCCAGTCTTTCTCTCTGTCCCAAATTTCTGCCTCCCCCTGAGGAAACATCACCATGTGTATGCACAGCTGAATTTTTCTGCCCCGTGGGCTCTCCACCTCCCACCCCACCTGACCGTTTCCTGCCTTCAGCCTCCCAACAGCTGCCACTTCAAAACCCACCACTGTTCCTCCAGAGCCTGGCACCAAGGGTACTCAATAAATACTCCCTAAGTAAGAGAATAAATGAATGAGGGGATGAATGAAGCATGTGTCACAAGAAGGGATGTAGAAAAATGGGAAGGGCTCTCTAGAGGTGAGAGACAAGAGGTTCTAGTCCTAATCCTGCCCTAAATAGCTGTGTGACATTGGGCATCTTTTCCCATCTCATGGTCTCTTTTTCTTCATCTGAAAAATTAAAAATTTTGTGTAGATGATTTCTGAAAACCCTGCTTCTGACTGTTAGCAATACCAGGCTGTGGTTTACTTATTTATGATATTTATGTCAAAAATAAGTATACATACTTATCTATGATATTTAAGCATTACACTAAGCACTTTCTATATATTACTATTCATCTACCCAATAACTCTGGGAAGAACTTATTGTCCTCATTATAAAGATGAAAACAGTTGAGGATAAAAGAAATTAAAGATTTGCCTTGTCATAGATAGTAGGTGGCCGATTCAGGATTAGAATCCAAACAAAAACTTGTTTTTGTTGTGGTCAACAAAAACAAGTGTGTCTGAATGTGTCTCAAGTATCAAGATGAAAGAGGCCTCCTGTTTAAAAGAGACTGCTATCTGCTCTTCTAAACTAGGCCTCTGAGGGAGCTTTCCCTGGCAGTCCACTGAAGGGGGCACAGGTTTGATCCCTGGTCAGGGAAGCTAAGATCCTGTATGCCATGTGATGCAGCCAAAACAACAGCAATAGTAGATAATATAAATAAAGGATAAACAAGGTGACTCTGAGGTGGCCTTCAGAATGCTGTCTGGGGGTACAGACCACTTTTTGCATAGGCCTGATCCCCACCAGTTCAGCCAACAGTTATGAGCCCGGTGCTGCAGCAAGGGAGGCGCTGACACAGATCACGGGGTCTGGGCAGATGTGGCAGGTGTTTAGGTGCCCTAAGAGTGCCTCTGAGACAGGCTGTGTTGCGTGAGTTTCATGGACCATTGCATCAGAGTGGCCTGGGTTCTTATGACAAATAGGCCTACATCTCATCTCAAACCACAGAATCAGAGCCTCAGGGAAGAAAGAGGCTGCTTAATCTGAATTTTTACCAAACTCTCTAGTGATCTGAGTTACTATACTAAGACGTCCTAGGGTGCGGGAACTTGAATGCCAGAAAAGGGATACTTGATTAATGCTGTAGGCAATGGGAAGACTTTGAAGTCTTTTAAAAGCTGAAAAAGTGACATGTTTAGGATATTGTTCAAAGAAAATTATTCTGTCAAGTCTTCAGTGTGGATTGAAGTAAAGAGAGACTGGAGAGCAGAATAACCAGTCAGTCAGTCAGTCAGTCACTCAGTCATGTCCAACTCTTTGCGACCCCATGAACTGCAGCACACCAGGCCTCCCTGTCCTTGCCAACTCCCAGAGTTTACCCAAACTCATGTCCATTGAGTCAGTGATGCCATCCAGACATCTCATCTTCTGTCGTTCCCTTCTCCTCCTGCCCTCAATCTTTCCCAGCATCAGGGTCTTTTCCAAGGAGTCAGTTCTTCGCATCAGGTGCCAAAGTGTTGGAGTTTCAGCTTCAACATCAGTCCTTCAAATGAACACCCAGGACTGATCTCCTTTAGGATGGACTGGTTAGATCTTCTTGCAGTCCAAGGGACTCTCAAGAGTCTTCTCCAACACCACAGTTCAAAAGCATCAATTCCTTGGTGCTCAGCCTTCTTTACAGTCCAACTCTCACATCCATATATGACTACTGGGAAAACCATAGCCTTGACTAGATGGACCTTTGTTGACAAAATAATGTCTCTACTTTTTAATATGCTCTCTGGGTTGGTCATAACTTTCCTTCCAAGGAGTAAGTGTCTTTTAATTTCATGGCTGCAATCACCATCTGCAGTGATTTTGGAACCCCCAAAAATAAAGTCAGCCACTGTTTCCCCATCTATTTGCCATGAAGTGATGGGACTGGATGCCATGATTTTAGTTTTCTGAATGTTGAGCTTTAAGCCAACTTTTTCACTCTCCTCTTTCACTTTCATCAAGAGGCTCTTTAGTTCTTTTCCACTTTCTACCATAAGGTGACCAGTAGGCTATGGCAATAGTCTAGATGGAACAGAAGGACTGGGGAGGGAGAATTTTGCCCATGGTAAGAGGCAAAAGCAGGAACGATGTTGCAAATGTAGTTGTGTTGTTGTGTTGGTCAGTTGCTAAGTCATGTCCAACTCTTTGTGACCCCATGGACTGCGGCACACCAGTCCTTCCCTGTCTTTCACTGCCTTCTGGGGATTTTTGTCCCTAGAAGGGACAAAAAAATTCATGTCCATTCAGTCGGCGATGCTATCTAACCATCTCATCCTCTGCCACCCTCTTCTTTTACCTTCAATCTTTCCCAGCATCAAGGCATTTTCCAGTGAGTCAGATCTTTGCATCAGGTGGCCAAAGTATTGGAGCTTCAGCTTCAGCATCAGTCCTTCCAGTCAATATTCAGGGATGATTTTCTTTAGGATTGACTGGTTTGATATTCTTGCTGTCCAAAGGACTCAAGAGTCTTCTCCAGCACCACACCTTGAAAGCATCAGTTATTTGATGTTCAGCCTTCTTTATGGTCCAACTCTAGGCCTTGGCAACTGATCAGAAGGGGAAGGGTTAAAGATGTCGGCCAAACTCGGCCTGGTGTCTAGACAATGAACATTAATGCTATTTTGAAAGAGAATGAAATCAGAAGTTGAGCATAAAGGAAAAAAGTATCTTGACTTGTTCAGTCTGACACGACTGAGTGACTGAACTGAACTGAACTGAGCAAGTCAAGATAATTTTTTCCCTTATGCTCAACTTCTGATTTCATTCTCTCAAAATAGCATTACCATTGTTGTTACAGGCTTGTTACAGGCTGAGATTAAAACACCAGAAAAAATATTTCAAAATGTCCAGTTCTCAGCTGAAATAAAAAGCAGTTGGCAGTTCAGCAGGAAAGTTAGGGTTAGAAATGATAGTTTGACATTTGCTCTGTATAGGGAGATGCTAATTCAAACACTTCCAGGATCAAGGTAGATAATGCAAATGAAGATTAAGTATACAAAAATCATAATAAATCCCAGCCTTTTCCCTTCGGCTCACCACTGGAAATCCTGGTGTCACCATGGGCCGCTGCCCCACCCGGTGTTATAGATATTGTACGAACAAGCCGTACTCAAAGTCTTCCTTCTGCCGAGGTATCCCTGATTGTAAGATCCACATCTTTGACCTGGAGTGGAAGAAGGCAAAAGTGGATGAGTTCCCACTCTGTGGCCACATGGTGTCAGATGAGTGTGAGCAGCTCTCCTCCGAAGCCCTGGAGGCTGCCTCCATTTGTGCCAACAAGTACATGGTGAAAAGCTGTGGCAAAGGTGGCTTCCACATCCGAATGTGGCTCCAACCCTTCCCTGTCACCTACATCAACAAGATGTCCTGTGTTGGAGCTGATAGGCTCCAGACAGGTATGTGTGGTTGCTTTGGAAAGCCCCAGGTCACAGTGGCCAGGGTCCACATTGGCCAAGTCATAATGTCCATCCGCACCAAGTTGCAGAACAAGGAGCATGTGATTGAACTCTGCAGGGCCAGGTTCAAGTTCCCTGGCTGCCAGAAGATCCACATCTCCAAGAAGTGGGGCTTTATTAAGTTTAATGTGGATAAATTTGAAGACAGTGTAGCAGAAAAGCAGCTCATCCTGGATGGCTATAGGCTCAAATACATCCCCAGTTGTGGCCTTTGGACAAATGGTGAGCCCTGTACTCACGAGATCCTTGGTGTTATCCCCTCCTTACTCATGCCCACCAATAAATCCTACTTTCCTATCAAGTAATAATAATTATAATAATCAACCCCAGCATCCAGCCATGGTAAGTGATAATCACAACTTGGTCTTAGCAGGGATGCTATAAAGAGTGGGTGGGAACTGGACAAATTGAAGGACACATTCCCTGTCTTAGGTACCAGTCATCGGTAAATAAGAATGTGGAATCAGTGTAAACAGATATGTTAATTTTTAAATAGAAATTATAATTCTAGGGGTTTATTTTGATACAACACTGCTGCTGCTACTGCTGCTAAGTCACTTCAGTCGTGTCCGACTCTGGGCGACCCCAAGATGGCAGCCCACCAGGTTCCCCCATCCCTGGGATTATCCAGGCAAGAACACTGGAATGGGTTGCCATTTCCTTCTCCAATGCGTGAAAGTGAAGTCGCTCAGTCGTGTCCGAGTCTTCGTGACCCCATGGACTGCAGCCCACCAGGCTCCTCCATCCATGGGATTTTCCAGGCAAGAACACTGGAGTGGGGTGCCATTGCCTTCTCCGGATACGACACTACCTAATAGTTAAAAATTGAGAGCTAATATTTTAAATGCTTAAGCACTATTCAAACCAAACAATGTATATTGTGATTGAGTCTGCTTCACAGGCTTCCAAATTGTGACTTCTGAGCTATATGGACAGTAATTGGTAGAGAGAGGAAATCCAGAGACTGTGTACTATGCAGAACCAAGACCCTCCTCAGCTCCCAAGTTTGCCTGTAGGTAAGCCCGGTAAAGCTTAGGCAGGCCTGTTATTTTGGCCACCAGGTGTCCGATGGGCTCCCAGGTTGGGTGGCAGGCTGTATCTGTCATGGCTGTTTCTATTCATCACTTGGAAACTGTGTGGGAAGCTACTGAGGGTGATCCAGTGCAGGTTAGAGGGTGCACGCCGCCAGCAGCTGCCCTCTGTGGCGATCTTCAGCCTTCACTCTGAAGATTTTGTGTACCTCAGAGCGTCTGAGTCCTGAAGCAGATATCTTGTTTAGCAGATCTACTTGCTCGCTTTCCTATAAAGAAGTTCTCTTGCCAAATTTAGGTGTTTTTTGTGCAATGGCATCTTCTTTTTGCATCTTCCTTCAGAGCCATTGGGAAGTGGGTTACCTTTTAGCTTTCTGACTCTTCTCCAACCCTCAAAAGTTTCTCAGAAATAATCCTTACAGACTTGAAAATTTTTGTGACCAGGGGATTAGAAAGTCCTTTTCATATTTATATTTTCCCAAGCCTTCCTTCAGTCCAGATGGGTAGTTTTCCACTTAACCCTAATCATCTTTGCACTACATGTTTCTGTCCCTGTTCTCAGTTCACTTTGGGGTGAGGAAAGGGAATTAAAGACAGATACTTAAAAATCACTAACATCCCCAATTTCTTAGTCTTCTTTAACAAGTTCTAGGAACAATGTTATCTTCTTTTTGTCCTTGATTCCTGTTCCTGATTCTAAAGAGTAACTCTTAGACTGATGGTCTAGAGCTGATCTTGAAGGGTACAACTTTGTGAGACAGTGATAGGGAACTCAAAAACATGTCCTGAACATTATCCAATGATGTTTGCAAAGAATTATGAATATACTTAGCAATATTTTCACTCTGATTAGAAGAGGCATTCATCCTCCCTGGGTGATGTTTCTTATCAGCTCTGGGCAGCAGAGCAAGGTTATCACCGATGAGGCCTGAAGAGAGGAAAGATCAAATTAACATCTATACCAGCCACACTTAGACACACCTGCCAAAATATACACTCCACCCAAACACAAACACTTCACAAAATGATGTCCTTAAATATATACTGCTTCTACTGCTGCTAAGTCGCTTCAGTCGTGTCCGACTCTGCGACCCCATAGACAGTAGCCCGCCAGGCTCCCCCATCCCTGGGATTCTCCAGGCAAGAACACTGGAGTGGGTTGCCATTTCCTTTTCCAATTCATGAAAGTGAAAAATGAAAGGGAAGCCGCTCAGTCGTGTCCAACTCTTAGCAACCCCATGGACTGTAGCCCACCAGACTTCTCCATTCATGGGATTTTCTAGGCAAGAGTACTAGAGTGGGGTGCCATTGCCTTCTCCATCAATATATACTATGTACATGCTAATATCTGCAAACATATATCCACAGTCCCTTCTATCCACAAATATCATACACATTTAAGCATGTACATTCATATATACTGCCTACCTACCCACACGGATACGCACATACATACACACATACACATACACACTCACACACTGACTTACTGAAACTATGCACTGCACAGTGTCAGAATGAGCTGATATAATCTTCCTAGAAGATCACAGCCCAGCCTCAGCCTGCAGATCAACTTTACTTAACCTCAGGTTTCAACATATGGTCAGGAAACTGGGAGGTAGTCTTGACAACCGAGCTAAGGCCCTGCAGGGAGAACTTCAGCAGGCTGCTGGGAGAGATGGTCACATACAATGATCTGATTGTGCCACATTGGGAAGTGGAAAGCAGAGCATGCGTGATGACCCCACAGACAAAGCTAGGGCTGAGAACTGAGGAGAGGAACCCAGTTCTGGGTAGGGATTCGATCTGAGGAGGGTTGTTTGGGAAGCTGTGGGTCACTCTAGAGAGGCCACACAGGTAAGCTGTGCAAGTAGGTGCGATGGGCATCCAGGGAAACAGTGGGTTGGGGTCACATGCACAGAAATATTTCAGGTCCAGTTGAGGCATACACTGGCCTCACCCCCACCTCCACACTACCTGCCCAACATGGCAGTAGGTAGAGTCATAGTTCAGCAGAGTGTTAGGACATTTAATGTTCAAAATTCAACTCAAGGCATTTGGGGAGAGGGGAAGAGATGAGTAAGGAGGAAGAGGAACAGGAAGAAGAGAAGAGAGAGGGAGGGACCCATGGTTCTTATCCAGATGCTAGAACTATACCTTGGCTATGCCAAGAAATGGGAGGCAGCAGGCAACAGAAGTGAAATCTGGACTTCAGAGCTTCTCAGGACCCTGGTCCTTGCAGTTTAAGGGAAGTTTCAGAGAATTCCAAAAGTAATTTGGATTATTATAATGTATTTGCCTTTAAAACAAACTGATTGAAAATCCAAATCCTGTAAAGTGACTTGGAAACTTTGCATGTTGGATACATTAAACTTCCTCTCCCTAGGCTTGTGTGTAGAAAGAAGAGAGGATGAGAAAGTACATGAAGTGCTTTCTGGTTCTTATTATCAATGCCCTCTACAAAGTTCAGAAATTAACCACCAATGATGAGACTAAGACACTCCCTGGGTAATGGGGGAATCTGTGGGATAAGACCTTGCTCCTATTTCAAAATGAAGAATGCTGCTGCTGCTGCTGCTGCTAAGTCGCATCAATCGTGTCCGACTCTGTGCAACCCCATAGACGGCAGCCCACCAGGCTCCCCCATCCCTGGGATTCTCCAGGCAAGAACACTGGAGTGGGTTGCCATTTCCTTCTCCAATGCATGAAAATGAAAAGTGAAAGTGAAGTTGCTCAGTCGTGTCCGAGTCTTCACGACCCCATGGACTGTAGCCCACCAGGCTCCTCCGTCCATGGGAGTTTCCAGGCAAAAGTACTGGAGTGGGGGTGCCATTGCCTTCTCCGAAAGTGAAGAATATTCCCCTCCAATTCATTGCATCATCATCTAGAATAACAGCTCTGTGGGATGAGGTGGGACTAGGGGCCACTGTAGTAGAACAGGGGCTCCATGGTCTAATGAGAAGGGCATGATATCTGAAGTCAACAGATCTGCTAGTCCTGGCACTACTGAGCACTAGCTGTGTGACCTGGTGAGTGATATTAAAAAACCTACATAAGGACAGAATTCTATTTCCTAAGGCAAAAAACAGGTGATGATCTGTCACAAAACTTTTCCCCATCAATTATGGACTAGAGCAAGGCCCAGAACAGCAGACCCCTGTCAACAGCATACCCAGGAAGATGTTATTTTCAGATTTTGGTGCTAAATCACTCTGCACACATGTTTATACCTTGCCCTGTTTCCCTGGTCTTGCTGACAGCTGATCTTTTTGTTTGATGTTCTCTAAGTTATCTTGTTTCCAGTTCCAGCCCTGTCTCTGAACACACATTTTTTTCCCCCTCAATGAGCAGAGGTACAGCCTGATCCAGCTTTGGGGAGGAGTCAGTGAAGAGCTCATCTAAGAGATTTGTTCAATGCCAAAACACTAGAATTCCAGGGCATTTTAATGGGTTATATGAAGCAATGGAGCAGAATATTTTAAACCCGAACTGTCCTAGAAATATAGAACATATGAGCATAGTGACCTGTTTTCCAGTAGTCTGCAAACAAGATGTGAGCCTCTAAAAAGATCATTAATCTTATCAAACAACAGATTATAAATGCCAAATGAATGGTATGGATAATGTTAATTCTGTAGTGAGAGAATGATCAGCACAAGTTTTCAAAGTGGAGGACCCAGCTTAAGCTGTGCCTTCAGGAGTGTGAGGGATTGGGAAAGATGGCAAGGAGGCAGCGAGGTGTCCAAGAGGTAATGGCATGAGTTACAGTGCAGCAAGGCCATGCACATTCATAGCACATGGAATGGGGACCATATTACAGGGCAGGGATAGGGATCATGGGCAAATGCTGGGGGCCCTGGGATGCAGAACTGCTCTGATGCTTAGAGAACAGTGAGGAGAGTCACCTGGGAGCACAAAGTGGCAGAAACCTAAAAAGGTAGATGCAGCCAAATGATGAAAATTCTTAACTATTACACAAAGGGGTCCATACTTAATGCAGTAGACAAATGGAGGATATCTCAGAATGATATGAGCAAAAGAAGAGCACGTGAGTGCAGAACTTTAGGAAAGTAAATCTACTAACAGTGAGAAGTGTGGTTTGGGGACTGGATTTGATCGTGTCTACCGCAGTCATCTAGACACGAAGAAACAACGGGTCTTGAGACTGGATCTAACGAAAAAGTAACAAGCCAAAAGTGAGTCTGAGTTTTCTGAGTAGAGTGAGTGGGGAACCGATGGTATTTGATAGAAATGGAGGTCAAGAAGGAGGCTGGCCTTGGAGAAGTCAGTGGAATTTATACTGACATTGATGTAGTGGCTGGACATCCAAGAGGAGAGGCAGAGCAGATAGGAGGAGCGGGATGAACGGACATGTGAACAGACTTGCGGATAGGAAAGTCACTGGTAAAAACAAAGTAAATATCAAAGTGGACAAGATGAACCAGATCTCTGTGAGGAAAAAAAGTGGAGAGAAAAGGAAGAGGAACCAGTGGACATAATGAGGAAAGGGGAACAGGAAGGGATCCATGGGAGACACAGCCGGGGAGGAAGGAGGCAGAGGAATCTGGGGTAAGGGAAGAAAAGAGGAAACTGCCCCCAAAGTGAAGGAAAATAAAGATTTACAGAGGCCATCGGGTTTGACTCGATATTAATATATATGTACGGGGCACCTACATATTCTGAACCCTGGGATGTTGGTTAGGCGTTATCTTCATTCAGCAGACCTCAAGGAGAGCCTGTGGCGGCGCCAGGTTCTGAGGATGGCCCCCATGTGGAAGAGCAGGACCCGCCAGTCTTGCCGCCGCCAACACTGCCGCCACCCCCGCCCAGCAGCATTAGGTGAGAGTAGGCCACGGTTCTAGGCAAGAGGACAGGCATTTCTGGAGAGGAAGAGCAGAACTCGGGGAACTTGGCATTATCGTAGAAGTAAACAGGCTAGTCTCCGTTTCCGGAGAGTCAAGAAGCCACTCTGACTGGTGGGAAAGTGGTAAAACGGGTGAGTGGCTTTGACAGGGTGTGGCTGAAGATGTGGGAGTCAGAAAAGGGGACCGCCTGGGGGAGGCGGCGTCAAGGAAGGCCTCTCGTCGGAGGTGTTCCTCAAGCCGTGTGGAAGGGAGGAGAGGGGAGGTCAGACCACGCCCAGCCTGACGCGCTGCTTTCCTTCCCAGAGAC
Organism: Bubalus kerabau; assembly: GCF_029407905.1. NCBI lineage: Eukaryota > Metazoa > Chordata > Mammalia > Artiodactyla > Bovidae > Bubalus > Bubalus kerabau. Next base: position 55,007,555 of record NC_073628.1, read on the forward strand.
CCCGGCCGCTCCCAGCCTCCCTTTCCCCTGCTTCCCTCGCCAGCAAGCGGAGCTCGCGTTCCCAGCACTGACGTCACGGGCGATGACCTCAGTGCGGCGGGGGCGGCGGGGGTGGCGGGGGCGAGCGCGCGAGGGCGGGGCTTATATAGGCCCCGTCCCCTTCGCGCCGCCGGCCAATGACCTCCGCCGCCAGCACCCCGCCTCTCGCCGCGGCCTGAAAAGCTCAGCTCGCGTTACCAGCACTGACGTCAGCGGGCGATGACCTCAGGGCGAAGGGGGCGGGGCGGGGCGGGGCGGACGCCAGGCACCGCCCCCTCCCACCCCCACCGGCGCCGGAGGCCCCACCCCCCATCCCCGCCTCTCTCCGTGGCCTGAAAAGCGCGTCTCCGGGCGAGTCCCCGCAGAGCCGAGGGGCGGCGAAGCGAGAAAAGGTTGCCTGGGCAGGCTGTCCAGTCAGAGACCGCTCAGGCCCACGACAGGAGCCAGACACGCAGGGCCGAGAGGAGAGCAGACATGCTCCCGGAGATAGCCGCCGCCGTGGGCTTCCTCTCCAGCCTTCTGAGGACTCGGGGCTGCGTGAACGAGCAGCGACTGCAGGTGTTCCGCGGGGCTCTCCAGGCGGCGCTGACGGGTGAGCACGGGGCGGAGGGCCCGGCGCCCTCGGGCTCAGTCCCCACGGAGGGCGGGCTCCCCGCCGAGCGGCCCCGGCCCGTTCGCTCCCTCGGGTCGTGGTCCTCGGCCCAGTGCTTGGGGCCGGGTGCGCTGTGGTTCCAGCTGGCTGCTGCCTTCTGCGCTGTCGTGGGCGCAGAGTCCTGACTGCGACCCCGGGTCGCCGCTGGGTGCCGCGGAAGTGGGGTGCCTGTGGGTCTGCTTGCGGGCTCTTCTCTCTCACTGGACCCAAGACCCTGCAGGCGACAGCCCGACCAGCCGAGGGTCCTTATGGAACGAGAAGGCGCAGTGGAACATTCCAAACAACTCGGGCTCCCAGCCGAGGCTCTTCCGGCCGCGCGGGACGCGCCGGCCGCGCCGTGCCTAGGGCAGTGGCTGGCACCTCAAGTTAGAATCCGGGTCCCCTTTCTATCCTCCGGCCTCTCTTAGCCATCTGCCACCCTTTCTGGTACCGAGAGAGGCTTGTACGCAGTAACTGCGCTCCGCGGGCCTATGTTGGGCTTGGGGGCGGCGCGGCGTGAGATGAGGAGGTGGGCAAGAGATAAGCAGCTGCTGGCTGGGGAGAGACCTGGCTCCTAGCTGTTGGCTGGCGGGCTTGGGCAGCAATAGCCACATTTAAACGTGCCCACACAGTCCCGCTTTCTGAGGGACAACGTATGTTTCGTTAAAACATCCCAGTTCTGCCTCCCTTAGCCACTGTGACAGGTCTTTGACTTTTCAAGGCAGAGGAAACCACCGAGGTACTGGGTGGGAGACATGACTTGCTGTGGGTCCGACAGTGAGGACAGCCTTCTTGGCCTTGAAATTTTGGCTCAGAGGTTCCCAGAGGCCCTGCCTGGACATGTCAGTCCCAGGCATATCCTCCTCCTTAAACCGGGAATGTGCCAAAGGCAATATACTGGCCACAAAGGATTGCCCCAGAGCTCTGGGACACCCTCTGGATACACATACACCCATGTCTTAGAAGGAGGGGTCTTTCCAGATTCCATAATTTTTTTTTTTTTTTTTGCTACAATGTCAGGAGGGTTTCAGGAGGGTCATAAAACTCATGAGAAACCATGTTGCTTACCTAAAATAACTAGGCCCTTTCCTCTCCTGTCATCACCCTCACCCGGGTGTCGCACCTGCCAGTACAGAGGACAGAGACTTGGGTTCTGTCTCTGGGTTGGGAAGATCCCAGGGAGAAGGGAATGGCAACCCACTCCAGTATTCTTGCCTGGAGAATCCCATGGACAGAGGAGCCTGGAGGGCTACAGTCCATGGGGTCGCATAAACACAACTGAAGCGACTTAGCACACATCCCATCACCCCCCACCCCTTGTGGTCGCATCCATGGCCACTAACCAGTGCATCTCCCCCTTATCCTGTCTCCACAGAGCACTACAAACACCATTGGTTTCCTGAAAAACCATCCAAGGGCTCTGGCTACCGCTGCATCCGCATCAACCACAAGATGGACCCCATCATCAGTAAAGTGGCTAGCCAGATTGGACTCAGCCAGCCTCAGCTGCACCAATTGCTGCCCAGTGAGCTGACCTTGTGGGTGGACCCCTACGAGGTGTCCTACCGCATTGGGGAGGATGGCTCCATCTGCGTCCTGTACCAGGAGGCCCCAGTGGCCACATCCTATGGGCTTCTTACCTGCAAGAACCAAATGATACTGGGCAGGAGCAGTCCTTCAAAGAACTACATCATGGCAGTCTCCAGTTAGATCCCTCGCCTGCCCCAGCTGGCACTCTACTGTACTCAACTCTGCTGTGACAGCAGGCCACATATCTCAACCTGGGGAACTGTATTTTAAATGAAGAGCTATTTATATATATATATATATATATATATATATATATATATTTTTTTTTAAGAAAAGGGGAGAAAAAAACCAAAAGATTTTTTAAAGAAAAAAATCCTTAAAGGACGCTGCTTGGAAGTGGCCTCCGCAGGTGCCTTTGGAGAGAATTGTGTGCTTTATCTGGGAGCCAGTGTCTGCCTGTGGGAGGGGGGAACGGTGTCCTGGTCAGGGTGACAGAAGCTTGGCTAACACCCTAGGGAGGTGTGGGAGGGGGCAAACAGGATTAGCAGCTGTGAACAAGAGAGCTCAGGATCTGTCCCAGGACAGAAAAGAGGCTGAGTTCAAACTTCTCACTCTCCCAGCCAGGACACCTGCACCCTTGGCCCCTCTCTTACTCAAGGGCATTCAAGCCTGGACTCAAGTCATACTATATTGCCTAATCTTCTCTTTTATTTTTATTTTTTATGAGATCCTAGGCACAGAATGAAAAGGCCTTTCCTAATTCCTTCTGTCCTGAGTAGCTTTTCTTGAAACCGTGACTTGTTTCTAATTCTGTTCTCAGAGACCTGTAGATGTTGCTTCCCACCAAGAATATAAAGCTTTTTGTTCTGGAGGTCAGGGGAGTGAGGCAGGGGTTGGAGGTTAACGGGACAGAAGGGCATCATGTACCGACCCTTGCCTTGCTGTAATGCTGCTCTGTGTGGCGATTAACTTGGGGGTGACTTGTAATGGAATTTTAGAATCCAAAGAGTATCCACTGGAATGTTTTTTTGGCCAAAACTCTTCTTTTTGTAACCAGATGGAAGTCCTAATGATGCTACCATTATCTCTTTGAGAAGTAGCTCAAAAGCTACGGGAACTTCAGGTCCTTGATTATTGCCTTCTTTTTAAAAGCACACACTCCTCTCCAACTGCCCCCCCTGCCCAACCCACCAACCCTACCCCACACCCCTCCCCTTCTGGTTGGGTCATGGAACTACCCTTTTTTCTAGGACAAGAGTTCTCACTGTGCAATATGGCCTTCTGGGTCCCAGGAGGAGCTGGAGGAGAACTGGCTGTCACAACCTCCTGGCCGCCCTGGTAGGCTTAGGAAACTCTCTCTCCCTCTGTCCTCAGGACTATGGCTTTATGCTTAGCCTTGCAGGTATTTCTTGGCTGAATGAGAGAATGCCCCAAGTTACTGCTTGGTACTCTTGTAGAATTGACTCTAACAGCCAGACGTTGGGCATTGTTTTTTCCTCCTTGGTGCTCAGAGCACCCGTGGGAGAGGCTGCCGTCTCTCTCCGTACAATCCAAGTTTGTCTACAGACTTGTGCAATATTTACTGTTCTGGGTCTGAGGAAAATGGAGAATTTCACAGGGAAGAAATCCCATTGCTTCAGTTTCTCAGTGACATTGGTGAGGGGTCTTTAAGGCCTTGAGTTTCCCAGACCCAAGTCCCCTTGCGAAGGCCACAGCTGGGAGTCTGGTGAACCTGGCTGCTGTCTGGCTGTGGCCCGTAGTGAGGGACTTTGCTCTCCACTGCCGGTCCCCTTTCCTGGATTGCTTAACTACTCAATTCTGACTCAGAGGTGCTATTTACCAAACACTCTCCCTACCCATTCCTGCCGGTTCTGCCTCTTGAACGTTCCAAATCCCAAGCTACCTTCCCAGGCCCTGTTTCCAGTCCTTGTTGCTTTAATGTTGACTTCAGGCCCGTAGACCCAAGTGCTCATTTTCTGGCATATGGGTTGAAACAAAGCTGTGAATCCCTGCAGATTGTTGTTACATCTTGTCTGCAAACAAGTTCCTGCCTTTTTATAAGCAGCCTCATGGTTTCATACTTAATCTTTTCTCTCTTCTTCTTTTTTTAAATTCACTTTAAAAACAATAAACACCCAGAGCTGGACTGTTGAGCAGGCCTGTCTCTCCTTTTAAGTAAAAATAAATATATTTGTAAGCTATTCTGACAGAAATGACAAAGGTTACTAATTGTATAACAGTGTTGTTATATGGAAGAATGTACAGCTTTATGGACACATGTACACTTTTTGTGGTTACTTTAATAAAAATGTAGCAGATGAAGTCCTGTGGTGTAGAGAAGATAAAATTCCCACATCGCTAATTTGCATTTCCCTCAGATCCAAATCCTTTGTGTCTCATAGAGTTTCTCTTTAGCTGGATTCAGAAGTCCTGTGGCATAGGTGGTAGGGACATTTCCAAGCATTTCCTCTTTCTTGGGAAATAGCTTCTTACTCCCTTCCTTTAATGCATATTCTAACTTCCATGTGAAAATGCTAGATGGGCCCATGATCTAATCTGAGCTTTCCTAGGTTACCCAGGGCTCATCTTACGCATCCTGTTCTTGCTCAGCCATACTCATTAGTTAAATTCAGCAAGCATTTATTGTATGTGCTAGGTACTAAAAATATTAAAAATGATTAAGACAAGGTCCGTTCACAGACTGGGGTAGTGAACAGAGGACACTGAACCCCTTTCCAGATTGGGGCAGAATTTTTAAAATTCTTGTCCTGTTCCCTTGTAATCTTTTGGGGCTCCCACATGACACTGACTATTCTTATTATGTGAGAGCAGTTGAGCCTCAGGATACAGGCATTGGTGCTGAACATGTGACAGAAGGTTAATGTTACCAGTTAACTAAAATGTGGCTACTTCTGACATCAAACACCAAAAGCAAAGGTTTGTTACCCATTTATGACTCTCTGACTTTACGGATGGGATCTGTGTAAGGACATACGAGCAGCCTTCCTTGTCCCTGACTTTTGTCTGTTTTGAAACAGGCTTCTCCACGCCCACTTCACTTGCTAGCTCTGCAGTTCACACTGAAGTCACAAGTGAATTTTTGACCTGGGCTATCTTTTTGTTGGCCATAAGTGGGCTATGCATGCGTGCTTAGTCACTCAGTCATGTGACTCTTCATGACCCTCATGGACTATGTAGCCTGCCAGGCTCCTCTGTCCATGGAATTTTCCAGGCAAGGATACTGGAGTGGGTTGCTGTTTCCTACTCCAGTGGATCTTCCTGACCCTGAGTCTCTTGTGTCTCCTGCATTGGCAGGCAGATTCTTGACCACTGCATAAGTGAACTGTACTTAAACTTAATTTTAAACATGTCGACTCATGAGCAGTGGCATACCCCCACCATATGCATACTTCATACCTCCATGACCTTCATCAACAAACACGCAGTTTGACCTAGGTGTCCTAGATAGGAAGTAGGCCTGGGAAGCTATGTGTGATACACTGGGAGGGTAGGTGAGCCAGGAGATGGCAGTCAGGGAAGCTAGCTCTTCTGTATCACAGATAGAATTGGTTAGAGACCCATTTGTGTTGAGGAGTTGTTTAAAAGAAATGGCCCCATTTCCATGGCTACCTTCTAACACAAATGTCCTAGGTACTCATTTGTCAAGGACCTACTTTTTTGGTAGGTCCTTGACAAATGAGGTTAGGGTTGAATTTTTGCTCTTCTCCTATTAGGTACAAAATCAGCATCTATCTTCTTGTTTCCCAATAGACTCCTCTCATGAAGGATATTTCATTGTTTAGTCAAAGTCCTGAAATTCAGGAAGGGTTGTCTGAAAGTTAAGAGGATACCATCAACCACTTCTGTTTCCAAGCCAGGGAAACCGTAGAATGGCAGGTTGGTCTTGGAGTTGCTCTTGGTTCTGGACAGACTAGTAGTCCCTCAATTTACATAGAGGGTTCTGTGATCGAGCAGTGTGTTATTTACTTTAGATCTGTCAATAAGAGTGTAGAGCTGCCCTTAGCCAGGTGAGGAAACAGGCTGTGAACAGGAATTGCTTGAAGAGTTGCAGTTGGTGGATTTTTTGTGTTCAGGGCCCAAGTATTGGTTGGTCCATTCTGCTCCTAGCTTCTCTACTTGGTAAACAGTGCTAGCCTGGGAGACCTGTGCTCGGTCAGCTGTTTCTGGATGATAGGCACCACCCCAGAGAGTGTAGACAGGGCTCTAGGAGCTGCAGATTAACAGCCCATCCTGGCTCCTGATAAGAAGGTTTGGGTGGGAGAGTCCTTGGTGCTGCAGCAAATGAGCCCCAGTGGAAAAAAACCCACTTCAGTGAGGCTGACGTCTGCTCCTTTACCAGCCTGTGGTCAGGAAAGATCGTGGGAAATCCTGGCTTCCAGGAGAGTGCTGAAAAGAGTGGTGCAGTAGGGAGTTCTGGGCTGGGAGGGAGAATCTATGGGTTGTGGTCCAGGTTCTTCTTCCCAACTGACTGTGTAAGTTTGGATAAGTCCCTAAGTTTTCCTATCTCAGAAATTAGGAGGTGACCTCTGTTCCTTTCTTCAGCTTTTGGTTCTAAATCATCTTGTTTATCCTGGCAATCACTGGAAGGCAAATTAGCACATTTCTTATTCATTATTTTCAGTTAGTTGAACCGAAAGTTCATTTGGGCTAGGAAATGGGATCAGTAATAATCTTCCCTTGTTTGGATCAGATTCCTGCCTGATAAGGTTTCAACTCCCAGGTCTAGTGAGGCAGTGCTGCCAGGGGGTTGGGAGCCCAGACGCTAGTGTCAGACTGCCTAGAAACCTAATCTAATCTCAGCTCAGCTCCACCACCTACCCTGACAGTGTGTTAGAAAGCAGAGACATCACTTTGCCAACAAAGTGAAACAGTCAAAGCTATTGTTTTTCCAGTAGTCTTGTATGGATGTAAGAGATGGACCGTAAAGCGGTCCCTTGGACTGCAAGGAGATCCAACTAGTCCATCCTAAAGGAAATCAGTCCTGAATATTCATAGGAAGGACTGATGCTGAAGCTGAAACTCCAATACTTTGGCTACCTGATGTGAAGAGCCAACTCATTGGAAAAGACCCTGATGCTGGGAAAGACTGAAGGCAGGAGGAGAAGGGGGAGACAAAGGATGAGATGGTTGGATGGCATCACCAACTCAATAGCATGAGTTTGGGCAAGCTCCAGAAGATGGTGAAGGACAGCACTGTCATGCTGCAGTCCGGGGGATCACAAAGAATCAGACACAAGTTAGCGACTGAACACCACCACCACCTACCTACTGGCTGTGAAACCTGGGGCACATTACTTCACCAGGCCTTCATTTCCCCATTTGTAAAATAGGATTAGGAATAGAATCCATCTCAAAATGTTGTGAGGATTAAATGAGATCCATATTCTATCTATATTCTTGAATAGTGCTTTGCAGTATTCTATTAATTACTAAACAAATGAGAATTGTAGTTTTAAGTAGAACTTGACCTCATCTCTTCAAGGGCTCTGAATTGGTCCCGGGATGAGTAAGGACTCTGACATTCTGATAACTGGAAGGAAACCATTATAAAAGTCATAGTTCCTGTAAGGGCCTCCAAGAGCAGCTACAGAGAACCCCATTCAAGCAGTCTCTCTAAGTACCTGATGAATGAATGAATGAACTGATGTCTGACCTTTGTTATTGTTGCTGAAATGGACAGTGTTCTTTGCAGACAGCTGATCTCATTGGAACTTAAACAGTTTTAACCTGTTGGCTTCAGGTTCTGCTGTGGATTTATACCAAAGTGGCTACATGCTCATTCACACACCAAGTGGGTGGAGAAAGAAATTTTCCAATAACGACTTTGCTTACCTCCATCCTGCCTACTTAAGGAATCACACCTACCTGCTCTCCCTCCCCAGAAGACAGAGAAATGGGGAAGTTGAGAAAGGCAAGGGTGATGAGTTCTAGAGAGTTCTGCCTTTCTTTCTGCACCATTTGTTTACAGAGCTAGCAAGAAAAATGTTTGAGCTTAGTCTAAAAGATTACCAGGGCGCTGGATAACAACGATTTTATACAAACAAGTGTACCCCACATATGCAGCCAGGCCTTCCCCTGGCATTGAGAGAAGCCAGGTTCTCTGATCTCCCATCAGCTCCAGGTCATTTTGTTCCCACCAGAACCCTGGCTGTTCCACTGCCCACCCTCATTCCCATAAACAAGGATGGGTCTTAATTCAATCCTAGCCTAGTACACCTGATGGGTTGCCCAGAGCACATCAGGTAAGAGGTGATGGTTGGGCAGGCTGGAGCAAGAGCTACTTGATTTACCAGCAGGGAGGGACCCTTTAAAGTTTGGTGGGTAGCAGGGAGGTGAGGGAAAGACCAGTCAATGGATGAGGCTAGCTGGACAGAGCACGCAGTGACCTTGCAGAGCTAGCGCAAGCCTTGTCTGAATAGGACCCCATTTATTAGCTCTAGTTATCCTGGGAGACCAGTAATACCAGCTACTGTAATTTTTCTAGAGAAACCTGAAATGTAGATTTCTATTTCACATCTCCCTAAGTTCTAATCACGAAGATTACATCTGCCTAGGCTGCCAGTTTGTGACCTATGATACCTCTAGGGTGTGGGGGTTCTGACCCCCGCCCCCACAGTGAGGCTCTGCACTAAGGACACCAGTGTGGACTGCCACGGTGGCCGTGGTCTTTAGGAAAGAACACCCCTGATAGAGACAAAGGCACATCTGGGGCCTCTTCCCCCTCCAAGGACTCAACTAGAAGTAGCTCTCCCTTCCCTCAACATGTGCCTGGGACTGTGGTCTCTGGGCCTCTTCTCAAGCCTGCTCTGCCCGCTCCTACCCCCTCACTTGATCTGGTTAACTCTTGTCTATCAAGATGTAGACCTGGGATGTGCGTTCCCAGGATACTCGGTTTTTTCCACTGTCCTAGTCCTTGTAACCTGAGTTTACAGCTAGAGTGTAGGCCAGGGCCTTACCTGAGGAGTGTTTGTCTGATGTAGGTGCTTTTGAATATTGGTTGAATGAATGTCAGAGTAGCCAGGGAGTGTGTGTGTTAGTCACTCAGTTGTCTCCAACTTTTTGTGACCCCATGGACTAGCTCCAGCAGATCTTTCCAACCCAGGGATTGAACAATGCAGGGATCTCCTGCATTGCAGGCGAATGCTTTTCTATGGAAGCCCAAGAGCAGAGGCTAATAGATGAAAGGGATTTATTAATAGATCAGGGGTAGAAGAAAAACTCAGGTCCCCTTAAGGTCTTTCAGTGAGAGGTCCCAGCTCAAAATACCAACCTGTGATTGCTCCTTCTTAAAAAAAAAAAAATTCTTAGACTCTTGCAGTCTCGTAGATCTTTAAGCACCTGTTGTTGAAATGTAAATATCACTTAGAGACGGGTGGACACACTTTAAATCATAATTTGGGAGAGCCTCAGTTAACAATTAACTCCCTAAATGGGTCTACCTGGAGGGTAATCACCTGGAGAAAACAAAGGCTGGGCTGCTGTCATACAGGAATTCTGACTGAGGTGAAGGAAAGACAATAGACTCCACAATTTCTGAACACTGATCCTGTCTGCAGAAATCCTTCCCAGTGTCTAGCTGTGGGGTGGCAAAAATAACTCTAGGTTTAGGAGCTGAGAAATCGGGGCCTTAGTTTCAGGTCTGATAATATCTAGTAATAGACACTTTTGACAACTTAGAAGTCACTTCCCCCTTTTGAATCTTGGTTTTCTCATCTGTGAAATGAGCTATTTATGCTTACTTGCCTTCTCACCATTCCATTTCCATATAACAGGAAAATCTGATTCTCCCCTCCCATTACACCAGCACAGAGTCCAAGTCTGTGCTCTGGACATGTCACAACTGAAATAACACAACAGCCTTCTACCTGCTTTACTACCTGGCCTGGTCAGCAGCCTGGGATAAGTGCAAACTGTACTTATCATGCCATTTCCTTCCTGCTGCCTTTTTTGGTCATTCTGAGTCCCTTAGTCCAGTCTTTCCAACCTCAAACACTCTGTGCAGTGGCCTATCTGCACCAGGACCCCTCACCTTGTCAGTTCTCACCTGCTCACCTTTCCTTGTGGTCCTGTCCACATTTGCAAGTTTCTCTACTCTGATAATTATGGCCAAAAACTCCTCATAGAAAAGCCTTTGACACACTTTCTCCTAGAATATGAGCACTGACCGTGTGCTGAGCATCAACTATTACCAGACGTTCTGCCTGGTGCCTTACACATGGACTGTCCCTTGAAATGTCCACAGCGCACTGTGAGATACTGTTACCTCAGGCTCACAGATGGAGCAAAGCACCAGTACCTAGAGGAGGAGGCAGTGGAAACAGGTTTAAAGCCTAGGGGACACTCTAGGGTTTCTTCTGCTGCCTCTTCAAAATACTTTCCCTGGATAATCCTACTAGTCCTCTTTAAAAACATTCTTATCTCAGGGCTTTTCAATATTTGTACACTTTTATTACACATTTCTTACTTCAGAATCTCTTAATGATATATACGTGTCACTTTTCACCGTTCATACTTTCATAACAAAGAGTCAGCACATCTTCGTGTTTCGCTTTTGGCTGATGTCTGGTGGCTTTGCAAGCTTGCATCCCGTCTCCAGTTGTTACCACAGGAGGAACCACTGTGTTTTATTTCTTTTTATGCGTCCATGTGCTGTTCACCACTTGCATGAGATAGTCTAAGCACACTGCCTGAGTACACTGGCAGTTGAATGAAAGGATCTGGGCTGAGTGAACTGTGGTATGCCCACAGGTGGCTGTGGGGCAGCCACCTCTCCTCATGCTCTCTTCTAATCCTCCTCGGGACCTGAAAAGGAAACTCCAATTTGGGAGTTTCCTAAGAGAGGGTGAGGAAGCTCTGTGAGCTGAGACCCCCTGCCTACAACACAGTTCCCAACATATGATCTACACACCAGCAAGCTCTGACGGTAGGACTTCATTTGGTCTTTTCAGTTAGGTCTGTTCCACATACAACTGGAACCATAACTTGAAATAATAAGCAGTAAGTAGGTGGCTCAGTGGTAAAGAATCTGCCTGCCAGTGCAGGAGACGCAGGGGACTTGAGTTCTATCCCTCGATCGGGACTATCCCCTGGAGGAGGAAATGGCAACCCCGCTCCAGTATTCTTGCTTGGAAAATCCATGGACTAGAGGAGCCTGGCAGGCTACAGTCCATGGGGTCACAAAGAGTCAGACACAGCTGAGCACAAGTCAGCATAACTGACTGAGCGAACAAGAGCATGCATAAGCACGAGGCAGGTATGCGCACATCTAGATAAATAAGTTTGGAAATAAATGGAGACATCTTCAGGAAAATGCTTTCACATTCCATAGGCTGATACATCATTTAAGGATTTTGTCTTCATGCTTAGACCATGGGTTTAAATTTACATGGTCTGAAAGGGATTAAACATTCTGGCTGAGACTGAGGAGGCTATTGAAGGAAGGAGAGGGCCAGAGGCACAAGACTCCTCAGAGTCTTTCCTTTATGAGTGTTTTTGCCCTAGTTCCAGGAAAGCTGGTGCTGGAGAGAGTTGACCCCTTCCCTGTGTGTGTGTGTGTGTGTGGTGGGGGAGTGACATGCGTTTGAGCAACTCAGCCATTAGTTCTCAGCAGCTGGTGGGTACCCAGAGAAGGACGGTTAAGCAGCTGCGCCCCTCCCCCAGCTCCTGGCTGACCCCAGTAATCCTGAAAACCCTTTCTTCTTCTGGGCAGAGCGTCTCCCTGCCAGCTGCCCGGTCCTCCAGGTGTTTCCTGTAGCTCTTTGTTTGCTGGCTTGGGGGCTGCGGGCTGCGAGAGGGAGTCTGGCTTGGCTTCCTGTTAGCCAATGGAAGCAGTGTGGGGGTGGGCCCGGCCGCCTGTACCTGGGGGAACTGCCACAGGCAGCAGCTGCCTCCTGACACCTGCCTTCCTGAGAGTGTGTGAGCAGTGCTCGGCCGAGAGGGAGAAGCAGAGCAGGGCAGGGGCTTCAGCTGGGTCAGAACAGAGCGGTCATTTCACAAGTGAAATGTCCACTAGTTTCCCACCCCAATACCCCTTTCCCCAGAGGAGAGTATCGGGGTCTAAAGTGTGGGGCCATAGGGACCACGGGACAAAGGCCTGGTCGCCCTCAACACTCGTGCTCACATGACAAGGGCAGGTGGTGCTGGGTCACCCTCCATTAAGTGGAGTGCATTGCTGCTGGACACACAGGCGAGAGTAGAAGGGGCCATCTTGACAGAGCCTCTGTTATCTTATCGAAGAGCTGAAGCGACCATACAGTCCGTTTTCACCAAACCTCTCCAACCCCAGACAGTCAGTATGGAGACAAATGCTGTCTTGGGTTTCTCCCTAGCCACTCTTCCCAGGAGGTAGGGCAGTATTTGCAGTTCAAGTGTTTCCATTTTAGTCAAAGTGATCCACTCATCTGGATGATTACTCCATCTATGTCTCCCAGGAAGGCTGTTGGCTTTGGGAGCTTGGGCTGTCTATCTTGATGCTACGTTGTATCTCCAGTGCTTGCATAGGGCCTGGCATCTAGTAGGTTCTCAACAATATTCTGGAGACTTCCCTGGTGGTCCAGTGGTTAAGACTTCACCTTCCAATACAGGGAGTGGGTTCGATTCCTGGTCGGGAAGCTAAGATCCCACATGCCTTGTGGCCAAAAACTACAACTTGAAACAGAAGCAGTATTGCAAAATTCAACATAGACTTTAAAAATGGTTCACATCAGAAAGAAAAAAAAATCTCAAAAAATATTAAGTGATGAATGGGAATGTTACCTCCCTCTTTTCTGCCTTTGTGTTTGCAATGGGCTAACAGAATAACACAATAATAAATGGCACTAGTGCATATAATCTCATATATAGTGCATCAGACCCAGATGCTGTGGTCTGGGTATTGAGAAGCATCAGAGGGGCTCTCTAGGACCTTAAGTTGAAATATGACACGTAAAAAAGAAATCTGAGGAAGACATACACATACAAAAGGCCAAATGAGATATAATGCTATAATATAATCTCATTAAACCCTCAGAGTAACTCCATGGGATGACATTATTACTCTTAGACTACAGATGAAGAGACTAAGACTCAGGGAAGGTGAAGCAAATTACCTTCAGGCATACTGCTAGTAAGTGGTTGAACTGGGTCAAATCCAGGACTGGCTGAATAGAGGGGACAAAAAGAAGAAGAAAGAAAAACTAAGGTAAAACTGGACACAGGGTGTCTTGTCTTCTAATTTTCCTTGTCCCCTTTAGTCCTCTGGTCTTCTGGATTCCGGAAACTTTTATACTGAGCCACAGTTCATATTGCAAATAGTCAAAAAAGGTAAGAAGTCTGGAATCTTAACCTTACATATATTTTATGTCCAAACTCAGACTGCCTGTCCTCTGAAATCCTGCTGTTTATCCTAGCCTTGACTAACTATATAACAGCCCTCTGAATTCTTATAGGAAGAAGTTGCCATTCCCTCCCTTATTCATGTATTTGATCTTTTGTTTGTGTATGTCTTCCTCAAATTTCTTTTTTAGGTTTCATATTTCAATTTAAGGTCCTAGAGATCACCTCTAGTATTTCTCAGTAGCCACCACAGCATCTGGGTCTGATACAGTACCTGGGTGTGAGCCTGAGCGCAATAAGGGCTGGAGGACCGAATAGTCTAGTCTATGCCCTTCAGTGGAGTTCCCCCGACTGCACAGTGATATCTCTCAATCTGCCTCTCTCTCTCTCCCTCTCTCCCCTCTTTGCTCTTTGCATCTATCCGGCTGGAGAAATCCCAATCCAGTAGAGACCAACCGGCCACATGGACTGCTTCATCCTCAGCTGCTGACTTCCCAGCTCTTGTACAAAAGAAAGGAACTCCTTGTGTTTATTGTGACCCACTTCCTTTCTTATTAGGACCTGCTCAGGGTGGAAGCCTAGGTCTCTGTGGATTCTCTAGTTTTTGCAAAAGGAAAATAATCTCCCTGTCATAGTCACCAATAGACTTTTCCCATGGCACCTTCCAGGGGGGAGAAAGAAAAAATGGAACACTGTGTCCTGGGATGAGATTCAAAGATACCCAGGAGAGTGGAACAGGATATAAAAGCACTTGATTATAGTGTTATTTGAATATGAGGGGTTAAAATGGGTCAGTGTAGGCCTTGGGATCCAGGGTCTATATCCAGGCTCCAGCACAGGGCCAGTTGCACATGCAGCTTGAAGGACATTTTTATGCTGTTGAGTTTTCAGTTTTCTGCTTGGCAGGCAATTATGTGTCCTGGAGTAAGGGCTCTCTTATGTCCAGAGATGGTTCCTTGTGAGAAACACAGTGTAGGGGTGGGCAGAGCTGAGGTTTTGTCCACAGGATGTTGCCAGACCAAAGGAGTTGATGGGATAATTATAAATGTGAATACATAAAACACTAATATGGGATTAAATACAAACTAATGGAACTATATAGAATGATACATTATACATAAATGCTTAGATGGTTGCTAGACAAATGGAAAAGATTAGAAATGAGTAAGATTAGATTGAGTAAGGATTGAGAGAAAGAGGTTTAAGAAATGCCTTTGTTATCTTATGGCAGAGAGAAGAAACCCCACACAATTCTGAGCACAGGCACCTTGGCCAGCACTAACAAGGTGGGTGGGTGGGGAGCCAGGTAAGAGGAAAGCAGTGAGCTCTGTTCTCTGAGCCGCTCTACCCACCCCACCCCCCAGCCCCTCACTCCAGCACTACAGCTGAGTTCTTCAGCAGAAAGAGCAACCTGGGGCATTCAGCCCAGAAGAGTGCAGACTGTGGCCTCAGAATCATAACTTTGCATATGCTATACCTTTTTACTGTTTTAAGACACAGGTAATGATGCCTTTTATTCTGGATTTATTAAGATCTCTTAGCACCTTAACCTAGAGTTCCCATTAATCCTCCCAAACCAGACTGGATTGATGTTGGAGGGTGGAGGGAGAAAGGAGACAAAAATCAGAAATTCAGGCGATTAGGGAACAGGAGGACTGTTCACCCCTACTCTTTTAAAAAAAAAAAAAAGATCTTTGCATTGCCTGGACCTTTCTGGTCTCAATTGCCTCACAAAATAATAGATGCGAAGAACTTTGAAAAATGTTTCAAGTCCCTTGCCCACTCCACCTCCTGGGAGTTATAGCTGTCAGGAAATTGAAAGTAAAGCCTCCATGGGGGACTTCTCTGGTGGTCCAGTGGTTAAGACTCTGCGCTTCCACTGCAGGGGGGCACAGGTTAGATCCCTGGTTGGCGAACTAAGATCCCACCAGGAAAAAAAAAAAGAAAGAAAAAGAAGGAAAGAAAGGAAGGAAGGAAGAAAACAAAGCCTCCTATTTGTGGAGCGTCTGCTGTTTGTAGAGCATTGGATTGCATATCAGCTTACTTTTGATATACAGGTGGCAGGTAATTTTTTTGCCATTTATGGAGAGGAAACTGAGGCTTAAACAAGCTCAATGACTTGCCCAGAATTATATAGCAGGCAGATGATAAGTTGAGCGTGGAAGCCAGGTCTCCTGATTCTTGGTCCACTCCTTTTCACCTAGCCTCTTAATGTTTGAAAGCACCCATGTGTTATTTTGATAGGATCCCACTTTAGAACAACCCAAACTATTTTACTTAATGACAGAGTACCCAGATCCCACCATTCTCCACCTGTTCCCAGTCTTGGGTTTTTCCATTCAGCCCTATTTTTGAAGAGGCAAAACAACAGCCAGTCAAGGCATTTTTACTGAACGAAAACCTTCCAAGCACAAAGCCCCAAGCTACCACAGTGTAGCACTGCTGCGCCAAAGCGAAGCCTCGCTTCCGGGGCCTGACCCTGCACAGAGCTGGCCAGAAGCAGAGGAGGAGCGTGGGGTAGAGCGCCCCAAAGGACAGCAGATGGGCTGGCTGGCCGCAGCGTCAGCACTCTGAATAACGCTTTTCTTTTCCAGCCACACATCCGGGGTCCGTTCCCCTCTCACCTCCGGCTTCCGCCAGCCTCTCCCCCTACCCTACCCCACCCGCCGTCTGTCTTTCGGCTAGCTCTGACGAGCTGATGCACTCTGGAGGGACAGAGGCCGTTCTCCATTATGACTGGCAGATGGATGAAAAGAGGCTTGAAGCCCGTGTGGGGCCGCTGCTGCCATCTGTCTGGTGGGACGGCTGCGCGGATGGCCTTGCCCATTCACTCCTTCACGCACCACTGGGCTCTGGCCTTTTGTTTGGTCGACTGCGGGTGGGGCTGCAGTCCGTGGGCAGCGGAGGGAGGCAGTGGGGGGAGAGAAGCAGCTGCTTTGTGTCTGGAGCAAACTTTCAGTGATTCATCAGGGTGATTGACACGAGGAAGCTGCCCAAGCCCCCAGACACCCTAATGACTGACAACCCCAGCCCTCTTCCTTCTTCACACACCCCTTCACCTCCGCTTTGGCCAAGCAGCTCCCTGGGGTTAGAGGGGGTGGCCCCGGCTCCTTTGCAGGGATGAGGAGCAGGAAAAGCTGCCCTGGTCTTTTCTGTCTCTCTGCCTACCCTCTCTTCCTATTCGTTTCCCAGGTTGAGGTGGGGCCGCCCTTACAGAATTTTTCTTTCTGTTTGGTTTCTGTGTGTACAAGGCCTGGCAGCTGGAGCAGCCAGAGCATGAGGAAAGACCCATTAGCCACCCAGCAGCTGAGCAGGAAAAAAAAAACGGGGAAATTGAATAGAAGTGGTGGGGTTGGCAGTCTTTCAGCCCAGCTCCTGGTCTTTGAAAAACACCCCAGGTCAGGGACTGGGATCAGTATGTGGAAGGCTTTAGGGCATTTAATTATTTAAACGTCTCAATAAAAGGAACCAAAATCCTGGGGAAGGGGGGGATAGGCAGATGGTGTGCCCAAGCTGCTGGGAACCTGGGAACCAGGTGCAGGATGGGTGAGGGTGGGGGTAGGAGAGTTTAGGAGGGTTGAACCAGAGGTCAGAGCTCAGGAACTAAGAGAATAGGGGAGGGGAAGTGAAACAGAGATTGCCCTCCAGACCCAAGCAGGCCCTGCACATAGCCTTTCCCTACACCAACTGGGGCAGGTCTCTCTCCTTTCTGCACTCCTGCCCACCACGCCTCAACTTCAAAATTCATATCAGCCTTAAGAGGTATATATTTTGGAAACACACAATGAAACTGTGAAGTGAAGGGGATTACCCCTTCTCTATTAGGTTAGTGCAAAAGTAATTGCAGTTTTGACAATTGAAATTTGCCGTCTGATATTGGAATACATTCTTTTTTTTCTATTTTATTTTTTAATTAATTTATTTTTTAATTGAAGGATAATTGCTTTACAGAATTTTGTTGTCTTCTGTCAAACGTCAACGTGAATCGGCCATAGATATTTCCTCCCTCTTGAACCTCCCTCCCATCTCCCTCCCCACCCCTCCCCTCTAGGTTGGTACAGAGCCCCTGTTTGAGTTTCCTGAGACACACAGCAAATTCCCATTGGCTATCTATTTTACATATGGTAACATAAGTTTCCATGTTACTCTCTCCATACAGCTCACCCTCTCCTCCCCTCTGCCCATGTCCATAAGTCTGTTCTCCATGTCTGTTTCTCCATTGCTGCCCTGCAAATAAATTCTTTGGTACCATCTTTCTAGATTCCATATATATACACATTATTATATGATATTTATCTTGCTCTTTCTGACTTACTTCACTCTGTATAACAGGCTCTCGTGGTGAAATTTTTTATTCTAGTTCTGTGGAAAATGCCATTTGTAATTTGACAGGGATCACATTGAATCTGTGGATTACATTTGGTAGTACAGTCATTTTCATAAGATTGATTCTTCCTACCCAGGAACATGAAATATCTCTCCATCTGTTTACACTTCTCCATCTGTATACACTTCATTAGAACTCAAATGCATTCCTTTTTTATGGCTGAGTAATATTCCATTGTTTATATGTACCACAACTTCTTTATCCATTCATCTGTCGATAGACAGCTAGGTTGCTTCCATGTTCTAGCTATTGTAAATAGTGCTGCAATGAACAATGGGATACATGTGTCTTTTTCAATTTTGGTTTCCTCAGGGTATATGCCCAGGAGTGGGATTGCTGGGTCATGTGGTGGTTTTATTCCTAGTTTTTTAAGAAATCTCCAAACCATCTTCCTTAGTGGCTGTATCAATTTACATTGCCACCAACAGTGCAAGAGCATTCCCTTGTTCTCCACACCCTCTAGCATTTATTGTTTGTAAACTTTTGGTTAATGGCCATCCTGACCAGTGTTAGGTGATATCTCACTGCAGTTTTGATTTGCGTTTTTCTAATAATGAACGATGTTGAGCATCTTTTCATGTGTTTGTTGGCCATCTGTATGTCTTTGGAGAAATGTCTGTGTAGGTCGTTTTCCCACTTTTTGATTAGGTTGTTTGTTTTTCTGGTATTGAGTTTCATGAGCTACATGTATATTTTGGAAATTAATCCTTTGTCAGTTGTTTCATTTGCTATTATTTTCTCCCATTCTGAGGGTTGTCTTTTCACCTTGCTTATAGTTTACTTTGCTGTGCAAAAGCGTTTAATTAGGTCCCACTTGTTTACTTTTGTTTATATTTCCATTACTCTAGGAGGTGAGTCATAGAGGATCTTGCTTTGATTTATTCCATCGAGTGTTCTGCCTATGTTTTCCTTTGAGAGTTTTATAGTTTCTGGTCTTACATTTACGTCTTTAATCCATTTTGAGCTTATCTTTGTGTATGGTGTTAGGAAGTGTTCTAATTTCATTCTTTTACATGTACCTATCCAGTTTTCCTAGCACCACTTATTGAAGAGGCTGTCTTTGCCCCATTATATATTCTTGCCTCCTTTGTCAAAGATAAGGTACCCATAGGTGCATGGGTTTATTTCTGGATTTTCTATCTTGTTCCATTGATCTATATTTCTGTTTTTGTGCCAGTACCATGTTGTCTCAACTGTAGCTTTGTAGTATAATCTGGAGTCAAGAAGGTTGATTCCTCCAGCTCCATTCTTCTTTCTCAGTACTGCTTTGGCTATTCAGATCTTACTTTTTTCTTCTAGTTCTGTGAAAAATGCCATTGGTAATTTGATAGGGATCACATTGAATCTGTAGATTACATTTGATAGTATAGTCATTTTCATAATATTGATTCTTCCTAACCAGGGACATGGAATATCTTTCCATCTGTTTATGTCATCTTTGATTTCTTTCATCAGTGTGTTATAATTTTCTGTGTACAGTTCTTTTGTCTCCTTAGATAAGTTTATTCCTAGATATTTAATTTTTTGTTGCAATGGTGAAAGGGATTGATTCCTTAATTTCTCTTTTTGATTTGTCATTGTTAGTATATAGGAATGCAAGTGATTTCTGTGTACTGATTTTGTATCCTGCAACTTTGCTAAATTCACTGATTAGCTCTCGCAATTTTCTGATACTATCTTTAGGGTTTTCTATGTACCGTAGCATGTCATCTGCAAACAGTGAGAGCTTTACTTCTTTTCTGATCTAGATCCCTTTTATTTCTTTTTCTTCTCTGATTACTGTGTAACTAGGACTTCCAAAACTATGTTGAATAGTAGTGGTGAAATTGGACACCCTTGTCTTGTTCCCGATCTTAGAAGGAATGCTTTCAGTTTTTCACCATTAAGAATAATGTTTGCTTGCTGTGGGCTTATCATATATGGCCTTTACTATGTTGAGGTAGATTCATTCTATGCCCATTTTTTGAAGAGTTTTAATTATAAATGAGTGCTGAATTTTGTCAAAGGCTTTTTCTGCATCTATTGGGATTATCATATGATTTTTATCTTTCAATTTGTTAATATGGTGTATCACATTGATTGATTTGCATATAGTGAGGAATCTTTGCATCCCTGGAATAAACTGTTCATGGTGTATGAGCTTTTCAATGTGTTGTTGAATTCTGTTTGGTAAAATTTTGTTGAGGATTTTTGCACCTATGGTCATCAGTGACACTGGCCTGTAGTTTTCTTTATTTGAGTTGTCTTTGTCTGGTTTTGGTATCAGGCTGATGGTGGCCGCATAGAATGAGTTTGGAAGTGTTTCTTCCTCTGCAATTTTCTAAAGACTTTTAAGACAGGCATTAACTTGTCTCCAAATTTTTGATAGAATTCTCATGTGAACCCATCTGATCCTGGGCTTTTGTTTTTTGATCACAGCTTCAATTTCAGTGCTTATAATTGGGTTGTTCATAATTTCTATTTCTTCCTGGTTCAGTCTTGGAAGATTGAACTTTTCTAACAATCTGTCCATTTCTTCCAATTATCCATTTTATGGTAATATAGTTGTTCATAATAATCTCTTATAATCTTTTGTATTTCTGCATTGTCTGTTGTAACCTCTCCTTTTTCAATTCTAATTTTGTTGATTTGATTCTCTCTCTTTTTTTCTTGATGAGTCTGGCTAAAGGTTTGTCAATTTTGTTTATCTTCTCAAATAACCAGATTTTAGTTTTATTAATCTTTACTATTGTATCTTTCATGTCTTTTTCACTTATTTCTGTTCTTAGCTTTATGATTTGTTTCCTTCTGCTAATTTTGTTTTTTGTTGTTGTTCTTCTTTTTCCAGTTGTTTTAGGTGTAAAGTTAGGTTGTCTATTTGATGTTTTTCTTGTTTCTTGAGGTAGGATTGTATTGCTATAAACTTCCCTCTTAGAACTGCTTTTGCTGTACCCCACAGGTTTTGAGTTGTATTTTCATTGTCATTTGTTTCTAGGAATTATTTGATTCCCCTTTTGATTTCTTCAGTAAGCTGTTCATTATCTAGAAATGTATTGTTTAATCTCCATGTGTTTGTGTTTTTTACAGTTTTTTTTCTTGTAATTGATATCTAGTCTCATAGTGTTGAAGTTGGAAAAGATGCTTGATATAATTTCAATTATCTTAAATTTACTGATATTTGATTTGTTACCCAAGAGGTGGTCTATCCTGGAGAATGTTCCATGTGCATTTGAGAAGAAGATGGATTCTTCTGCATTTGGATGGAATGTCCTGAAGATATCAATGAGATCCATCTCATCTAATGTATCATTTAAGACTTGTGTTTCCTTACTAATTTTCTGGGTTGATGATCTGTCCACTGGTGTTAGTGTGGTATTAGAGTCTCCTACTATTACTGTGTTACTGTCAATTTCTCCTTTTACGTCTGTTAGTGTTTGTCTTATGTATTGAGGTGCTCCTATGTTGGGTGCATAGTTATTTACAACTGCTATTTCTTCCTTTTGGATTGATCCCTTGGTTGTTATGTAGTGTCCTTCTTTATCTCTTGTAATCTTCTTTATTTTAAGGTCTATTTTGTCTGATATGAGGACTGCTACTCCAGCTTTCTTTTGCTTCCCATTTGCATGGAATATATTTTTCCATCCTCTCACTTTCAGTCTATCTGTGTCTTGAGGTCTGAAGTGGGTTTCTTGTAGACAGCATATATATGGGTCTTGTTTTTGTATCCAGTCAGCCAGTCTGTGTCTTTTGGTTGGAGCATTTAATCCATTTACATTTAAAGTAATTATTGATATATATGTTCCTACTGACATTTTTTAAAAATTGTTTGGGGTTTGATTTTGCAGATCTTTTTCTTCTCTTGTATTTCCTGACTATGTAAGTCCCTTTAACAATTGTTGTAAAGCTGGTTTGGTGGTACTGAATTCTCTTAACTTTTGCTTGGTTTCTCCATCAATTTTGAATGAGATCCTTACCAGTTTCAGTAATCCATGTTGTAGATTTTTCCCCTTTCAGTACTTTCAATACATCCTGCCATTCCCTTCTGGCATGCAGAGTTTCTGCTGAAAGATCATCTGTTAAATATATGCGGTTTTCCTTATATGCTACTTGTTGCTTTTCCCTTGCTGCTTTTAATATTCTTTGTGTTTAATCTTATTAGTTTGATTAGTATGTGTCTTGACGTGTTTCTACTTGGGTTTATCCTGTATGGGACTTTTTGTGCCTCTTGGACTTGATTAACTATTTCTTTTTCCATGTTGGGGAAATTTTCAATTATAATCTCTTCAGAAATTTTCACATACCCTTTCTTTCTCTCTTTTTCTGGGATCCCTATAATTTGAATGTTGGTGTGTTTAATATTGTCCCAGAGGTCTCTGAGGCTATCCTCAGTTCCTTTCATTCTTTTTACTTTATTCTGCTTCTCAGCAGTTATTTCCACCATTTTATCTTTCAGCTCACTGATCCGTTCTTCTTCTTTAGATAATCTGCTATTGATTCCTTTTAAAGTATTTTTAATTTCAGTAATTGCATTGTTTGTCTGTGTATGTTTCTTCTTTAATTCTTCTAGGTCTTTGTTAATTGATACTTGCATTTTCTCCATTCTGTTTTAAAGGTTTTTGATCATCTTTACTATCATTAATCTGAATTCTTTTTCAAGTAGTTTGCACATTTCCTCTTCATTTATTTGGGCTTCTGTGCTTCTAGTTTGTTCCTTCATTTGTGCTGTATTTCTCTGCCTTTTCAGTAAAAAAAAAAAAAAAAAGAAACTTATTGTGTTTGAGGTCTCCTTTTCCCAGGCTTCAAGGTTGAATTCTTTCTTCCTTTTGGTTTCTGCCCTCCTAAAGTTGATCCAGTGGTTTGTGTAAGCTTCGTATAGGGAGAGGTTTGTGCTGAGTTTTGTTTTGTTTTGTTTTCCTCTGATGGGCAGGGCTGAGTGAGGTGATAATCCTGTCTGCTGATGACTGGGTTTGTATTTTTGTTGTGTTTGTTGTTTGGAAGAGGCATCCTGCACACAGTGCTACTTTTGGTTGGGTGATGTCAGGCCTTGTATTCAAGTGGTTTCCTTTGTGGGAGTTCTCACTATTTGATACTCCCTCCAGTTAGTTCTCTGGTAGTCTAGGGTCTTGGAGTCAGTGCTCCCACTCCAAAGGCTCAAGGCTTGGTCTCTGGTCAGGAATGAAGATTCCACAAGTGGTTTGTTATGACATTAAGTGAGATTAAAGCAAATACCCAAAAATGAGAAACCAAAGGTGAACCCCAGACAAATGGCAGTTATAAAATCAGGCAAGTAATACTTAAAATAATGGAATATACACATATACACCCATAAACAAAATCAAAACAGTCCAACAAAAATAAAGTACAACAGATTGACCCAGCAAACAAAGGAAACCAAAAATGATATCTACCAGTTAAGAACAAAACTAACTAAAGCACAAACTGGAAGACAAAACTAAAGCAAGGTGCCAAGTGGGGAATAAAGCAATTAAAAAAAAAACTAACTAACAAATATGTTGAGAGGAAAGGAAAGAAAGTAAAGAAAGAATAGATATGCAAAGTTAAATAGAGGTAGATAAAGAAGATTTATATACATTAAAGATTAACTGCAAGGGGGAAAGAACAGTAGGAAAAGCAAACAAAGGAATAAATGTAGAAAAAATAATAGGTTTAAAATTTTTTTAAATTAAAATGTAGAAAGAGAAAAAAAAAGTAGGACAAAAAATAAATAAAAGCAAAACTCCATAGAACTGCAAAAGGCCAATGTATAGGCAGAAGTTTATAACAACAAGAAAATGTGTAATTGGAAAAAAAAAAACCTCAAAACCTTAATGAGATTCCATAGTGCTAATAAAATCAACAACTACAACACAGGAAAATAAAACAGAAAAAGAAAAAAAATCCTAAAGAAACTGCAGAACAAGTCAAAATATATGAATAGTAAATATCTTTCTTGAGTCACTGCTGTCAGGGTCCTTTCCGTCCCTGGAAGTCACAGTCCACCTCGCTCCCTTAGGGTGCCTTCCAACACTGTCTTGGTCTCTGGACCTGCTGTGGGGACAAGTCAGATTCTAATCTGGTGCTACTCCTGTGTTCTTGCCTCCAATGTCCACAGCTATCAGAGCTAGTGCGTTTTCTTTTGTGAGCACTCTCAATATTCTTTTATATATTCCAGACACAGAGTCTGCCTAGTTGATCTGCTACTTGTACAGCTGGTGGGAAGGTTTTGGGTCTTCTTCCTTAGTCATACCGCCCCTGAGTTTCAATCATGGTTTTATTTCCACCTCTGCATGTGGGTCGTCCACTGGGGTTTAGCACCTGAGGCTGTCCTAGATGGCTTGGGTTTGCCCCTGTGAGGGCCAGGTGTGGACGTGGTACAGCTGCTTGGGTCACAAGGGTTCTGGCATCAGGTACTCAGGGAAGTTGGCAGCTAGGACAGCAGGAAATATAGTGCTCTAGGAGGGTATGGCAACCAGTAGTGGCCAATATGCTCCAGTATTCTTGCCTGGAGAAGCCCACTGACACAGAAGCCTGGCAGGCCACAGTCCAGAGGGTCTAAAGAACTGGACACGACCGCCATGACCCCGTGTGCATAGACAGAAGAATTTTTTTGCTTGTGGCAGCTCTGCCCCTGTAAGCATGTAGATGGTGCAGCTGCTTGGGTCGCGGGGACCCTGGCAGCGCCAAGTATGTAGGGACAAGGACTGCCTCCGCTGCAGGAGTTATGGCCCTATTGGAGTCTTTTTTCGAGCCTTTGGTAGCTGGCAATCAGAAGGCCTCTTTGGCCAGTCTTTCTCCATAGCTCCGCCTATTCAGGCACTTAGAGGGCTCCCTCGCCTGGGGTCCTTCTCTGTTGTTCAGCACATCAGGCACATACAGGGGCCGCCCTGGCTGGGGTCCTACTCTGTAGTTTGGCGCATCAGTCACTTAAAGGAGCACCCTGGGTAGGGTCCTGCTCTGTAGTTCAGTGTGTCAGACGTTTGATGGGCCAGCCTCTCTATTGTTCAGCTGCTGATGCTGGCTGGGGAGAGCGAGGCTATGGTGATGGTTCCACCCCCTACGTGTGACTTAGCAGTATCGCCTTGCTTCCATGGCTTCCCAGCTTTCCTCCACAGGCATTTCCCACCACAGTCTCCTCCCTCACATCCCCTTCATCCATCTCTCCACAACCAACAGCAGCCCTCGCCATGGGACTGCTCAACAATCCCTAAACTCCAGCTCCCAGCTGCTGCACCTTCCAGGGGACCTGCGTCCCTGTCCAGGGTCTCTATGGCTGCGGTAAGGACTGTCTGATTCTCATTCCATTTAGGCTGCCACAGGTCAGCTGTTTCACTCCCAGCCTTAAATGTTTCTACTCTGACTCTGACAATTGCCCCGCTGTGGGGATGGGACTCCTGTTTCAGTTCCCCCACCCTCCAAGGGCAGGTCCAGTCCTACTAACACTCCTGTTTCTCCCCCTGGTTCCTTCATCCTCCTGAGTTTTGCGTGGGTCTATATATTCTTTTCCAGTGGCCATGTTCTCCTGTCTGCTCTCAGCTGTTGTTCTGCAAGAAGAATGTCTGGCTGTTTGTAAGCACACAATAAATGTTATTAAATATTATTGTCATTACCATTACCAGATCAGGAGGCATTCATACAGGCTACACAATGGGAACTGAGTGAAACGGAATTTGATGGTGTTATTTGCCTCTGCCCGTTCTCCCATTTGTAATGAGCTATGGTTGAAGTGTGGTTTTTGCTATTGCTAAAATAGTAGTTTTGTTTGGGTAGCCCCCCTGTCTCACCTGCACCCCCTTCCACCTTCACCAGGACGAGTACACAGCTCCAGGTGTGGGGCTCTGATACCCTCTGGTCCAGACCCTTACTTCGTGGCAGTTTGGGCATTATTGTTAGCAGTAATTTATTGACGGGATGACAAATTCAAATGGCTAGGGGACCTGAGATATAATTCTGCTTCCTGAGGCTCTTCTCACTCTCATTAGCCCCGCCGAGGCCACAAAAGCACGAGGAATGAGGGGGTCCCTTGGTCACCGTGGGGCACAATGTAATGTACCTCAGCCTGTCCTCCCTTCTCGGTGTGGTCAGCCTCAAACGTCGGGGGTGGGCTGCTTTCTGCACCTTCCAGCGACACAGTTTTCCACTCTCAACACGCCGGGGACAACGGTGACGCCTGTCAGCCAGGGACGGCCGCGGACTACCGCGAGGGCTGCGCGGACTCACACATCCCCAGCGAGGGCGAACTGCGACCGGGTACCCGGCGTGAGGGCGCGGGCGTAAGGGCGGGCCGGGCCGGGCGCGGGCGTGAGGGCCGGCAGGTGTCTACCTACCTCCCTCCCGGATGTGGGGCGAGGGAGGAGCCCGCGGCCACTCACCACGTCACTCAGTCCCTACGAGGAGTTGGCTAAGACCTAGACACGCTGCGAAACGCGCTCGCTACTCGGTTTTCCTAGTTTGGCAACAGGACAGGCGCCGCAGCTTCCGCCCACTCTGGGAAGCTCGGCAACAAGCTGCTGATTGGCTGGCCGGGGGTCAGAGCGAACCAATCAAAGCTCTCCCCGACGCTTGCGTTCTGGGAGAGGCGTTAACAGAGCGGGAGAGAGAGGGAAGGGCCGGTGGGGCCGGGGGCTGGCGGGGGCCGGGGGCCGGGCGGGGGCGGGGTGGGGCGGGGCCGGCGAGCGGCCGCTGTGCCCGCCCCCTCCCTTCTACCGCTGCTGCCGGAGCGTCTCGGGTTCTTCAGTCTGAAGGTCTCCCTCATTTCTCAGACGTCCCCCACAGCCTGACGGACGGCAAGGCTGGTGCAGGCTTTTCTGAGTCATTCTGGAGGTTCTGGGTTTATGGAACTTCCTCGGCCGTCTTTCCAAAGCCCCTCTGGATCTGAGCATTTGTTTTCCCACGTTTGTCACTAGGGCCCTTCTGTGTTCTTATCTGTATGTGCGGACGCCTTTCTGTGTCTCACCCACCTTCTAAAACCAAATGACCCATCCGTTTTATTACACAGTACCTTATTGGCAGCAGCCTCCTAGATTTAGTAGAGTATGCATTTCTGAGGCTATACATTGTGAACTCGGTAAGACAGAGCATTTCGAATAACCTTGTTCCCCACCTCAATACACACAAACATACACACAAGTACAGATTCAAAGAATTTAGTACAGTAGCAACAAGATTAAGACTCTAGAGACGGCGACAGCGTGCGATTCCAGATCTGCCTTTTACTGGCTGTGTGACCTTGAGCAGATTCTTAACCTCTCTGAACCTCAGTTTCTACCAATGAAAAATGCTAGTGGTGGTATAGCACCTACTTCCTTGCATTATTATGACAAACGTCTGACATAATGCCTAATAAATTATATTATTTTAGGTATTAATAACGAAGGAAGGAGTGTTCCTTTCCCACGTTTACTGTCAGTCCTCCATTCTTGGTTTAGGTGCTAGAGGTAACACCTAGATTCTAGGAACATGTAAAATTTCTATCATTAAAGCAATTTAAGATTCAGGTTAACACTTAGCACATTCTCATAGCCCCCAGCATTCACATGGATCCTGCTTTTAGCTCATGAATTTTATAAAGGGAGAGACCTATTGGCAAGATAGGATTATTTTTTTCCTCAAGAACTTTATTCAGATTCATCCCTTTCAAAAATTTTAGAACAGCAGCATCTGAAGATTTACAATAATCCCATTTTATAGGATTTAACATTCTCCTTCTTTCATGGACTTCTGAAGTGCCCTTACCTGATCTCTCCATATACTTACATTAACACCAAGATTTGATTGTTTTTCCTAAATCTGTTCTACTGAAGTCCTTTCTTGTCTTCTCAGAAACTCACCTCTTCTGCAGTCTTTGCTTCTCCAAATGCTACACACTGGTCCATAGATTTTCTTCAGTGAACACAAAGGCTGGCAATTCAGTGCTCACGGACCCCTGGTCCTGCCATGGTCATCCTGCCATGTTCCATCACCTGCCGTGCCCTGTTGATGTCAGAAGTGACCTTTGTTGATATGTTGTGTTGTTAAGAACAAAAGCAATCATGTCTGGGACATCTCAGTAATCCCAAATGCTGGCAACAGGGAGGAGGCAAGGTACACAAGGATGCAACACAAAGCATTGGGGTGTAATTCAGTGGGAAGCCGGTAGACCTGGTTTTCGGTGTTGAGTCTGTGCCATTAGGGGCAAGTCAATAAAGTGTTTGGTCTCAACTACCCTATCTGTAAAATGGGTGAGTCAGACCTGTCTCCTTACTTTATAGATATTTTGGGAAAATAGAATATACTGTTGAAGGTACTTGATATTTTTTGGGACAAAAAACGTGTGTGTGTGTGTGTGTAACAGGCTATTAAATCTATTTTATGCCACTATTTCCATTTGGCCCCCCCAAATGTGTTCTAACAGTTGTTATTAAGCCTTATGAACCCTGCTTTGTGCTAACTGTTATGGGCTATATGACACAGTCTCTACCTTTAAAGAATTTTCAATCTAACCAGGTTGCTCAACTAACACATGACATGATGTGGGTACTGACTATGGGATCCCCACCTCTTCTATCTTACAATAAGGGATGATCTGGTGGTGTGACAATGGAGCCGATACGTGGATGTGCCTTGCTCCAACTGGCACATCTGCTGGCCTCTTGCCTCTCCCTTTCCATCCTTGGTGGAGTATGGGGTCTTACAAAGCAGCCTCTCTGCTGCCTTCACCAGTGTTCACCAGCCATGGCCTGAGGCTTTGCGACCTGAGTATGGGGAGATGCCAGTGTACTCACAGGGGCCTCCTCTCCTGCTCACGTTTGATGCTGCCCTTCACTTATGCCTCGTGCTCCTGACCTTTCCCCCCGTACCTGCCGCCGACACTGCTTACACTGTTTACAAAGCTGCCGCGGGGCCGCCACTGCAGCCGCCGCGGCTGCTCTGGAGCGGGCTTTGGGTGGGGCACTGGGGGTGTTCTTCCTCTGTGCCCAGCAAAAGAGGCCATTTCCTCTCCCTTTTTGCAAAAAGAATGGTGCTAGTATACCCCTTCTAATCGCTGTTTGCTCCCCAGGCCAGGTAGACTAGAAAAGATGCAAGTTGCTTACCTTTCCCCACAGCACAGAATCCTCTTTGTGGACTCCCTCAGCCTTCTTGGTGGAGGGACCTACTCTTCGATTGCGTGGAGGACCAGTTCTGTTGCTGCATGCTCAGCAGGCAGACTCCAGCTCCAGATTCTCAGTGCGGGACCAGCAGGGTTAGCACCTGTTCTTTTTGGGGACTGTCAACAAAGCCTCAGCATAGCCTCTAAGAAGGAATAGATCAGTGTAAGGAATAGATCATCTTTGACAATAAAAGACGGGCATGCAAATTAAAATAAATATCAGTACCAAGTCTCATCCATCAGACTGTCCAAATCACTAAAGTCTGAAGCTACTGGCATCATGGGGATGTGGAAAAATGGGGACTCAGGTACAACTGGTATGAGTACACATGGTGGCTCAGATGGTAAAAATCTGCCTGTAATACGAGAGACCCAGGCTCCGTCTCTAGGTGGGTCAGGAAGATTCCTTGGAGAAGGGACTGGCTAACCACTCCAGTATTCCTGCCTGAAGGATTCCATGGATGGCGGAGCCTGATGGGCTACAGTCCTTAGGGTTGTAAAGAGTAGGACAAGACTGAGCAACTAACACTTTGGAGAGCGGTTTGACAGCATCAAGTAGAGGAAAATTTGTTCGTACTTCGCAACTTAGCAGTTCCCCCCTGGGCATATATACCAGTGGTTGTTAACAGGTGGTACTCCTCCCCCCGCCCCCCACCGCCAGCAACATTTGGCAACTCTGGAAATATTTTTGATTTGGACTGGGGAGGAGACAGATGCTACTGGGATCTAGTGGATAGTGGCCAGGGATGCTACTAAACATTCTACAGGCAGTCCACCCTGTCCTCCCACCCCTTCTCAACAAAAAAGTATTCAGACTCAAATGCCAGTAGTGTGCTGTTAAGGAATCCTGATGTCAACTCTAGAGAGACTCTCAAATGCAGTGTCAAAGAGACAGGTAAAAGGAGGTTTACTGCTTTATTTGTTTCTAACATTACAGTATTGAAAATAATCTAAATGTCCCTCAAAAGAAGAATAGAGAAATAAAGTATTTCCATAACATGGTTGGAATGAATGAACTGGAATTTACAAGAATCAGTGTGGATAAATCGTGAACACAATGTTCACTGAAAGAAGCAGAGTAATAAGAAAGTGCTACCGTGTGAAGTTTAAAGACAGACAATTCTCTACTTCGCCTGTGGGCGTACTACAGGTTGGTGATTGTTGTCTCCACCAAATTCCACAGCAAGAACCTGGAGACCTTTACATTCATTCTTTCATGAATGTAAAGGTGCATACTAAATGCACCAGCAATTAATATTATCTGTCTCAGGGTTTTGCATAAAGAAAAAATCTGTTGAATGATTGAGCTGTGCTCGTAGAAAGATAAGACAATGATTTGCCTTCTTTTCTTGCCTTCCCGCTATGATTTGCCTTTCTGCCTGTCTTTCCATGGCTCAATTTGGAGAGGGTCCTGGAACTTGGATGATAAAACACTCAATCTTCATTTAGCATTCCAGTTATGAAGGTACCAAGTTATATCAATATTAGCAACCTGAAGCTTTGTAACCCACTGAAATTGGGTGTATTTTCATATCACGTTCCAGTCACTGAAGATACTTAGAAATGCCACTTGTGCTCGTCTGCACTTTGAGATGACTGTGGTTAGATTTGTTGCTGGATCTCATTATTTATTACATGAATATGCAATTTTGATAACTGTATTTCAGTGTAATTGGTTTTCTTTGGAATCCAATGCATTTTATTTTATACCTGTAAAAACATTTTGAGAAGAGGTCCATAGGCTTTGGCAGACTGCCACAAAGGTCAGGACTCCCTGGTTACACCACACCTTCTGATGTTTTGATTGTTTGTTACGTGTCCAGTGTACTGGTCTGAGCCAGATAGGAGAAAGTGGGAACAGACTGCTGCCTTGAAAGATTCCAGGGAAGGGCCTGATGGTGTGAAGTGAGATGCTGCCTACTAGTTGCTGAAGACAGAAATGTGAATCGAGCTGGGCCTTGGAATGTTAGTCAAGTTTCTTGGTACTTGTGTCTGAAATAGAATAAAGGCAGTAGATGGTTTTAGCCCTGCCTACAGCTCTAGTCTCGCCGTTCCTTGTCATTGTGCCCCCAGCCATGTTTGTCATCTTTCGGTGTCTAGGGGGCTCCCTGCATTAGGAAGTCCATGTATTCTGTTAGCTGTGATGGACTCTCCTCTCATCTCTTCATCTCCCTTCATATCTGCTCCGGTCCTCCAGTCTAGGCCAGGCCTCTAGATACTCCTCATGTAAACCCGTCCTCATCTCCTTTACAGCCCTTTCTCATTTGTAACTATGTGGTCTTCAGGTGATTCTTTAGTTCAGGGCTTGTCACCACACTGGATTATAAATCCCCAATGGCAGGGAAGGCTTGCTTTTGTTGTCTACAGTATCTCCATTGCCTGACCAAGGGCTTATTGTAAGTATTTATTGATGAAGAGTGAATTTTAATTGGAAAATTTATTAAAGGATTGTGAATACTAGCAGAATGAATTTAGGTCCACAAAAAATAAAGTCAGATGGCCTCTGCCAACTTGTGACACCCCATCTACCCCCAAGTCTCCTCCATACTCCAGTAGTTCTGCATATACCAGGAACTGTGAGGTCTTCAGGCTAGCGCGGTAGAGACAGGATAGCAAGACTGGCAGGCTGGGGATGGCCTGGGCACAGATCCTGGCCTTGATGCTTCCTTCCTGGGTGACTTCAGCCTCTATGTGCCTGTCTTTCCACCTATAAAATATTGAAAGTAATAGCTCCTCTGGCATAGAATGTTTAGGAACGCTAACGAGGCAACCTAAGTAAAACACCTAACCCGTAATAAGTGGCAGCTTAAAGGAAGAGAGCTGACTGAGCCTGATGGATAACCCAGTCCTGCTGTCAACTTAAGAAGCCCTGGATTTAGAAATCAGGGAAGCCTTGCATCACGGCTGAGCCTGGCTCTAGATTCTTGCCCTGCAGTCTTGGTTGGGATATTCATGAGAGCTGCTAAAAAGCAAAACTGAGAGCCAAGGGATGCGTCTTTGCAGCGTGGCTGGACCCCTTTCTGTGTGTCCGTGTCTCCACCTCCTTCATGTGGCATCTCCCCGAACTGGAGCACCAAGGCAGATGTACTGACCTTGCTGTGCTTGAAGAGGTGGATGGCTAAAGTTGTGACTGATCTTTTTGCATTCTCAAATCCCTGCTTAACTCTTGCTCCCGAGGATTATAATCAAATTAGCTCACTCTGGCTTCAGATGAAGTTGTATCATTTGTAACACACTTGGCACAGAATTTCACAGAATTCATTAGTAAATGTATTCAGTAAATAATATATTCAGCTCAATAAATATCAGTTGTGGTTATTTCACTATTAGAAAATGATGATTTGTCCTTAAAGCACAAGGCTAGCCCACCCTCCTGACTTACATAACAGTTGCTAAGCATCATGTTCTTAAAGGCTTTCAAGTAATGTGCATTGAGAGGTTGAACAAAAGAGCAGATGGGTTGTGCTGTGCTGTGCCAAGTTCTTTGTGAATCCTGTCCGATTCTTTGTGACCCTTTGGACTGTAGCCCGCCAGGCTCCTCTGTCCATGGGATTCTCTAGGTATGCATACTGGAGGGGGTTGCCATGAGCTTCCTGACTCAGGAATGGAACCACGCTACTGGCTGCTTAGTTTCCTCTTCAGGCGCTTTGCAGTACTTGACTGCCCTCAGTTCTGCATGGTTGCCACTAGAGGGCAGGGGCACTTAAGACAATACCCTAGACCCACCAGTGCCAGAATTACAGGGTAGACAAGGGAGAATGGTTGAAGGAGAAAAATGTTAGAATGACTTGGTGGGTGTGGGGGGGTGGGGGGCGATGGGGGAGGCGGGGGGACTGGAAAGCAAAACAGTTTTTTTCTTTATCTCTTGGGGACCAAACGGAAGGAAATGTGAAGCTAGTGAAATTGAAGTTAGATTTAAAGAACTTCCAGAGCACGAAGTTTTCTGTAGAGACACAGGTGACTTACAAATACAAAAAACCGTTAGCTACATCTGCCCAAGCAGAATAGATGAGAATGTGAGCTCCTCCAGTCTGAGGCCTATGTGATGGCAGGAGGTCCCCTTAAAGTAATCTTTCTCTGTGTTTGCCTTAAATGACTCCATTCTTGCACGTGCAATTGTAAAATAACTTTATTGGTTGGGTTAGCCACCACTCATGCTTTTCCTGTAATAAGGATCCTTTATAGAGGCATGATGGTGTCCACATGCAGATGCTTTCTGAAGAGCCCTGGGGCAAGGGGCAGCCTTGCCCCTCACATCAGAGCTTCTTTGTTGAAATGAGCTGGTTTGGCTTTTGTGGATTTGAGGTTCTGGAGCAAGAACATAGTTCAAGGATCCCCTCTTCTTTCTTCAGGGAACTGCTTCAAAGCATACACGGTATCAGGGAAGCAACGGCATCTGTGCAGGGAGCTCTCCTCAAGCAGTCTCTGCCCATGGCTGCCCAGATGGCCCCATCCCAGTGGTACCCCACAAAGCAGGGGTTAGGTCCCCAGGAAGCACTACTTTCAGAAACGGGAAAGATTAATTGCTCTCCAGCCAAGCTATAAAGCAACAGCCAGCTTCAGTAATGAGGGTGGCAAGTCCAGGGCTGGTTGGAGTCTGTCTCTCCAATCAGGTTATTGACCTTTCTGCTTGCATAAAAGGACAAATTACCTCTCTCATACTTTGAGAGCCACATGGCCTCTGCCTTTGAAGATAAAAACTCAAGTAGGGAGCTGCTGGGAATGCAGAGAGTGCTGGGCAAGAATGGCACTACTCGGGCTGCCTCCTCAGTTCAGCCAATTCAAGGTGTATTTGCCTCCATTATGGATGCTGGTAACAAGCAACATCAGGTCGCTTTCCTTTTCTGAAGTCTGACCCACCTTCAAAGAACTGCCCAGTTGTTAAAATATAGCCCCACGCATTTAGCTAAGTCTGAGGTTGGCTGTCTCCTCCCACATCAAGCCTGGAATATTATCATCACACTGGTGACCCCTGGTGTAAAGGGGACTCTTGGTGTCCTTCCAACCTCAGCCACCACTGTGAGTTCTCTGCGCAGTCACTGGGCAGCTGTGCATACGTCTTGGCTTCTCCTGCCTCTACCTAAGATGTCTGTGGGGCATGGTTGAGTGGATGAGGTGGACTGAGGAGGCAGCAGTTGGGCAAGAGGTATATCTGAGAAGCAGCAAGTGGGAGCCCAGAGTATGGGCACGACCAGCCCAGCACGTCGGGGAGCAGTCAGGTGCTGCCTTCAGAGTCAGATATTACTTCAAAAGCACAGTTGTTCTATTGCTCAGGCAATGGTTCAGGACACTGGATCACTGTGAAGACCTTGAGGGTAATGAGATTTCGGGGACTGGGACTTCAGGGTTTACACCTTCTGCCAACCACTTCTGTCTTGGAAACGGACGTGTCATGTCCCTCAGCAGAAGGCTGCCTGTCCCCTGACTCCACCTAAAACTGCCTACAGGGAAGAAGACTAGAGAGAGAGCCCATGGACCTCTGTCACACGGTCTGTCCCAGACCTTCCATCAAAAGCCAAACCAAACCATCAAGCCGAATGCAAAGAGGCGTGGGGGCACGGCCCTGCGCCCGGTGGCGCTCAGATCTCGATGAGGCTGGCCAGGCGCAGGCAGAGGGGTGCGTCAGCGGGCATGGCGCTGCGCTTGATCTCGTTGCCGTCCAGGCGCAGCACCTGCAGCTTGGAGAAGTTCATGACATCCACCACGGTGCAGAAGCTGCTGATGGAGAACTCTGTGGGGACAAGAGGGGCGGGGATGGGGAGAGCCTAGATCAGGGTCCTGGGACCGCAGGAAAGCCCCACGGTGTCTGTGAAGCTTCTAAGAGGAGGGGAGAGCTTGGCTGGGTGGGGCAGGCGCTTCCCAGGATCGGAGTCAAACTTGCACCCGTTGGGGAGCAGAGCCAGGGATAGAGTGAGGTCCCCGCCTGCCTAGCTCAACCTCCTTACCCATGCCCCCCACGCCCCAAAACCCTGGAAGGTCCCTCCTGGCAGGCCTTGGTCTTTTCCCCTCTGCGGGCAGCAGGTGGCAGCAGAAGGCAGTCAAAGAGGAACCCTAGCAGCTTTGAAGTTCTCCCTTGATTGTGTTTGAAGAGGAGGGCGTTTCCCAATTGCTTTGAGAAGGAAGACTGGGTAGGTGGAAGGACTTAAATCTTGAATATTTCCTAACAGTTTGCAGATAGAGAAAGTGGAAAGAAATTAAAGAGAGAAAACTTGGACTGAGAAACAAGTGCCTCTGAGTGCAGAGCTTTGAGGGGGTTGTCCCATGTACATTCTGAGTACAGACAAAGGAGTGATCTCGGCCCTGAGGTTTAAGGAGATAGATGAACAGAGCTGCCACGGAGCTCAAAAGTCAAATAATTTCCTTGCCTCCTGCATTTAATATGATTAGTTTACTCTCCATTTTTGTAATCTCAAAAGAAGTTTGAAGATTCTCCCCCAACCCTCCAAGTCCTATAATCCTAATAAATACAATCATTCTGTTTGGTTTAAACACAAGTCCTTCAGCTACCACTCACCCGGTTCTCCCTCTGCTTGTTCTCTTGGACAAATCAACTACCTCTGTCTCTATCCTACTGGGTCAGGAACTTGAAGGATTAAAATAAGAACTCAGCTAGAACTCCAGCCTGCGTGCGTGCTAAGTTGCTTCAGTCATGTCTGACTCTTTACAACTCCATGGTCTGTAGCCCACCAGGCTCCTCTGTCTGTGGAATTCTCCAGGCAAGAATATTGGAGTGGGTTGCCATACACTCCTCCAGGGGATCTTCCCACCCCAGGGATTGAACCCACATCTCTTATGTCTCCTGTATTAGCAGGCAGATTCTTTACCACTAGCACCACTAGGGAAGCCCCAAAACTCCAGCAGGGACAGAAAAGTTACCACCAAAAAGCTGCTGGCACCCATAGAGGCTGCCTTCAATATGGTATGTGAGAGCATCAGAAAGATGGCTCGGGTCCAAAGGGACTTTGGGTGAGGTTATTTGTCAGGACTTGGTAGGCTACATCTGGAGGGCTGTAACACTTAGGCAGACTCAGAGCTTGGCTTGCTTTTGCTTCCACCAGAGGCATTCCTCTGCTTGCCACAGTGGTCAGGAGCTGTGTGTCAGCCTGGAGCTGGGCAGGAGGAGTGGGAGGAAGGCTTTCCTGATTCTCTTCCTGGGGTGACTGTCAAAGGCATTGCGGTTATGGGTGTGGAAATAAGTTCTCTATGGAGAGCTTAGATAGATGAAGAAATAGTTTTTGAAATTAGCTCTAGCGATTGTTTTCAGTCTCTGTTAAGAACTGACCAAGAGGAGATGGGGTAAGTCTGCAGCCAATTAACATGTGCTACAAATGTAAGACAGAAAAACCAAAGAATCATGAAAAGAATGGGAAATATCCTTCTTTAGAGAGCACTCAGGGAGGGTCGGGTGGAGATCCGGAATGCTTTTGGACGTCCCCTTTCTGATCCCAGGCAATAGATCAAGTGACGTCCGAGTGGACAGGTTGGGGCAGAGTCGAGGCTGAGTCAAGTCTGGGTCTATGGTGTCTGCGTGGAACGGGCAGAGTGGGTTGGGCTGGAGAGAAAAACGAAGTGGCCTGGCTTGAATATCCCTTCCAGCTGTATTGGGTGACTGCACTTAGAGGTTCCACAATGGATTCTCTACACCAGCCTGGGGCATTCAGACTGTCTGCTGAAGTCCTGGCTCCCAACTGTGCAAATATAAATATGGGGCACATTTAGGAGTTGCTCAACAGTCAGCATATATAGATTCTATCCACACGTTGAGCACTGTGAGCCCCCGTGTTAGTCCTAAGTTCATGAATATGACAGGGGCTTTTGCTTGGAGATGCTGGAGGACACTTTCCATCCCAGATTACATTTTGACATAAGTTTTTCCAAATTCCTCCTGGTGTACTGGCCCTGCTCCACTGGATCCCAGAGCTACTGAATAACATTCTGAGCTGTGTTTCTTGCTGTTGCCAGGCTGGAAAAACTGAGGGAGGCACTAGTGGAAGAAAGAAACAGGGAGGGAGCGAGCCAGGCTTAATTCCCCTGCACTCAGCTCCTGTCTTTTTAGCTCTCTTCTCAAAGGGTTGCTTCAATCCTACCTTCATTACCCACCCCTGCTGTGGGTCCCCTGCAGGGAGACCTCCTTCACATTTGCCCAGATGAGTGGCTGAGCTTGGGGAACTCACTTTCCTGCTGGTGGTCTGAATCAGAGATGTACTCCTTCCTTTCTCAGCCAGAGAAGCCTGGCTCTCAGCCCTCTGATGTTAAAGACAGAGGCTATACTACATGATCTGGGTGACCTGAAGAGATTGCTTTTCCTTCTCTGTGTCTCATTTTCCGCATCTTTGCAATGCAAAAGATAAAATAAAACTGTATCTGGCAACGTCAAAGTGACAATGAGGGGGAAAGTTTATAAATATAGTTACTGTGTGTTGAAAAGCAAGTGCTTTTTCAGTTGTGTGCCAGGTCCCAAACCAAAGCCTTTAATGTACTAATCCACTAATTAAGAAAAATAAGGTGTTGGTGTTATTTACCCCCCAAAAAAGGACTAAGAGGGAGACAACCAGATACAGGAGCTTTGGCTTAAACTGCACAAGAAGGGATTTGGGGTAGACACTGAACATTTTTAGGTTTGACTTAGGAAAAACTTTCTTGCAAGACCTTAGGATGCTTGACTAATGTGATTTTATCTTTGGCAGAGCTTTTGGAAGAAGTGAACCACCTTATATTTAAAGAACATATGTGGTTCTGCAAGAAGGCAGAGTGACAAGATGCTGTGATGGAGTCTTTTCCACCCCAAGTTTCACTGGTTATACAGTTCGGCAGTAACTATTGGCTTCTCTCCCATGACAGCTGTTCTTCTGTCACATTTTCAAGGTCAAACTCTGATAAAGCACAGCATATACTATATGACATTTCTGTTATGACATTCCTCCTGGATTCAGAGTGGGTAGCAGGTAAGTAGTGGTCACTTCTGGGTGGGTTGATAGACAGCTACAAGTAAATGTCAAAGCTTTTACATCATGCAACATATGAGAGATTAGAGAACCCTGCCTTGGGAATAGGAAGACCTTCCCCAAAGAAAGAGAGACTTTAAATACAGAACAGTTTTCGGTGTACATGATGGTGTCTTGCACTTCAAAGTAGAGAACCAGACACCTTTTCAGCTTGCCCACCCATGGTCCACCTCTGGGACCGGTGCCTCTCTCACTCGGGGGGCTGTCTGGCTTGTTAACACCTTGCCAAGTGAGTGATCTGTTCTGTGAGCACAAGGAGAGAGAAGGATCCATGGAGAGGTTGTGGCCTCAGTCCTATCTGTGCTTTGATGCTGCGACGGTGCTGTTTGCTCTCAGCAGGCTCTACTTCAAAGCCCTCTGCCAATGGCCATTAATGAGTCCTTCCTCCCTCAGGGAGAGAGGTACTTTGCTGCAGAGGAAGAGAAGTAAATGCTGGCTCAGCACTTTCCAGCTGGGCTGAGATGTCAGAGGCTCTGGTGCAGTGTAAGCACATTGTGAACACAAGACCCAGAGAGGGACCGAAAGGCACCTGGACAGTCCAGTCGGAAATGGAGACTTTGGTTCTCGCGGACAGACAGGCCATCCGTGGGCCTTGTGGGGAGTGTTGGGGAGGCCTTGTGCTTGCTCGCCACTGCAGGGTTTGGCAGGGGTCAAGCTCGTGTCACCCAGGGAGCCCTCTGCCCTGCCACCAGGGGCTCCTCGTGCTCCCGGAGAGCCAGCCAGAGCAAGTGCCGCACGCAGCTCTGAGAGGCTGCAAATTCCCATCCACCGGCTGCATGTTTAAAACACAAGCACCCAAGCATAAGACTGGGCTGATCGGGGGGAAACAGAGAGCTCGTCCTCTCTGGAGTCAGTGAGAAAGTACAGATACCAAGGTTTCTTAGCAGCCCACTTTCCTCCTCAACTTAAATGCCCCTGTCTATGAACCACCCCCTCCCAAACCTCTCCAAACTCATTTCTCACAGCTTGACACATGACCCCTTCCTGTGAGACATGGGAATCTCCTAGCCGTCCCCTCAAAGTGACTTGGTAAATGACCGGTCCCTTTGTGGCGATGGCGCCTCTAAGGACGGCTCAGTCCTATGTTCCTCCAGCCTATACCCATTTATCTCTCAGGACCTAAATTTAGACTTACCTCTTCTGAGAATTCTTCTTCCATACCAACCCACTGCCCAGTGACTTTTCCTAGCACTGCCATGCAGTCTAAGAGTATGCCACAATGTACCACTTTGTACAGGGATGTGGCAGGGTTCTCAACTTGCTTCATCAATATTCTTTGGTTCTCCTACTTCTAATTCTTCTGTGTTGCCCCC
Organism: Bubalus kerabau; assembly: GCF_029407905.1. NCBI lineage: Eukaryota > Metazoa > Chordata > Mammalia > Artiodactyla > Bovidae > Bubalus > Bubalus kerabau. Next base: position 55,046,898 of record NC_073628.1, read on the forward strand.
AGCACTCAGGATCAGATCTTTCCAATGCAACAGACAGCACTCCCCACTCCCCTTTGCCAGCGTCTCACCATTGATCCGATTGCCTTGGAGGTAGAGGTTCTCCAGGTTGGTGCTGACTGGGGGGATCTTCTGCAGCTGGTTGTAGGAGAGGTCGAGCTCAAGGAGGCTGCTGGAATTGAAGGTATTTGAGGCCAGGCCATTGTTGGTGAGGCTGTTGTGGGATAGCCGCACATACAGCAGCTTGGGTGACCCCCGGAAATAGCTGTCGGGGACTGAGAAGACGTTGTTGTGCTCCAGGTACAGCTGCTCAAGTGCTGAGGGCAGTCCATCAGGTACCTTCCTAAGGTGGTTGTAGCTCAGGTCCAGCAAGATCAATGATCGGAGGCCTTTCATCGAACTGCCCACTTCCTGGATCTCATTGTGATGAAGGTACAAGGCTGTGAGGTTCTCCAGCCCCTCCAGCGCATTGTTGGGGACCCTTGAGATCTGGTTGTGGTCAAGATGGAGCTCTCTCAGGGACCGAGGCAGTGGGCTGGGTATCCGGGTCAGGTTGTTGTGGTCCAGATACAGCCTCTCCAGGTGCTTCAGCTTGGAGAAAACCTTCTTGCCCACCTTATCACTGGTGATCTGGTTGCCATGGAGAGCAATCCAGAGCAGCCCAGTGGCATTGTCGAAGACACCCTCCTGGATGGAAGAGATCTGGTTGTTCTGGAAGTAGACATACTTCATGCGGGAGGGGACGAAGGGCAGGTACTTGAGATTGCGATTGTCGCAGTACATGGCTGTGGGGAAGTTGGGGGGACAGTCGCACTCCTGGGGGCAGTCTCGGGGCTCTGGTTGGGGTGGAGAGCCATAAGCATAAGCTGGACCTTCTTCTCCCCCGTAGGGGTAAGGCTCATAAGGCTCATAGGGGTAAGGGTCATAGGGATCGTCGTAGGTGGACTGCTGGTTGCGGAGGAATTGAAACCACCAGTGAGAGTCTTCCTCATATTGGGCCCAGGAGAGGGAGCAGAGCCCTGCCAGCAGCAGGATGGATGCCCACTGCATTTTGTGTTTCTGCAAGAAGGGAGAGAAAATAGAGGAATCAGGTGTGAAGGAGACTCCAGGGAGTCAGAGAGGCAGAAGAGGTGAGCCTTGGGCTTTGAGCTCTGCAGACCTGACCTTCAGCAGAAAGCAGCTCCAAGCAGAGTCCTTGCTCCGCCTCCTCTGGGCCCGTCCCAGCACTGCCTCTACGTGCTGGTCCGGATGAGCCTTGGCTCCCTGGGGGAGCTAGGTGCATTTCCGTCTGCTCACAGAGTCACAGAAACAGAGCCTTTGAGATCAGAAGGAGCTTGAATGGAGGTATTGCTTTTCTTTTTTTCTTCAGAGAGCAGGCCCATAGGCGCCTCTAGCAACCTGAAGGTACTGTTAGGGAAGCGAGAAAGCCCACAGCAACTTCCATGGGAGTGGGGGTGGTGATGGGTTCTATTTGGGCCTGAATTTACATTCAGTTTGAACTCCCCAGGGAATAATGTTTGCCAAGAGTCCAAGGGAAAAACCCTCTGGCTCTTTCCATATCTCTGGGAAACACCCAGGAGTGGCTTGAGGTCTCAAAGGGGAAGATCTGAACTACTTGGGAAGTTCTGGTTTTGAGTCTTTGGGGAAGGGTGTGGTCCCCTGCAGCCATCACAAGGCTTGGGCTTGTGATACCAGCATCTGTAACAGTGCCAGAACCTGTAACGGTCTGCTGGTGGGGAAACTCTCTGGTTGGCAGTTTGTGGCTATACTTGCAACTTGGCTGGCAAGGGCCATCATACAGTAGTTACAGATTCTCTTCAGAGGGCCTGTGGCCCCCCAGTGTGGCCCTTGTGTTCTAGAGGGGGTATTGAGAGCATGAAGTCTTAGTGCCCTGGGCTGTCTTCCATGGCATCTAGTAAAGTGTTAGTACTTCTCATGCTCCGCCATGGACATTATGCCAGAGACAGCTGAGGCCAAGAGAGATAACAAGGAACATCAAACAATAGAACAGGAATTGAAGACTCTTGAGTGTTCCCAGGGGAACGTGACTTTAGAATGGGATTCTGTCGTCCTGCTCTCCCATCCGAAGCCCTCGGTGATGACCTCTGGGTTACCAGTCTCTGTTGCTGGGCCCCACATTGCCTGGCAGCTCACTGCTTTTGAGCTTGTGTGCTAGTGAGACGAAAGCAAGTGAGGCTTGGAGAGAAGTGTGAGTCTGATGTCCCCTGAGGGGGAAGCTGAAGGCATGGAAGAGGAGGGCAGCCTGTCCGGCTGGATGTCTTACTCTGGATACTGACAGCCAGAGCACTGCACAGCCCTTACGAGCAATGAGCACCTTCCAGAGGGCTGAGTGTCACCCCTGGGTAGAGAAACTTTAGAACCTTTCTTGGTCTGGGCATAGTCACATACGCTGTTCACGGTGCTGTTTGCCCTTGCTGGGGACAAGAGAAAGAAAGGACTCTAAAAGCCAACGTCGAAGCCCATGAGCTGATGAGAAGGCCCTGGGGGTGACAGTCAGTCTGGTCCCTTTCTGGCCACCGTCTCCCTCAGACCTCTCTGTCCCCTGCGCGTGAGTCCCTCGGGCCTGCTTCATCCCAGTAGCCCACGGGCTCCAGGAATGAGGTGCCTCAGTCATCTTCAGAAGCCTCAGACAAAGAGCCCACAGTGTTCCTGGGGAGCCTCCCCAGCCGCCCGCTGCCTGGGCACGCTGGCTGGGCCCTGGCACTGCCCAGGAGAAAACGGACAGAGTGGCCCACTGCCAGTAGCACATTTTTCCATGCTCTGCTCTGGGCTGCTGCAGGCCCAGGGTGGCTGTCTGGAGGTTGGCACAGTGAGCCTCTGTGTCCATTTCTCCTTCCAAACTAGGCACCTTGGCAGGCAAGAGCAGCCCTCCTCTTCAAGCCTTCCAGGGCTGTGCATCCTGCGCTCTCGACTCTCTTTCAGTGTCATGACTGCTGAAAGGGGTTGTTGGGGACCTTATGCCTCTCTTTACCCCTTCCCTATCTCTTAACAATGTTGCTCCAGGCTTTATACTCTTAAATCCTCTCCACCTCACCCCCAATGCTAGAGACGTTCCTGTGCTCCAAGTTTTGTGAGGTGGAAAGCTTCTAGGACTGGTACTTTCTGAGTTGGGGGGAGCATACTCAGGAGTTACTGCTGTTCTTTCATTTTCCATTCTAGAGAAGCATGTCTCCTTCCTATCAGAGTCCAGGAGGTGAAACCAAAAGCTGCTTTGTAACCTGAATTAGGTCCCCATTTCACAGTTCCTTGGACCTGGTCAACTCTCAACACTTCTGTGTGTTTTTTCCCTTTCACCCCAACAACACACAAGCACATACATACACACACACACACACACACAAACACTACACAAAATTCCCTATCCCCTCATATAAGAGCGTTTAGGTGCCTCAGCCCCTCTGAAGAGACTGCAGGGCACAAATCTAGGATGGTGGACTTTCTGAGTAGTAGTGGGGCAGAGCTGGCTTCCCCAGATACCTGGCACTTCACTTTTTCACACCTGAAAGCTGAAGGTTCCCCAACAGTCAGAAAGGAACCGTCAGACAAAGGTGGCATGTGGGAACTCCCTCCTCCAGCTCCCTTTCCCTGCTCTAGCATCCTGGGACGTGGTCCAGATGGGGAAGAAAGAATTGCTCCTTCTGCCCTGGGCCCTGTCCCCTCTCCCCAGCCTCTTTCCTTTGCTCCTTTAATGGAACTACCAGGGACAAAATCTGAAGGAAAATGACAGACTTACCTTGAAGTTGAATCTTTCAGAGAGTGACCACGTCCCTCTGTCTGGCCTCCTTGGTTGGAGAGCGTGTGAGCAGGAGAGGAGTGAGTGTGTCTACTGAGAGTGTGCGCGCCTGTGCCAGGCCAGGGCCCGCCCCCAAATTCCTAATCAGACGTCATGAAGAGAGAGGTTGAGGAGCCCAGATCCTGGCTTTCTCAGCGCTGCTGCAGAGGTGGAGCTCACACTCAACTGCTCAAAATTGCTATAAAAACCACCTTCTTTCCACTCACTTATCTTCCCTGAAGCATTGGCAGCTTGGGGTCTCTTTCTGCTGAATGAGTTAGTGGTGCTCTGGAGGTTATTTGTACAGTCTCTTACAAAGGCCTGGATTTCTCGTTAAACCCATAGGGCAGATGCAGGGATAGGGAGGGCCAGGATTTGCCAAGAGGCATCTTAACTCTTTCAGCAACCCAGGGTCCCACTGGAGAGCGAGTGCTCACCTTTCTGGGCTCCAGCGCCCTCTGTGGGCAAGTGGTTAGGCTGATGGACAAGGGAGAGGACTCAGGGTAGCTGGCTCTGGCTCCAGTTCCATCCCTGACCAGTGTAGACATGTCTGGGCTGTAGGATTTCTCTCTCCCCACTGGGATAAAAGGGTAGAAAGGGGCTCTCATATTTGTTAGTCACTTACTGTGCTCTAGGGCTTCCTTCATATCTCAGTTGGTAAAGAATCTGCCTGCAATGCAGGAGACCCCAGTTTGATTCCTGGGTTGGGGAGATCCCCTGGAGAAGGGATAGGCTACCCACTCCATTATTCTTGGGCTTCCCTTGTGGCTCAGCTGGTAAAGAATCCACCTGCAATGGGGGAGACCTGGGTTCGATCCTTGGGTCGGGAAGATCCTCTGGAGAAAGGAAAGGCTACCACTCCAGTATTCTGGCCTGGAGAACTCCATGAACTGTATGGTCCATGGGGTCGCAAAGCGTCGGACACGACTGAGTGACTTTCACTTCACTTTACCATGAACTAGCATCATGCACACCCACCTAGTCTCATGACCCTCAGGTTAACACTACCTTGTTGAGTTGCAGTAAGGTCTCTATGAGGTAGTTTGTGTGAGGTCCCTGGCCCAGGACACAGCTGATGCTCACTCAGTCTGTGGTAGAGATAATTGCTGCTATTACCCATTTTACAGATGTCGAGACTCTGAGCAAGGGGAGGATGAGGTCGTAGAAGCAGGCAGGAACTAGACCATGAAAGGACTTTTAGGCCATGGAATGGATTTAACTTTTATTCTGAATGTATTTTAAAAACTTGTTTTAAGGAGAGAAAGTGAAAAGATCTGACCTACATTTTAAAAAGTCCATGGGAGAGACTGCTGTGCAGTGAAAAGGAGGAAAGTGTGGAAGCAGGAGCTCTAGCTCTCCTCTGTTGAGAGATAACAGCAGATTGGGCCAGTGCCGTGAAAGAGGGAACTATGTATGTTTAGACAAGTTGAAAAGTCTTGAAGATGGACCAGAGAAAGAGTTATGGAAAGTGACGGATGGGTCCTTGATTTTGAGTTTGAGCAACTGGGCGGGTGGTAGCACCATTTCCTGACATTAGAAAGATAGGGAGGGACAGAGCCTAAGTTAGAGATGCCTGTTAGGCATTCCAGTGCAGATGCGTGCAGGCAGTTAGATATATCAGGATAAATTGGAAGGTCAGGTACTAGAAGAATCTGGATTTCCTAGAATCTCAGTAGTTTAGATGAACCCATGCATCTGAAATGTTCGTTCTTCAACTAATTGCCTCCTGCTAACATCCAAGGAACACCCCTTAAAATTTTTTTAACTGTGGTAAATTACACATAACATAAAATTTACTATCTTAAAAATGTTCACAGTTCAGAAGTTTTAAGTATCGCTATACAACCAGTCTCCAGAACTTTTTCATCTTTCAAAACTTAAACTTTATATTCACTAAACAAAAATGCCCCATTTCACCCTCCCCCAGCCCCTGGCAACCACCAGAGTAGAAAGAATTACTTTCTCTCCCTATGAATTTGACTGCTCTACATGACTCATACAAATGGAATCATACAATATTTATCTTTCTGAGACTGGCTTATTTCACTTAGCATAATGCCCTCAAAGTTCATCCATGTTGTAGCGGGTGTCAGAATTTCCTTCCTTTTAAAGACTGAATAATACTCTATCATATATATATACTATATTTTGCTTATCCATTTATCTTTCAATGTACATTTGAGTTGCTTACACTTAGCTATGGCAAATAATGCTGTTATGAACATTGGTGTACAAATATCTCTTTGCGATCCTACTTCTAATTACTTTTTTCTTATATGTTCAGAAATGGAGTTGTTGGATCGTATGGTAATCTGTATCTTTTTTAAGGAACTTCCATATTGTTTTCAAAAGTGTAGTCATACCATTTTACATTTCCATCAACAATAAACAAGGTTTGAATTTGAAACACTCACTCCTGTTTTTTTAAAAAATACTAATTGAGAAAGCCTCAGATTTGAATTTGAAGAATTTAGAATTTGAATTTTAAACAATGGAACTTTCGGTTGCTCCAGTAGGTTTTGAACTGTTGACATAATATGAAAAGCCCTTCTTAGGGACCCAATCTCCTCAGAAATTTCTAAGTTTTTAAAAAGATTAAATATAATGAATGGGCCTTTGCTTACTACCTACTATAAACCAGATAGATGGTTTACAGATGTTATCTCATTAGTAATCACAGTAGATACTTTGTGTTGAAAATAGAGGATCGCAGGTATACAGTGATTAGATTGTAAAACAAGGATTTGAACCTTGACCTACATGACTCCAAAGACCGAACACTTTCTCACAACACAAGGCCCGAGGCCCAGTGGAGGGGGTGGTGACCACCTTATTGTCAGGGTTGCACTCAATTCATATGGAGTCCAGCTAATTGCAGTGGCCCAATCTGCTTGAATCTGTGGCAGGGGATTGTAAGGATGAGAGGGGTCTGGGATACCGGGTTTCGTTTCCTGACTCCAGACATATTTCATTTCAATTTAATACATGTAAGCATCTACTCTATGCCTGGCATGCTTTTAAGAGCTGGAAACACAAAGAAGTTTTGATAGACTGCCTGCTCAAAATAAAGCAGGTGTATAAGCAGCAAGGGATTCCCAGGTAGCTCAGTGGTAAAGAATCTGTCTGCCAGCGCAGAAGCTGCAAAAGACTTGAGTTTGATCCCTGGGTTGGGAAGATACCATGGAGAAGGAAATGGCGACCTGCTCCAGTATTCTTGCTGGGAAAATCCCATGGATGGTCTGTGGGGTGGCAAAGAGTTGGACACGACTGAGCTACTGAGCACACATAAGGAGCAAAATCTCGTTTCATGAGTGAAGCAGAGTGGCCTTAATGTGAGGGTGGTTATAAATAATGCACAGATAACTTTCTCATCATTTTTGAATCCAGAAAGCAATCACTTTACAATGGAAAACACTAGTTTTAGCAACTGGACATAAGAGACACTTCATAGCTAGATCAAGATAGCCTGGACAAATCTACCCATTAGGTACAGATGTTAACTTTTTTAAATTCTAGCATACTTAAATGTGGTGGTGTTGCACTGAATTAATTCTCACAACCACACAGGATTATGAGAGACAGCGCAGGGAGAGCTCTCAAAAGAGCAACTCCCCGAGAAAACACTGAGTGCATATTCAATGAGAACTTATCTGGAATTTAGTAACAGAGCTCAGCAAAGCAATAGCAAGGCTTTGAAGATAAGGAAGTTTGTTCTGCATGCAGAGCAACATCTGCTGAGACTGACGCGTCAGCCACAGTATCTGTCTTAATAGCATGAGAAAGAGTACGTAATGAAAGGGTGAGACAGGACAGTCTCCGGAAAACAGGGCCTTGAGAAAGCAACAACTTTTATATTCCCACACTTAATAATACTTGACAATGGAAGTCAGTAGAGTCTAGGGGCCAAACATTGATTGGGATTTTTTCCAACTAAGATCTACCAAAAAACACAGTATCCCCAGGTGGGATTTTCACTAGGTCTTTAGTCATCTGTTCTGTTGCAAGGTAGGCTGGGGAGAAAGGATGGAGGGAGGGGATGAGCAAGATCAGGTCAAGAGGAGAGTTTCAGGGAACCATTCACTGTTCAAAAATTCCTTTGTCAATGACTTCTAGCCTCCATTTTGACTACTGCCTCTCAATCCACCTGGTTCTGCATCTAGGCCCTCAGAACTCGGTTTCAATATGGGACACCAAATAAGGGATCCGGATGCCTGCAGATTGCCAAAGGAATCAGCACCTGAAGGAAGTTCATCTGGGCCACTGGTGCTTTCTGAGAGCTGTCAAGCCAGCAGCACTACCCAGTTACTGGACGACAAACAAGCTAAAGAGACTATTACTCATTTCTGTAAACCCTATCCCCAGCTGGGCATATAGTGCTTGGCACTTAGTAGGTAATCAGTAAAGGGTTATAAACTGAACTGTATTTTTGGCTGTCTACGGAGTTTGCCTATCCTCAGAACCCAGTGTTTGGTGGAATAACCACCAACCAGGCCAGGAAAACCCTTAGGCCTTCAGGTCAGTTATATTTTCCAGGGGCTCATGTCGTTGCTATTTCCTCCCCACCCAGAAAAAGTGCAGGTTAAGCCACAACCACTGGGCGAAACTAATTGCCTTTGATGTTTGGGCCCACTCCGTCTAGAAGGGCTGAAGTGCCTTCTGATTCAAATTCCTCTCAGCAAAGAGAGATACGTGCCTCTGGCTGCCAAACCCTTCCTCTTCAACCTTCACAGGACCCAAAAGTCGTTTTTATAACACCACTTCTGATCCCAAACAACCAAGGAATGAAGGGTAAGACTGGAAATCCACCCAAACAAAATTATTGAGTTGGATATAAAGAGGTCAGTAGAAAGATGATCATGGTCCTGCATTACCAGCCAGGACCTGCTGCTCGCCCATTCTGAAAACTCTTGATGCCAGAGAGGGATTGTTTACTAGTCTGAGGTTTTGATGGAAAGTCCTGGTTATATGGGTACCCAAAAATGGTGTCCCAGAGTTTTTAAGGGAGATGTTTTGCCTTATTCCCTTGGCATTGAGTGCTTGTTCTAAGTTCTCCCCATGGATAGTCTCCTCTTTCCCAAAGAGGAGACAAAGATGTTGGAGTGGGTGGGGAGGCTTGTTTTCTTTCAAATGCAAGAAGGAAAAGATCTCAAGTTCCAAGTTCTGGGAAATGCATTGAGGGCTTTGGAATTTCCTTCTAATAAGTTCTTTAAAAATAAGACAGAGAACAACCTTTATTATTGAATGGATAGCATCTCTTGTTTTTACTATGTATTTATTGCACACTTGTCTTTATTCACATCATGATGACATACATGATGGATTCCAGAAAATCAACTTCTGGAAAGTATAAGTGTATTTAAGTCAGGAAAGGGAGGATGGTTCAGAGAGTGAAACCTAATTGAGGAAGGAGACAATGAAATTTGAAGCCTAGAGGTTTTGGTCTCTCAGTAACTAAGTATGTGACATCCATCTTTGTTATGCAGATGAGCTAATGGTGCCTCTCAGACTGTGCCTGGGGCTGCTGGAGAGAACAGGTGTAGGACAGACAGTTCCCAGGATGCTGGTATCTGCTACGATGTGACCTGGCTGTAGGTGAGACCAGGTCTGGATATTAGCTCTAAAATACCACCTACCATTTCTGAATTCTCATCACAACCTATGAGATAGGAATTTTTATATCTTATTTTTACAGATGAGGAAACCAAAGTTCAGGAAGGCTAATTTTTTCAAGATTATATACCAATTAAAAGTGGCAAAGCTGGGGTTTTAAACTTAAGCCTGTCCACCTCTTGAGTCTGAGTTTCTAACCACTGTGCTATATAGAATCTCCAGAGTAAAGGAAAAAGCATGGGTTGAGAACACGGATATAATTTCACATTCCAGCTCTACCAGTTATTAAAGTGAAGTCTCCGTGACTTTGAGCATTGCTTAAGCATCAGTGAGATTTGGAGCTCTCGTTTGTAAAGTGGGGGCAGTAACCCTAAACTCTTGAGACGTTGGGAGGACTAAATGTACAGGACATAGGCTCCTAGTAGGGAGCCTGCCACATGTGGCCCTTCAGTAAATGGTGGCACCCTTTGCTGTTTTAGTAGATTGCAAGCTCCCTGAGGAAGGAGGCAATGTTATTGTGCCTCCTTTAGCACAATGCTTGGCTAAGTGCTTGGTGTGTCTTAGGCCTTTTCTAAACCTTATGAATAAATGAGTGATGAGGAAGCTGTATTTTACTAAAGAGTAGTAAACATACTTGTACGACTTCCCTGGTGGCTCAGAGGTTAAAGCGTCTGCCTCTAATGCGGGAGACCTGGGTTCGATCCCTGGGTCGGGAAGATCCCCTGGAGAAGGAAATGGCAACCCACTCCAGTATTCTTGTCTGGAGAATCCCATAGACAGAGGAGCCTGGTGGGCTACAGTCCACGGGGTCGACTGAGTGACTTAACTAACTAACTAAGTAAAACATACTTTGGTAACTTAAACTAATCAGAGAGAAGTTAGCCAAGGATAGAGGTAGGAATTTTAGGGCTGGGATTATTGAACTGTCCGAGGAAGGACAAGAGAGGTGACTATAACATCAGTGTAGAAACCTCCACAGACATGTACAAATAGCTTTAGGGGATCGGATCAGATCAGATCAGTCGCTCAGTCGTGTCCGACTCTTTGCGACCCCATGAATCGCAGCACGCCAGGCCTCCCTGTCCATCACCAACTCCCGGAGTTCACTCAGACTCACGTGCATCGAGTCAGCGATGCCATCCAGCCATCTCATCCTCTGTCGTCCCCTTCTCCTCCTGCCCCCAATCCCTCCCAGCATCAGAGTCTTTTCCAATGAGTCAACTCTTCGCATGAGGTGGCCAAAGTACTGGAGTTTCAGCTTTAGCATCATTCCTTCCAAAGAAATCCCAGGGCTGATCTCCTTCAGAATGGACTGGTTGGATCTCCTTGCAGTCCAAGGGATTCTCAAGAGTCTTCCTCCAACACCACAGTTCAAAAGCATCAATTCTTTGGCGCTCAGCCTTCTTCATGGTCCAACTCTCACATCCATACATGACCACAGGAAAAACCATAGCCTTGACTAGACAGACCTTTGTTGGCAAAGTAATGTCTCTGCTTTTGAATATGCTATCTAGGTTGGCCATAACTTTCCTTCCAAGGAGTAAGCGTCTTTTAATTTCATGGCTGCAGTCACCATCTGTAGTGATTTTGGAGCCCAGAAAAATAAAGGGGATAGATAGGGGAAATATCTTATCCAGGGGTTCATGGAAAAGTCAGGATTCAAGAGCCATGTACAGAGCAGTCCAGAAAGGGAGATGCCTCAGCTCCTTCCCAGACAGGAGTGTAAGAGTCAGGTTTGGGTTGGGGAGAGAACACCACTAAACTGGTAGCACCACCCTGAATAGCCTTGGGCTGAGGACAGTGGCTAACTCCTACCTGGAGATGGACAGGGCTGAATTCTCAAAGCAAGAACTAGAAACAGGTCCCGTGAGTCCATCCAAAGGTCTCTGGACTTGGATCTAGTTCTATTAGGTCTGCAAAGACCAGAAATAATGATCCCTAGTACCACGTGAGATATCTAGGACTCTAGTTCACTCTATTCCCTGTAATAAAGCAATAGTTTAACAATTAATTAAAAAATAATTAAGAAAAATCCCTTAAAAACAAAAAGAGGAAGGGCAATATATTGTCATTATCTTGGAAAGGGCAGGTATTTTGAGTCAGACAGAATGTTTTTGAATCCTAGAATCTAGAGCATGCTGCTTAATTTCCTTGGTCTTCAGATTGTTCATCTATAGCATGAAATGTTAACACCTAGCTCTTGGGGTTGGAGAAGGCAATGGCACCCCACTCCGTACTCTTGCCTGGAAAATCCCATGGACCAAGGAGCCTGGTGGGCTGCCGTCCATGGGGTCGCTAAGAGTCGGACACAACTGAGCGACTTCACTTTCACCTTTCACTTTCATGGATTGGAGAAGGAAATGGCAACCCACTCTGGTGTTCTTGCCTGGAGAATCCAGGGACGGGGGAGCCTGGCGGGCTGCTGTCTATGGGGTCGCACAGAGTCGGACACGACTGAAGTGACTTAGCAGCAGCAGCAGCAGCTCTTGGGGTAGTTTTTAAACAATTTTAAGTGTCTAGCACAGCACCTGACACAGAGGAGATACTTAGAAAATGCCATTCCTTCCCTTCCCTTGGGTGTTTGTCCAGGAGCTGGTTAAAAAGGAGGACCTATGTCTTAATCTATGGGAAGAGCAGAGGGAAGATCATTTTAGTAGGATTGCAGTTGATGAGAGCCTGGACAGAAAACAGAGTAAACACTTGACACACAGAAAAAAACAGAACAAAGGCCCAAAGGATCTAGGATTCTGACAATACAGCCCTGAGTTTCAGAGAAGTGGTTCTCAGCCCCTACTGCCCGTGGGAGCCACTGGGCTGGCATTGGAACAAACCCAGCCCCAGGCCCCATTCTAGGCAAATGAGGCAGAATTTCTGCAGATGGGTCTGATGTCTTTTTGTGAATTGACTGATGGTTTTAGTGTGTAACCAGGTTTGAGAGTGCTGTCTAGAGGCAGGCGGATGATCATGATGACTTTTAAGATAGATCATCCTAACATCTAGCTTCAAAAAGAAGGGCTTTTCAAACATTTTTTTTTATTATTATTCCTGTTTATTTTTTTATTTATTTTTTTTAATTTTATTTTTAAACTTTACATAACTGTATTAGTTTTGCCAAATATCAAAATGAATCCCAAACATTTTTTTTTTAATGCAGTACCCAGAAAAGGAGAGAATGAATGTGTACTCTCCAGTGATCAAGGAACATAATCCAAAGCAGCTCATTCAAACTGAAATCTCACATCTGATGTTAAAAAATCACCTGAATTTTGTTCCATAAAACATTCATGTTTATTTCAATAGAAATTACCCCTTAACAACAACAAAAAAACATTGCCTTCCCAGGTGACACAGCGGTAAAGAATCCATCAGCCAATACAGGAGACTCAGTAGATATGGGTATGATCCCTGGGTTGGGAAGATCCCCTGGAGTAGGAAATGGCAATCTGCTCTGGTATTCTTGCCTGGAAAATTTCATGGACAGAGGAGGTTGGTGGGTTACAGTCCATGGAGTCGCAAAGAGTCAGACACAACTGAGCACATCACAGCCCCCAAAAATCTCCTTTAGTAAAAACGATGCTTCAGATACGCCTTGCTTTTCCAGGGCCTTGTGAATCCCAGGAATCCCAAACTGCATAGCACAGTTTTAGGTCATTCACCTCGGCTGGTGAGCGCCTCAGTCACTGGAGGAGCAGCTGGTGATTGTAGGGGTGGGGGTGCAGGGGTGCCCCTGTGCATCTCGGAGGTGTATGCTGGCCGTGGGGTCACCCACAGTGGAACTGACTGGCCCAGCTCCCCGCAGTCTGCTGCTATAGCCTGAGGAGGGATACTGCTGCTTCCTCCACAGCTTTCTTACTGGAGAAACTGCCAAATGGCTCCTGGCCAGGCAGCTCGGTAAAAGTTTGTGAAGAAGTGAATTCCTTTGCCAATCCTCATGAGGCCACATTTATAAAGAAATTTACAAGAATAGAAATCGTTTTCATCAACAATCAAGATGCAGAAAGAACTCACTCTCTTCCCTCTTCTTCCACTTCTTCAGTCTCCAGCCGGTTTAGAAACCACATCCTAGTGAGAGAATTTGCTCTCTCCTTCACCTCCCTGCCAGCAGCCAGCCTCACAAAAAGTTCGTAAACTTCACCCACCTTGAGACATTTCTGTCTGGCCTGCTACATTCCTTTGGACCTGCCCCTCCCCTCCTTCAACATCTCATTTCATAAATATCAATAAAATAACATCTTCCAGGAGCAAACGTGTTCTGGTTTGAGGGTATAACTGGGATGTGTAGGATTAGAAGGATCTGCCTCCTTTCTGGAAACCTAGAAAAAGGAAACAGAGGGAATTAATATTTTTAAGGCTAAGTTCTCACACATAGTTTCATTTAAACTTCATAAAACTCTGGAAAGACAGTGAAAGTGTTACTCACTCAGTCAAGTCTAATTCTGTGACCCCATGGACTGTAGTCCACCAGGCTCCTCTGCCATGGGATTTCCCAGACAAGAACACTGGAGTGGGTAGCCAGCCATTCTCTTCTCCAGGGATTCTTCCCAACCCAGGGGTTGAACCCGGTCTCCTGCATCGTAGCAGATTCTTTACCGTCGGAGTCACCAGGGAAGCCCAGCACTGTGGAACATGGCTGCAATTATCTCAGCCTCAAAGAGGTGAACTGAGATTCAAACACAAGCAAATGGTATATAGGGCTTCTCCTAGAAGAAGGAACTTCTCCTAGAAAGCCCCAACTCCAGAAGATCAGCTCCTAAGGTCTCCACCACAGGGTCCGGAGCTGTGGAAAGCCCCCTGATCTGCTGCAGGACGCCCAGCTTCCGTGTCTCTTTTTCTTCCTTCCCCGTCTCTTTCCTCTTCAGGCTTCCATGAGAACTACGCCTGAAGGGGGCAGAAGTCAAGGTGCTCTTTGACTCTTTTTCTTTCTTTTTCTGTGTTCTGGCCTAGTTTTCTTTGACTCGGGGCCTTGTTTGTACTGACGTTGCTGAAGGAACAGCTCCTCTGACTCTGCATTTGGGCCTAGGGCATCGTGCGTATTCGTTCAGTCAGGGTTTGAGAAAGTGCACTGAGTTGACAGTTGCCAGCCGTACCATCTTGCCTCAGCAGGAGGGAAGAGAGCCCGACAGGACAAGGAAGAGGGGAGAGGAGGGAGAGGCTGGGGAGGGAGCAGGAGGGGACCTGGAGTTAGTCAGGCCTTGGTCTGCAGTTGGCTGCTGTGGGTTCGCTGGAGGAGAAGGGCTAGTGTCAGCAGCTGGTGGGATTTGACATGAACAAGTGCTGCTATCTGAAAGGGAAGGAAGATTTGAAAGGTTAGTAGTTGAGACGTATTCTTACTTAGTCATACTGTTGTTCTTAGAGACCTATGTCTGCAACCCAGGGCTGGGAGGCTCTGAACTGTGTAGGGATATCATCAGGAGGCATTTTAAGTGAGTGGAAAAAGTGACTGGGGTTCAGGCACAAAGTGATACTTTAATTAGAGGCCTATCAGCCCTGGGATCTCTTTGGAAGGAATGATGTTAAAGCTGAAACTCCAGTACTTTGGCCACCTCATGCGAAGAGTTGACTCATTGGAAAAGACTCTGATGCTGGGAGGGATTGGGGGCAGGAGGAGAAGGGGACGACAGAGGATGAGATGACTGGATGGCATCGCTGACTCGATGGACGTGAGTCTCAGTGAACTCCGGGAGTTGGTGATGGACAG
Organism: Bubalus kerabau; assembly: GCF_029407905.1. Lineage (NCBI taxonomy): Eukaryota > Metazoa > Chordata > Mammalia > Artiodactyla > Bovidae > Bubalus > Bubalus kerabau. Next base: position 55,061,996 of record NC_073628.1, read on the forward strand.
GGAGGCCTGGCGTGCTGCTATTCATGGGGTCGCAAAGAGTCGGACATGACTGAGCGACTGATCTGATCTGATCTGATCCTCCTCTGCGTGAGGCCCTCTCCCAATTTAATGTAGTGGGGAGGATGGGAAGAGAGAACCAGCTGGTTGTAGGTAAAGGAAAGTCAGATTTCGCTGTTCTTTCTTTCTTTGTTGGCTAATGCCTCTCCAACTACAGAGGATCAGTTTCTGACAAACCTCCCTTCTGCATTATTCCCTCTCTTGCTTCTTATGCAAATGAATGCCTGTGTATGAGCAGGTCCATACACAGGCCCTGGGAAAGTGATCGCTGCACATGGCTTGCCTGGCTGTCCAGGCTCCCTCTGACTTCCCGCAAAACCTTCTGCAGACAGCTGTCTGTGTCCTGGGCTGCCAGCAGCTTCTCCTAAAGTCCAGTATGTCCCAGGACTGGGGGAATGCAAGGAAACAGCAAGGAGCTGTTACCTAAGACTTCTGGCTTCCGGTGGTTGGGTGAGACATGCCACCAGGCAGAGAGAGCCTTGAGTGCTCCTGGCAGGACCTCTGGCAGCTCATGTAGTAACTGCCCCTCCAACCCACCAACCAATGCAAAGGAGCCCAGAAGCATGAACTCACTTCCACTTTAAGCTCTGGGTTGAGGGGTATGGCCTCAAGGGCAGCCAAGCGGCTCCTCTAAAGTTGGTGATCACGCTCCTGCTAGACCTCTGCATCCCCGGGCATAGATGGATAAGAAGAGCTGGAGGCCCTCCTGTTTGGGAGGCTAAGAAAGCAGCCTTTCTGCTGAGCGCACAGCACCCAAGAGTGTTCTCTCGCCACCTCACACACACGGTCCTACCCACCCAGCCCTCCTGGGATCTTCAGCAAAGTAATAAACCCAAGGCTAATGGCCAGCCCTAACAGCACAAGAGGCTTGGGTACCCACCCAGAGTTCCTGGAGCAGCAATAATCTAGCCATACTCCTTCAACACGGTGCACATCCAACCCTACAGCTCAGGGTCCCTTCTGGCCCCTGCCTCTACAGGGACCCTCCCAAAGGAAAGCAGTGCCCTTTACGTGCTTGGAGATGGCGTCAGCGGAGTGTGGTGTGTTATTTGTCAGCGAAAAGCAAACCCCGCCTGCACATTGCCTTCAGCTGCCCACAGTCTCCCTCTGGCATTGCCTTTGGAGTCTCTCCTGCCTTTATTGGGCACTGCTATGTGTGAAAAGGCTCAATGAAAATAGGAATTCATTGGATTCGCTGACAATTCTCCACTACCTGAGATGGTAAATTAGGACCTATTTGCTTACTGCAGAGGGATGGGTGCTCCACACAGGAACTGTGTTTTCTGCAGAGCCCCACCGCCTGTGGGCACATCGGTGTATGCATGATAACATATGCCCACACAGTCTGGCAGCAACACTGACCCGCGAGGCTGAATTGAACCATATGTAGTGAAGCGTGGTTGCAATATGTTTTAGAGGAGAGTTAAGGCAAGCTGCCCTCATCTCTTCTCATTTTAGAGGAGTAAGCAAGTCAGTGGTCATAAACACCAAAGACTTCACACACTGCCAGACTTCCATAAATATGTACATATTTTATTGAAATAAAAATACAATTAGCCATTTACATGCGCAATGCAGTGTCATCTAGTGCGTTCACAATGTTATAAAGCTAATTTCAAAAGATTTTTCTGATTTCAAAAGATTTTTGTCACCCCTGAAGAATACCCTTCACCCATTAAGCAATCACTCCCCATTCTTCCTTCCCCCTCAGTCCCTGGCAACCAAAAATCTGGTTTCTATCTCTATGGATTTGCCTATTCTGAATTTTTCATATAAAAAAAATCATACAATGTGTGATTCTTTGCCCTCTTTCACATAGTATAATGTCTTCATGTTTCATCCAAAGTTATAGCATCTATCGGGACTCCATTGCTTTTTATGTTTAAATAATAATCCCTTGTATGTATACACTACAATTTGTTTATCCGTTCATCCACTGATAAACATTTGGGTTGTAACCATCTTTTAGCTATTGTGGATAGTGTTGCTATGAATGTTTGTGAACAATTATTTGTTTGAGTACCTGTTTTCAGTTCTTTGGGGAATATACCTAGCAGTGAGTAGCTGGGTCATAGTGTCAGGGGAAGCACATGGACTGAGACCGGCCCCCCCCCCCTCCCCCCCGGCCAGGCACCATAGTGACCATTTGCATGTTGTTTTACAACAGGAGGTCTCTACCAATCAGAAGAGTTCGGGAAAGATCAAAAGGAGACACTACCTGTCCGACCACCTCCCAGAATCCTTCTCTCTGGCATCCATCTTGGCTGAACAAGATGTGCACCACCAGGAAGGACTCTGAGTCAGAATGATTGGCCAAGGGCAACCCGGAAACTAACCCCATCACCATAAAACCCGAGACTGCGAGCCACGTGGCAGAGCAGCTCTCCTGGGTTCCCTTACCCTACTGCTCTCCGCCCGCGTGCCCTTTCCCAATAAAATCTCTTGCTTTGTCAGCACATGTGTCTCCTTGGACAATTCATTTCCGAGTGTTAGACAAGAGCCCAGTTTCGGGCCCTAGAAGGGGTCCCCCTTCCTGCAACAAATGGCGATTCTGGCGGGACTCTTCTTCACTGCGACTGACATCCTGACCACCCGGGGTACTCAGGGGCCAGCTTGCCTGCCAATGGGCCAGACCTAGCAGCTGCAACTGGGACCCTTTTGTCCCTGGTCTCCTCCTGATGAGGACAACTGGCCAGAGTGTCCCGACCGGTAAGGAACAAGAGACTTTATTGACCTCTCTCCCCTTCCCTCTCTCTTTCCTCTCCTTAACCCTTCCTATCCTTCCCCGTTTTTCTAGTCCCCCTGTCCTGGACGCAGGAATCTGGTTGAAGGGCCTCAGCCTGACCTGAGGATTGGAGACTGATCACCTCCTCTTGGCAGAGAACTCAAATTCTGGTTCTGATCTGGTCTGATTTCTGGTAGGGCTGAGTTCCAGTCCTTCCTTCTCTGGAGGCCCAGGGTAAAGTCCCATAATGCCTGCAAGTGACAGGAGATGTCTGTAAGGCCACCCCTTTTGCCCCCCTCTCCCATCTCCTTCCCCTTCTTCTTTCAACCTGGCTTCCTTTCCTCCCTTTGAAATCTTTGAAGATCTGAGATATTTTCCTTTACTCTGTTAGTACTTGGGTCTGAAGTTCTGTGTCTTTATAGGAGGTTTGCTGAGAGAGTGTATTCTTGTATTTAAGGGAGTGTCTGATGAGGACTGCCAGGTTTATATGTATGTGTTTTAACTTTGTGTTCTGTGTTGTGATTTTTGAAGGCCATTTTTCTTTGTCTGGCCACCATTTGGTTTAGACCTGCCACCATTTTGTTAGAACTTGATTTTCTTTCCCTGTGCCTTGAGACCAGGGCTCTTAGGAACACTTATCTAGACCATCTCTAACTCCTGAGACTGAGAAAAAATGGGAAAAAGCTTTTAAAAGTTTTATTTATTCCAACTTTTTTTTTATAAACTAGTAAATTTTATATTGTAATATCTAATTCATGACTAAACTTAGAAAATGAAGCTAGATCTTGCACTGTGTCTGTCTAAATATGTCTTGGTATGTCTTTGTCTCTGGGTAATATTTTTGAGGTTAATTTGTAAATGAGCTCTATTTAATCAGCTTGAATAAAGGTTCAGTTCAGTTCAGTTCAGTTGCTCAGCTGTGTCCGACTCTTTGCGACCCCATGAATCGCAGCATGCCAGGCCTCCCTGTCCATCACTAACTCCCGGAGTTCACTCAGACTCACGTCCATCGAGTCGGTGATGCCATCCAGCCATCTCATCCTCTGTCGTCCCCTTCTCCCCCTGCCCCCAATCCCTCAGTGGTCTATAGAGAAGACAGCTGACCTGACCTCACCTTAAAATGATGCTCAAACAGAGGAGAAACTACACTACACCAGGATGAGAAGACGGCGACATCAGAGGTAGACAGCTTGCCCAAGATGCTGGACCTGATTCGTATGATCATTTATAATGTTTTCTTGAGTTTTTAGACCTTTGCATATAAATCACATGCTTTTCTATCATAGGCCTGATCCTATGCTAGTTTTAGAAATCAATCCAATTGTTGGGTTTGTGGCCAATGACTTGTGTCATGTTCTGGGTTATCTTGGTAAATTTCTCTACTACAAGACTATAACTGGTTGGCCCTGAGAAATTTTACTTGAAAAAAAAAAAGATTATAGTCATATTCAGGTCACTGCGATATTACTAGTTGGGATCCCCTCACCAGGCCAATTAATAATGCCAGCTCTGACTCTGGCCATAAATTTGAGCTTTCTTCTATTACTCAAGCTCAATCAGAGCAACAGGCAGTTTCAGCAAAGGATTAAAAAATCTCCCACAATTATGGGATGGATTTATATAGATAACACCAGGCTATGGTAATTTAGGTTTAAAGTCTCCTCTATGTTGGAAACAATTAAATCATACAAAGTATAATCAGTCTAGTAACACTAGAAAACTGGGCTACATGCCTTATCAGTTCAGTTCAGTCGCTCAGTTGTGTCCGATTCTTTGCAACCCCATGAATTGCAACCCGCCAGGCCTCCCTGTACATCATCAACTCCTGGAGTTCACTCGAACTCATGTCCATCGAGTCGGTGATGCCATCCAGACATCTCATCCTCTGTCGTCTGCTTTTCCTCCTGCCCCCAATCCCTCCCAGCATCAGAGTCTTTTCTAAAGAGTCAACTCTTCGCATGAGGTGGCCAAAGTACTGGAGTTTCAGCTTTAGCATCATTCCTTCCAAAGAAATCCCAGGGCTGATCTCCTTCAGAATGGACTAGTTGGATCTCCTTGCAGTCCAAGGGACTCTCAAGAGTCTTCTCCAACACCACAGTTCAAAAACATCAGTTCTGAGGCACTCAGCTTTCTTCACAGTCCAACTCTCACATCCATCCATGACTACTGGAAAAACCATATCCTTGACTAGACAGACCTTTGTTGGCAAAGTAGTGTCTCTGCTTTTGAATATGCTATCTATGTTGGTCATAACTTTCCTTCCAAGGAGTAAGAGTCTTTTAATTTCATGGCTGCAGTCACCATCTGCAGTGATTTTGGAGCCCCAAAAAATAAAGTCTGACACTGTTTCCACTGTTTTCCCATCCATTTCCCATGAAGTGATGGGACCGGATGCCATGATCTTTGTTTTCTGAATGTTGAGCTTTAAGCCAACTTTTTCACTCTCCTCTTTCACTTTCATCAAGAGGCTTTTTAGTTCCTCTTCACTTTCTGCCATAAGGCTGGTGTCAACTGCATATCTGAGGTTATTTATATTTCTCCTGGCAATCTTGATTCCAGCTTGTGCTTCTTCCAGCTCAGCGTTTCTCACAATGTACTCTGCATATAAGTTAAATAAGCAGGGTGACAATATACAGCCTTGATGTACTCCTTTTCCTATTTGGAACCAGTCTGTTGTTCCATGTCCAGTTCTAACTCTTGCTTCCCGACCTGCATACAGGTTTCTCAAGAGGCAGGTCAGGTGGTCTGGTATTCCCATCTCTTTCAGAATTTTCCACAGTTTATTGTGATCCACACAGTCAAAGGCTTTGGCATAGTCAATAAAGCAGAAATAGATGTTTTTCTGGAACTCTCTTGCCTTTTTGATAGACGGTGCCAATATATAATTTCCCTGGAAGATAAAGATTCATACAAAGTGGACTAGGTCAGATGACCTGAAATATGCTGGGCTACATCTAATGTAAGCTCTTAGCTTAAGTCTTACTTTTGACTTTATTAATACTGCTGGGTATGTTGTTTGTATTTCACCTGTTTTCCAAAATTGCTGTTTCTTACACTGCCAAATGTGTGTCTGAGGCCTCTGCTAGAATAATATATAGTTCCATATGAGATCGATGATGGTAACAGTGTAACTCTAGATATGGGAAGAGGCAACAAGAGGGAATGTTTTCCTGGACCAAGAGGATAGTAAGACAGGTGGTCCAGAGAATTTTGGATACTGTTTTATGGCCTAGTCCAGTAACAGCACATTGAGTGGCCTGTCAACAAAATCCTTGCCAAACCTGAGAATGGACATTCTCAGCACCATGGGATAAAATGGTCATGATATGCCACCCTCAAAATCATGGTCAAGTTTATGAGGAAAAAGGGGCTCTGCCAACTGAAGACTGACACTTGCCATCTACATCTACAAAGATTAAATCACGGCCGCTGCAACTGCTGACCTTCAATTTCCCTGAAAGGAGTTCAGGATGAAAATCAGGAATGAGGCACTCTGTGTTCTGGGAAAAACCGCAGAACTGGCCTTCAGATAGCTAGATCTTTTCAGGAGAAGATTCTATGAGTTCCAATTCTTGCATCTTCTCATACCTAGAGAAACACTGACGCCATTAATGGTGACATCTGCTTTGGCTATTAAGGAAAATTTTACAGTTAAAAGTCAAAATAGAGTAGCTATGGTTCAGACATCCTGGGAAATAACTAGGTGATGCTATGGGTGTACTTTCAGATTAGATCTTGTATTGCTAAACACTTGAGTTTTCTGAGTCGTGTCAGGCTTAGATGCCACCATTCTCAAAACAATGTCTGCTGGAAGTAGTAACTGCGACCTCACTTTTTATAAAATTAGGCAGCTGGCTACCTGGCTACAAGTCTCCCCGAAGTGCCAGGTCCAGACTGGCTTTCAGGCCTATTCTTCTAAAAAGAAATGAGATTTATTTTGTCTACTAAATTCCAGTTATCCCTCCTCCAGCTACTTCTAACTGGGTCTGTTACAACAAAATGGCAGACCAAGGGATTGAGATTTTAATCATACAAGGCTCAGATCTAGGACTTGGAACTCAGGAATACTTCCAAGCCAGTGTCTATTCTCCAAGCTGAGGCAGTCCTATGCTCCATATTGACAGGAAGTTATCACAATCATAGTTGCCTCATTCCCTAAATTAAAACTGAGCAGAACTATGTGGGGCTGTGGAGTAGAGATCTGTTCTGTGTTCTCCATTTCTTGTCTGTAGGATATAGGCTTCATTCAGCCTCCTTGACCTTCCCTGAGCTCCAAAGGGTGGATTCAAACGATTGCTAATCAGGGAAGGGAGGGGATACAGAAACAGAGGAGAAACAATCAAATGGTGGTACAGCCTGAGACAGGGTCCTGGTTCCTACTCAAAGAAATATGTGTAACAAGGTCTTTGAGTTCTTCTACAGAACTGCAACCCATGTGGAGGATGGTAACTTCAGACTAAACACAATATTCATGGAGCACAGCTCTATTGCCTCACTGGCAAACAATCAAAAAAAAGAAAAAAAAGTCACAAATCCTGCAGCCCTCACCCCAAATGTTGCCTCCTGTTTCTGGGGACCAGTGATGACCATCCTGTTAGGTCTCCTGTTTGGCCCTTGTCTATTTCATCTCTGAGATGGGCCAACAGTTTCAAACTAAATTGCTGTTATTACAAGGATGAATGCTGGTTTCATGCAAAAAATACCTTGACTTAGACCAGGTAGAGAGAGACTTCTGTTCTGCTAGGCAGGTCTATGCCCATGCACAGCAGGAAGAAGTTACAGAAGAAAGAGATCTCCACCCCAATTCCCAAGAAGTATCTTGAGTATGCAGTCTCTCAGGGGTGAGTTTTTAGGGGAAGCACACTGATTGAAACCACCCACACTGGCCAGGCACCATAGTGACCATTTGCATGAGTTGTTTTATGACAGGAGGTCCTGGTACGGAACACGGAACTAATAAGCCTCCACCAACTGGCAGAGTTCCAGAAAGGTCAAAAGGAGACACTATCTGTCCGACCACCTCCTAGAATCCCTCTCGCTAGCATCCGTCTTGGCTGAACAAGACGTGCACCACCAGGAAGAACTCTGAGTCAGAATGATTGGCTAAGGACAACCCGGAAACTAACCCCATCACCATAAAACCCGAGACTGAGAGCCACGTGGCAGAGCAGCTCTCCTGGGTTCCCTTACCCTCCTGCTCTCCACCCGGGTGCCCTTTCCCAATAAAATCTCTTGCTTTGTCAGCACATGTGTCTCCTTGGACAATTCATTTCCAAGTGTTAGACAAGAGCCCAGTTTCGGGCCCCGGAAGGGGTCCACCTTCCTGCAACAATATGGTAAACATAATTCTATGTCTAAGTTTTTGAGGAAGTATATTTTTTATTTGATCCTCCCCTGTGAGGTAGACAGAGCAGATATTAGAGAGAATGCATATTAAGCATTTAGGTCATTACCTAGCACATACTAAGTGTTCAATAAATTTAAAATATTATTATCAGGTGCAGAAACTGAAGCTCAGAGAGCTCAATGACTTGCTCAAGCTCTGTATAAATCACAGGATCTTAACTAAACCCAGGGCTTCCAATTTTAGACCACAGAGCCAGTCTTTTTCAAACAGATTTCATGAACGTAGGCCATGGCTTTTCCCTAGAGGAAAAAAAAAATTCTAATAGTGTGAATTTCCGCTTGCGCTCAGGGACCTGTCCTGCCCTGGACCAAGGAAAGAGACAGGAGCCTTGAGCAGAGAGACCGCCCACCCTGCGCTCCCAGCCCTTCATGCTGACCTGCCTTCACCAGTGCCTCAGCTCCGCAGCAGCAGCCTGACAGCAGGGAGCAGGTGGCACCGAGTGTCGCTGACAGCCGGCTGCACTGTTGCTTCCCCTGAGCCCCTGGGTCCCTCCAGAGCCCCTGGTTTTCCTGCCTTCAGTCCCTCTGCAGAAATAGTTACAATGAACCTCCACAGCTCAGGGGGTGGGGGTGGGGTGGGGAGGGGGTGACCCAGAGGCTCACCCCACGCAGAGAATCCCTCTGCTTGTCCCTTCTCATTTGGGAAACTGCTTGAGCATTTCATGTCTGCATTAGCGTTAACTTCCCAGAGGGACTTGACCAGTCTCTCACTTCAGAAGACTGGATCTGCAGCCCAGAAACGTTAAGTGAATTTCCAGAAGTCAGGCAAGGGAAGGATAGCACAAATTCTTGGCTGGGGCTTTCTGATCAGCCCCCATTCTCTTACTCTCCCCATATCCTGCCCTGCTCAATGATACCAAGAACCAGAGCACAGACTTCTGGGGAGGTGTCATGAACTCAGGGAAGATTCAAGAATCCATGTGGTTCACCCCTGACTCTGAGTAAGATTAGGTTGAAATCCAGTGGATATAGCTAACCTCTGCAAGTATAGCAGAGGCAACTCTGATGGGATGGGGAGAGAGCAGTGCCAGCCAGAGGGTTCGGGGGGACTTTGTAATTTTTGTTTTGTTTCTTTTTTAAAAAATTGATTTATTGTAATTGGAGGCTAATTATGTTTTGTTTCTTTAACTTGTCTATGATCACAGCTCTTAAGCCTGTCCTCTGCCTTCCCCCTTCCTCTCTCTGTTAAGTCTGCGGTTTGACTGCTTCAAAAAAGTGGCAACCACTCCCAGATTTTGTGGTTCTGAAATGTCAAGGCCAGTTGGGAGTTTTGTTTTTGCTCTTCTCCTAAAGACTAGGATGGGGAGGAGCCTTAGAGTGTCCTAGTGCCAAGGAACTCCTGGGCCTTGGGGGAGAAGTTGAGAGGGCTTACAAAGGCTTCTGTCTTTTCCTGTGCTTTCTGTTGATTGTTAATGATGCAAAAGTCAGAACGGAACAGAGAGCACTGGCCTGGAGAGGCGCAGTGACTACCTTGGGTGGAAGGAAGGAGGAGTGATTGGCAGAGGATGTCTGGGACCTGGCAATTCCTTGACTACTTAGTGGTTATGTGGATATTGTTGACCTTGAGCTATACGTTTCTGTTTTGTGCATCTTTATGTGTGTAGTTAAATTTCACAACAAATAAAGACTCCTGGCTTAAGGATGAGAATATAGAGGTTCATGCTTGGCTTTTCCACTTATTTGTCATGAAGTCATAATATCATCATTTTAATCTCTCTAGTCTTCAGTTTCCACATCTATAAAATGGATTCACCAAACCTTGAGAAATGTATTTCCTCCCATAAACAAGGATATCATAGTCATCAGCAATTCTAGCCATACAAATGTGAATTTCTGAGCCCCAAGGGCACCCAGGAAGATCAATGCCTGTTATCCGGCAGCCACAAGGCTACCACCACTCCCTACAGTGAGTAAGGAACTAAGGATGTGAAAAATAATGGCAGGATGCTGGCCCCAGACAGCTGAGATGTATATGAAAGGAATGATTTCAGTGAGCTAGACTCTTGCATCATCCCAGGATAGAAAAGAGCTAAATTCCTTAACTTGAGCTATCTGGTTTTCCATAGCTAACAATAATCTTCTGACGTTCAGACTACCTGGGCTGTGTTGCAAACTTCTAGATAACCCTGACTCCTCCCCCACCCCCACTGCCTCAAAGCGGGTCTCTCGGGGTTACTTGAAAGGCTGTCTCCTGGACTTGAGGTTCTAAAATTTCCCACTGAATAAAATATAACTCTCAACTGTTAGGTTCGACTGTATCTGAAGTCAACAACCTTAAATCTCTCAGGGTGACTGTGAGAGTTGAGTGAAAAGTTGTATATTGTTGATGCCCTGTAAACTATAAATCAAGATTCCCATGTAAAATATTATTTTGTTTTATGGAAAATCAGATAAGGGTGGAGATCAGCAGGAGAGCAGAGACTGCTGACGGGAACTGGGCCAGCCAAGGGAAGCTCAGCAGCCATGCTTCGAGTTTGAGGGAAGGATACAGGTATTAGTTTCCTAAAGTTGCCAGAACAAATTGCCACAATCTAGGTGGCTTAAAACAGTAGAAAATTATTCTTCCACAGTTTTCTGGTCTAGAAGTCTGAGACCAAGGTACTGGCAGGGCCGCAGTCCCTGTGAAGGCCCCAGGGAAGAGTCTCCTTGCCTCATCCTACCTTCCCGTGTCTCCCAGTCGTTCTTGGCATTTCTTAGCTCACAGCTACATCATTCCCATCTCTGCCTTCATTTCTACACTATCTTTTTCTTCATGTGTCTCTGAATCCAAGTTTCAGTCTCCTTTCTCTTATAAAGATATAAATCATTGGACTTAGGGCCAACTCTAGTCCAATATAACTTCATCTTAACTTGATTACATCTGCAAAGACCCTATTTCCAAATAAGGTCGTATTCTCAGCTTCCTTGAGGCTCAGTGGTAAAGAACGCACCTGCCAAAGCAGGAGCTGCAGGAGACGTGGTTTCCATCCCTTGGTGGGGAAGATCCCTGGAGGAGGAAATGGCAACCCACTCCAGGATTCTTGTCCAGTATTCCTTGGACAGAGGAGCCTGGCGGGCTACAGTTCATGGGATCGTGAAGAGTCAGCCACAACTGAGTGACTGAGCATGCACGCACTCACGTACCAGGGATTAGGACTACAACATGTCCTTTTGAGGGTATGTTCAACTCATTGCAGTGGGATTCTGGATGGAGAGATGGAGAAACCGGACTCAGGCCCCACTTCTACCACTTTGTGGCTTGGGTATTGGCTTCTTCAGCCCAAAGAAGAAAGTGAGTAGGAAATTAGAATTTGTTAATTGCCTGTAACATAAGGGCACTGTGAGATTGACAATGTCGTCCCTATTTTGCTGATAAAAAGATTGAGGCTGGGAAAGGGCATGGAAGTTACCTGATGCCACTGCTAGTAAGAAGAGATTTCTGGAGTGGAGAGGAAGGGCATTTGACCCCTTCTGGGGCTCAGATTCAACAAGTCAAAGCTGTATGATTTTACAGAATACCAGAGGATTTGTTCCTGGTCCCTGAGTGAATCAATGGATGGGAAGTTAAAAAATAAACTGTAGTTGACCTCGAAACCAAGGGCTTACACTGCACTGTGGAAATGATTATGAGTGTGGACCTGAGAGAGGATGCATGGCTGTGTAATTCCCTCCACTCAGCGGCCAGCTCCTCGCAGACCGTGTCAGTCCTGTGATGCAGGCCGTGGAGGACAAGACGGATTTAAACCTCTACTCCGTCTGCAGTCTGAAGGGTCCACAGCTTCTACCCCAGTGCCCTGACCCCTGACTGCACTACAGCCCAGGTTCCAACCTTGGTTTTAATGCTGCTGTTGGATTGTCTGTGGGGGGTGGCCTGTCCATGTGTACCCCTCAGGTTGAGAGACCCCCAGAGACCATCGGTTAAGCATGTAGCACAGCAGCCCAGAATTCAGGCACCTTTCAAATGTAAGCACTGTGCTGGGAATATTCCTGTAAATTCTATATAGTTAAGGGTTGGTTTTCCCGCTCCAAGGAATTGCCCCAATTTTCCAGTAGACACGCTCTCTTCCTAACCCACTGGCTGGCTCCTTCGCAGGGACCAGCTCCGCCACAGGAAAGGGTTCATCTTCTTTGGCTCTGACCCTTTTCTGGGGCCACAAGCGCAGTTGCCAACACTTCTGGTCACAGCTCCAGGTGCAGGGAAAAGGAAAAAAGTGATGGTGTTTGCTCATTTAACAACTCTGAATAGAACCTTTCAGAAGGGCCTTTGGCTGGCTAGTGGTCTAACAGCCCGTAGAAACTAACGCCAGGTACAGCAATAGCCTGGAGAAGTTGTCTCCTCCAGCCTCTCCCTTGCAACATGCCGGTGCCCTAGAAAAGACAAAAGATGCTCCAGGTTTTTTCTCCCTATCTACTGGGCTGCACTGGATGTGCCCAAAGGAATAGCAGCTAGAATCAGAATTCTGGACGTCCCCTTGGATCAATGGTGCTCAAACTTGAATCTATATCAGAACCACTTAATGCAGTGGTTCTTAGACTTTTGTATTCACCAGAATCACCTGAAGCGCTGTTAAACACAGATTGCTGGGCCCCATCTCCAGCGTCTGTGGTAGAGAGGGAGAATTTGTAGTTATCAGAAGTTCTCATGTATTCAAAATGCCAGTGGTCTGTGGGCTACCCTTTAAAATACTGGTATAGGACCAGAATCTCAGGCCCTAATCCAGGAGATTCTTAGTGTGAATAAGGTAGAGCTCAGGCATCTGTATTTTTAACAAACTTGCAAGTGATTCTGAAACACAAGGTTTAGGAAACCAATGCCTTACATCTACATTGTAAGTCAGAGCTTAAGATTCCCAAAGACACACTCAAGGAATACTGAGGAAGTGGACTTTGAATCCAGTTGGGCAAGGACAGTGTCATATACATAGACATCTCGGTATGTGCTTGACAGCAAACAGCATAAAAGAGGTGTGAGATGAGAGTTTATTGCTGAATGAAAGGTAGGACTTCCCCCGAGGTAAGTGGAGATCATGCACTTTGCTTTTTTAATGAGGAAATGGGAAAACATTCCTGTGACATTCTGGAACTTCGCTCAGTCTCATTAGAGCATATTTCCCACTTTGGATTAAGAGCCAGAGAAGATTCTTGTATCTTCTTTCTTTCCCAAATTCTCCTCTTCCTAGACTAGGTAGAATAATGTCAGTATCTCTCTGAGATTAGGAGGGAATGGGAATTCCCATGCCATATCTGATGAATTGGTAGTGCCCATCTTGCGTTCTGAGTCAAGGGGGGATTTAAGTCTGACCTCAGCAGAAAAAGTAGGAAAGAGTGATGTGATTGATTAACAGTGGCTACCACGGGTGCCTAGAGAAGATTTGCTGTGCCTGGACAAGAACAAGAGGATTGGGTAGCTGGCAGCCCCCAGAGGCAGAGGTTTACCCGACTGAGTTTTTACTAAAAGACTGGCGGAGAGGCCAACGTCTTCAGGGTGTGAGGAAATGGGCCTCAAAAATGAGGGAGAAAGCTTGTTGTCAGAACTAAGGTCTGAAGTTAGGGGTGGATGAACCAGCAGGGGCTTGATGTGGAAATCCCAGGGCTTTGACACCTTTAGGCCTTCTTGCCCAGGTCCAGGCCTGGAACCCCAGACGGTGCTGGGCCCCTGCAGTGGGGACCAGGTGAGGCTGTCTGCTAGGGCAGCCTGGACTGACTCACTCTGGAAAGAAGACAGATTTGGGGCTCCTGAAGACTGTTGGCAGTGCTGACCTCTCTGCCCTGACTTCATCCACCCAGGTTCTGCTGAGGCCAGGCTTTGCTGGCCAGGCCTGGACAAGCCATCTGGGAAACGTCTATGATCAGAAGAAAGAGAAAGTAGTCCATATCTGGGAGATGCATTAACTCTCCACCCTGGGTTCTGACCCTGGGTTTTCCACTAGCGAAATTCACAGGAGGCCACTGCCTCCTTTCTGACCTCTGTGGCGCTGGCTGGGCCTCCTGGTCTTGTTTCCTCTCACCCTTTAGAGGATGGCCACGCATCCATTAGAGCAAAGCTTAACACTCAAGATCCCCCCCGGCCCCTGCTCCAGCCTCCCGTACTTGTGCAGCCCCAGTTTCTGCTGAGAGTCTGTGCACATTCCTATCTGAGGACAGAAGGGGTCGTGATGGGCTCACAATTAAGTCCTGGAACCCAGCATGGAGTCAGTTAGTACGCAAGGCCCAAACTAATGTTGTGTGGGGCCTGCAGGAGCCAGTGTGGCCTGAGGGTTCCCGGACTCTGAGTCCAGGCTGGCAAAGGAGAGGGGGCAGTAGGAAGTTAGCTCCTTCCACCCCGCTGCATGAGCCAGAATGTGCAGAGCCGCCTCTGAAACTGGCACCCAGACCGGCCGTACCAGGGGCATGGCCTCTGCCCAGGCTGCCCCTGAGGCACCCCCTTCTCTTCCTGGGGCGTCAGCTCCCCTCTCCTCCACATGGGGCCACCTGCTGCCTTCCCAGCACCTCCGGGAGGGGGCTGTCCCCGCTCCCCTTCTTGGGCTCCTGCAAATCACAAGCACACAGGTATTTCTATTTGAGATGTCTCTTCTTCGTGGAAACAAGAGGTAACAGAACCGCAGAAAACACCTCCAGAGGTTTTATAAATCTTTTCTCTACCAGGAAAGAATTTCTCGCGGGCAGTGGCTGACTCCCAGTGACGCAGCCGGCCAGCGGCGTTTAGGAGCCCAGCTGCTCCTCTTACCGGGGTCACACGTTCCCTGCAACCAGGGATGATGCAAAGTCCTCCTAGATACATGGGATTTAGTGGTGTCTGCACATCATAGGTCCCTCATTCATTTCTGCTTAACATTATTGTGTCCGTAAGTGCCAAGGATGGGGACTACAGTGATAAAGAGGACTGTGGAGTCCCTGCTTTTAAGGAATACATAGCCAGAGAAAGAGGTAAACGTTTATCATCGCAAAAATGGCTGTCATCATAGCCTGGTCAGGGTGGAGGGCTCCTGAAGGCTTTTCCAGAGAGCCTTGAAGGATTGGGAGGATCTTGTCAAATGCTGATACAGAGAAAGACACGCAGAAAAAGACTTGGCCCCTCCTCAGACACACGGACGGCAGCAGGAAGCCACTAGCTCAGGCTGGATGGGGAGGCCTTTCTTTCTCCTCACCCTGCTTGAACCCCTCATTGTCCTCCTCTTGTTAACGTAGCGGGGTTGCTGACAGGTGGGGAGGGGGCCCGGTGAGCTCTCCACTTTCCTCTCAGTTAGTCTCTAGACTCCTTCTCCCCTTTCAACCCCACACCTACTAAAAAAAGGAGAGAGGGCCAGTTAGGATGGGGCGACTGTATGGCATAAATGCTCAGAGGAGAATTTTGGAGTGAGGCTTCCTGAGATCAAATTTAGGCTTTGCTACTTACTGGCTATGTAACCTTAGGAAAACCCTCTCTACACATCAGTTTCCTAATCTATAAAATGGAGATAATAGCAGTGCTAACTTTCAGAGGGTTTCTGTGGGAAGGAAATAACATATAAAGCACTTAGAAATAGCAGCTGGCATGTGAAGAGCAGTTGTAAATGCTAGCAATCACTACTACTCCCACCTCTAATACTATTACTACGGGATTCTAAGTTACGTATCTCAGAGGCTCTTTGGAGTATCTCCCATTCCATATTCCATAGAACTAATACTCCTAAACAGTAACCCCCAAACTTTTGTGTGTATCTGGGTTACCCAAAGAGCTATTGGTGCCACCACAGAGACTCTGTTTCAGGATATTCTAATTGGCCCAGGAATTGTAATTTTATCAGTCCCTCTGTGTGCTTCCGATAAATAGCAAGGACTCTGAACTTTGGGAGGCTGATTGTTTCCTCTTTCAGGTGTAGGCACTGGGCATTCCTGTCCTATTGCTCCTGCCCCTCAAGCCTGGATTAACTGGATACTTTGTTATCTTAGTCTTCCCTGGTGTCTCAGAGGGTAAAGCGTCTGCCTGGAATGCGGGAGACCCAGGTTTGATCCCTGGGTCGGGAAGATCCCCTGGAGAAGGAAATGGCACCCCACTCCAGTACTCTTGCCTGGAGAATCCCATGGATGGAGGAGCCTGGTAGGTTACAGTCCATGGTGTCTCAAAGAGTTGGACATGACTGAGCGACTTCACTACTACTTGTTATCTTAGAGCAACATACCTGGGGAGGGGATTTGAATGTATTTGCATCTTGTTAGCAATCAGGAAGGGATGTGGACCATCTGAACAAAAGATTTATTTGTTACAGCACTTAGGAATCAATCAGAGTAGGACTTCAGGGACCCAAGCCTGAGAGACTCTGATTAAACGTGGAGGAGGGACAGTGGGCAGGTCTAGGTTACAGAAGGATAGCCTTCTTGTCCAGGGGTCCAGGAGAAAAGGAAGAAGAGGATCAGGAATGTGAGGGTGGAGCAGAGCGACAGCTGCTAAGTCACTTCAGTCGTGTCCGACTCTGTGCGACCCCATAGACGGCAGACCACAAGGCTCCCCCTGCCCTAAGCCAGGGAGGCTGGGATGCAGATCCTGGGAGGAATGAGCTGTCCTCCCACTGACTTCTTGGGTGTCCTGGCGAGGTACCTGCATTTTCCTCTTTGCCACTTCAATATTTTGACCCATTTTTGCTCCTGTGATTCCTTCCATTGTTCTGTTGAGAGGAAGATCTTGCCTCTTAGAGGAGGAGGGCCAGAGAAGGCCTTCAAGAATTGCCAACCCCTGGAAAATCCCATAGATGGAGGAGCCTTGTAGGCTGCAGTCCATGGGGTCGCAAAGAGTCGGACACGACTGAGTGACTTCACTTTCACTTTTTACTTTCATGCATTGGAGAAGGAAATGGCAACCCACTCCAGTGTTCTTGCCTGGAGAATCCCAGGGACGGGGGAGCCTGGTGGGCTGCCATCCACCGGGTCACACGGAGTCGGACACGACTGAAGCGACTTAGCAGCAACAGAAAAAAACAGCATACATTGATGCAAATGTTAGCTAAGGAGACGCAGCTGCCTTTCACATTTGCACCAACAAAAGTTAAGCAAATAAATCACCCTTCAAAGCTGGTTCTCAGGGAAGGAATAGGAAGGGATTTGGGATCTAAGGCCAAGAGTCTTAGCTGAGTTTGGTACATTTCAGTGGAGAGAAAGCTTTTAGTTAAAAACTGTCTTAGTGCTGATCCAAAGGGAAATTGAGCCAAGTGAACTACAAAGTAATTTCTGACCTTAGGAAAGGAAGGCAAAATATGGCTCCCCTCTGCCCCCAAGCCTAGCGGGAACACTGAGTTGATTGTTGCTGTGCCTGCAGGTTCTGTTCACTCCAATATTTTAAGGGTATAGTCTTTACCAAGCTGTAGCTTCAGAGGGAGCATGAAAGGTCTAGAAGGGATCGGAGGCCCTTCACCGTGAGTTCCGTGACTGCTTCCCTTCTGCTTAGTTTCAGCTCCCAGCCTATGCCTGAATAGGCTGTCTCTAGGAGATAGGTACACTTACTTCTTTATTTCCATGAAGGACAGCTGCTAAGGGTTTAGGCCCTGGAACGCCCTCAAATATGTATGCCTGTCATTTCTGGTAATGTCTAGTTCATATTTTTCATTCTATTTCAAAAACTTTTAATCATTTCATATATCATGACTTCATATTCCGTATCTGATCATTTCAATACCTGAAGCCTTGGTTGGGAAGCAGAGGACTACATATGTTGTAGTTGTTTATTTCTTGTGTGTTTGCTGATCTTTGATTTGTTGTTGTTCATTGTTGTTCAGTCACTAAGTTGTGTCTCACTCTTTGCAACCCCATGGACTGCAGCACACCAGGCTCCCTTGCCCTCCACTATCCCCTGGATTTTGCTTAAATTCATGTCCATCGAGTCAGTGATACTATCCAACATCTTATCCTCTGCCTCCCTCTTCTCCTTTTGCCTTCAATCTTCCCCAGCATCAGGCTCTTTTCCAGTGAGTTGTCTCTTCACATAGGTGCCCAAAATTTTGGAGCTTCAGTTTCAGTGTCAGTCCTTCTAATGAATATTTAGGATCAAGTTCCTTTAGGGTTGACTGGTTTGATATCCTTGCAGTCCGAGGAACTCTCAAGAGTCTTCTCCAGCACCACGTTTGAAAACATCAAATCTTCAGTGCTCAGCATTCTTTCCGTCCAACTGTCACACCCGTACATGATTACTGGAAAAAACAGATTTGACTATGTAGACCCTTTTTGACAAAATGATGTCTTGGCCTTTAAATATGGTGTCTAGGTTGGTCAGCTTTCCTTCCAAGGAACAAGCGTCTTTTAATTTCATGGCTGCAGTCAGTGTATGCAGTGATTTTGGAGCCCAAGAAAAAAAAATCTGTCACTGTTTCCAATTTTTCCCTTCTATTTGCCATCAAGTGATGGGTCCAGATGCCATAATCTTAGTTTTTTGCATGTTGAGTTTCAAGCCAGCTTTTTCACTCTCCTCTTTCACCCTCATCAAGAGGCTCTTCTGTTCCTCTTTGCTTTCTGCCATTAGAGTGGTATCATCTGCATATCTGAGTTTGTTGATATTTCTCCCAGCAATCTTGATTCCAGCCTGTGGTTTATCTATCCTGGCATTTCTCATGATGTACTCTGCATATATGTTAAATAAGTAGGGTGACAATATATAGCCTTGATGAACTACTTTCCCAATTTGGAACCAGTCCATTGTTCTATGTCTGGTTTTGTTAATTCTTGACCCACATACAGGTTTCTTAGGGGATGGGTAGGATGGTCTGATACTCCCATCTCTTTAAGAATTTTCCACAGTTTGGTGTGATCCACACAGTTGAAGTCTGTGTGAAGCATCAGCAGTGAAGCAGATGTTTTTCTGAAATTTCCTTGCTTTCTCCATGATCCAATGAATGTTGGCAGTTTGATCTCTGGTTCCTCAGCCTCTTCAAAACCCAGTTTGTACATCTGGAAGTTCTCAGTTCTTGTACAGCTGAAGCCTAGCTTGAAAGATTTTGAGTATTACCTTGCTAGCATGTAAAATGAGCACAATTGTATGATAGTTTGAACATGCTTTGACATTGCCCTTCTTTGGGATTGGAATGAAAACTGACTTTTTTCCAGTCTTGTGGCCACTGCTGAGTTTTCCAAATTTGCTGACATATTGAGTGCAGCACTTTAACAGCATCATCTTTAGGATTTTCAATAGCTTGGGTGGAATTCCATCACCTCCACTAGCTTTCTTCATAAGTAGTGCTTCCTAAGACCCACTTAACTTCACACTCCAGGATGTTTAGGTGAGTGACCACACCATTGTGGTTATCTGGGTCATTAAGACCTTTTTTGTATAGTTCTTTTGTGTTCTTGCCACCTCTTCTTAATCTCTTCTGCTTCTGTTATGTCCTTGTCTTCCTTCTGTCCTTTATCGTGTCCATCCTTGCATGAAATGTTCCCTTGATATCTCCAATATTCTTGAAGAGATCTCTAGATCTTTGGTAGTGAGGTCATATTTGATTTTTATTTCTGAAAAACATGGAGAACTAAAATGATTCTTTCCTCAATTAGAATTTGCATTTGGGCTTTTACTAGAAGCTCTCCTGACCATGGAAAGCTTTATACCCTAGTGGATCTTTGGCTTAACCGCAGAGCCTTGGATTCAGTCCTGTACTCTGCTGAAGGCTAAAGACTTAGTCTCCTAAAGGCAGCCATCATACCAGCATTTGTCCTCTGGACAATCTTTTACTTGTGCTTACCATTCACAGTATTGGATTTAGTTCATGACTTTTAAGGCCTGCTTTGCTCCTTGTAGAGTTATTCATCATGAATCTGCAATAAAATAACAACTGTGTTTTGTATAGGATCTAGTTGTTTTGTAGCAGAAACCTTCAGAATTTTTAGTCCATCAAACTGCTGCTTTATGAAGTCAAGATTTAAATTTGTGTCCTGCCTCTGACATGTTCTAGCTGCATGATCTTGGGTAGGAAACTTAACCTTTTGAGTCCCAATTTGACTCTCTGTGAAAAGGCCTGTAAGAATACCCCTCAGTGATTCCCATCCATTTCCCACTGCTGCACTCTACAAATTGTAATGGATGACATTCTCATGAATGACAAACCAAATTCTTATAATACCTAAAACATTTTTCAGAGAAGTAAAGCCTTACAAAAACTGTATTTGTCATAACTATTAATGTGTATGAGATATAGTTACTATAAGCACAGATAAGATAAAACTCATGTTACATGAAATTTGCCTACTTTTACTAAAGTTTCCCCCACCCAAAATGGCATTTTGGAATAGAAATCAATAAAAGACTTATTATAGGAAATTTTTGATTCTGTGTTTTAATTCTATCATAATATTAAAAATGTAAATAATTTGAAAACTTTGGTATTCTAAGAGGTCTTTCAATAGCAAAGAGTTCACTCAAGTCGCTTTAGGGCAAAGACAAGCTGGTGGTTATTCTGAAACCAGAAGGCTATTGGGATTCAGTCACTTCTCTCTGTCTCCCTGTACATGTCTTTTTTCCTTATGACTCCATTCACTCCAAGTTTTTCCCTCCTTACAACCTCATCTTGCACACAGTCTTCATGGCCTGTCCCTTCTCTCCCTCCTTCCACCTCAACTACCACTGCTACCTACCTTCTCCTTCCAAGAGTTTCAACCTTGGTTTCTGAAAGCAACCATCTGAGTGTCCTGGTTAATCTAGCCAGGGCTGGTCAGTCTACAAATCGCTGCCATTGGGTCACCTTTGCCCAGCCAGCTGTATCTAAGACGGAATCACAAAGTTACAGGGGCTGTGGGCAGGCAATTTTCCTTAGAAGTCTGTGAGCATGATAAGTGGATTGCTCTTCCTCCTGTTCATGACGTCAATTGTCTTGCTTTTCCTGTCTGTGATGCCAATTATCTTGATGTTTACACTGTTCACACGGGTCGCTGAACCAGGGTAGGCAAGACCCGAGCTAAGAGGCTGGATGGAGACCCCAGGAGCCGCGGGAACTGCAGATATATTTATTCTGTCCTGGCTGTCACGGCGGCCATAACACAGCCTCTCTCGTGGCTGACGCAGCAGCCGTGGCAGCAGATACGCTATATTCGCTCCTCTCATGGCTGACCCAGTGGACACAGCCATGAAGCAGCAGTAATCAGGGCTTTCACGGTGAAGCTCAGACACACGCACCTCACAAAGCAGCCCGCAACCAAGCAAGTATCTCGTGGTGCGCATACACAGTGCGACAAATGATCTCAGCTGTTACAGAGTCATTATTTACAAATCTGGGGCGAAAGAGCCTGAACATGCCATCTTGCCTATGTGCTCCTTCCCTACAGTAAGCTTTCACTGAAGAAACACTTTGCAACTCTAGGGACACCAACAAGGCAAAGGGTCTGTTACAGCAGTGTGTCAGGACAAGGTGATTGTAACATGCAAGGAGCCCAGCAGCTATTACACCCCCAGGCTCAATATGTGAGTTTCCTTCCTGCCAGAAACTTGCAATCCCCAAACATGGAGGGCAGGTGCTCTTCCAGTTTTGGATTTTCATGGAATGAGTGCATGCATATGAAAGTATTCCTGGTAGTTGGGCCTTTGATGTCCACCCCTTTTCGTCCCAGTCCTCTATGTGTCAGCAATGGGCAGAGGCATCAGCTCCTCTGAAGTGACACAGAGGCCTAGGACAGAGTTGGCAGGACTAAGACAGTCTAAGGGCTAACAGTGTGGGCTCTGGATCCAGACCTGGTGTGAATCCTGAATCCATCGTTTACCATGTGACCTTGGCCAAGTGTCTACTTCTTTGTGTTTCATTTTCCTCCTGTGTTGAGTAAAGGTAATAAGTATCTTTAAACAGTTGTGGCAGGGATTAAATGAGTTGACCCACACAAAGTCTTCATGGCACCATAACAAATGCTCAATAAACGTAAATTATTACACTCTTAAAACTTCCAGAGATTATCCTGCTGTTCATATGACCCTATTAATTCACTTCAGAGAGCTATGGGTTGCCTCCTCTTAGAATCATCTGGAAGAGAATTTACAAACACTTCAGAAAGTTCTTATTACATCCCATGGTCCATTGAGAAGTAGAGACATTTTCCCCTGGTTTTGACCTCATTCTGCTACAACACAACCTCATGTCTTCTTTGTGTCTCCTTGTCCTCAAACTGAGACACAAAGAAGTAAATAAGAAGAGGAGAAGGGCATGGCCCCTGGCCCCGGCCCATGTGTTCAAGGGATCCACAGCTAGAGACCAGCTCTTTCCCTTCCAAAAGCGGGAAGAGGGTCATGATGTTTTAGAAGCAGATGGTAGTAGTTGGAGAGAAGGGAAGGGAAACGTGCTATGTCCAAACTTGCCCCCTCAGGGGCCGTGGCATCTCATCTTTCCTCTTACAAAGTTCCTTCTAAAGAACTTTTAGCTTAAACTGAATATTGAAGTCCTGTCCCTGGATGAAATTGACAACCCTTATAATGACAGAAAAATGTAAATATCTGGTATTTTTTCCATTGCACATAGAGAGAACTTAGGGAGTCTTGAAATATATTTGGGTGTTTTTTTTAAATCCTTTCTTCAAAATGTTTCATTCCTCTGTTTTTAGAAGATAATGACATTCTCCAAGCATTTCAACCAGGTTTGAGAAAGTCTCACTCCTGCTCACACAAATCACATCTGCATCTGCAAAAACACAGAGAAACACACACACACATGTGATTCTGTACATGTTCAAATACACAGGCATCTACAAAATGGCACTCATGTATGCCTGTCTACACACACACATATATCAGTTCAGTTCAGTTCAGTCGCTCAGTCGTGTCCAACTCTTTGTGACTCCATGGACTGCAGCTCACCAGGCTTTCCTGTCCATCACCAACTCCCAGAGCTTGCTCAAACTCATGCCCATCGAGTCGGTGATGCCATCCAACCAACTCATCCTCTGTCATTCCCTTCTCCTCCTGCCTTCAGTCTTTCTCAGCATCAGGATCTTTTCCAATAAGTCAACTCTTCGCATCAGGTGCCCAAAGTTTAGAATTTCAGCATAAGTCCTTCCAATGAATATTCGGAGCTAATTTCCTTTCGGATTGACTGGTTTGATTTCCTTGCAGTCCCAGGAACTCTCCAACACAACAGTTCAGAAGCATCGATTGTTCAGTGCTCAGCTTTCTTTATAGTCCAACTCTCACATCCATACGTGACTACTGGAAAAACTGTAGCTTTGATTAGACCAACCTTTGTGGCAAAGGAATGTCTCTGCTTTTTAATATGCTGTCTAGTTTGGTCATAGCTTTTCTTCCAAGGAGCAAGCATCTTTTAATTTCATGGCTTCAGTCACCATCTGCAGGGATTTTGGAGCCCAAGAAAATAAAAGTCTGTCACTGTTTCCTTTCTTTCCTCGTCTATTTGCCATAGATGTGATGGGACTGCATCCATAATGGGACTGGATGCCATAATTTTAGTTTTTTGGATGCTGAGTTTTAAACCAGCTTTTTCACTCTCCTCTCACTTTCCTTAAGAGGCTCTTTAGTACTTCTTCACTTTCTGCCATAAGGGTGGTGTCATCTGCATTATCTGAGGTTATTGATATTTCTCCCAGCAATCTTGATTCCAGCTGTGCTTCCTCTAGCCTGGCATTTCTCATGATGTACTCTGCATATGAGTTAAATAAGCAGGGTGACAATATACAGCCTTGATGTACTCCTTTCCCAAGTTGGAACCAGTCCGTTGTTCCATGTCCGGTTCTAATTGTTGCTTCCTGACCTGCATATAGGTTTCTCAAGAGACAGGTCAGGTGGTCTGGCATTCACATCTCTTTAAGAATTTTCCACAGTTTGTTGTGATCCACCCAGTCAAAAGCTTTGGTGTAGTCAATGATGCAGAAGTAGATGTTTTTCTGGAACTCTCTTGCTTTTTCAATGATCTAACAGATGTTGGCAATTTGATCTCTGATTCCTTTGCCTTTTTTAATCCAGCTTGAACATCTGGAAGTTTTCAGTTCATGTCCTGTTGAAGCCTCATTTGGAGAATTATGATCATTACTTTGCTAGTGTGTGAGATGAGTACAATTGTATGGTAGTTTGAACATTACTTGGCATTGCCTTTCTTTGGGATTGGAATAAAAACTAATCTTTTCCAGTCCTGTGGCCACTGCCGAGAATTCCAAATTTGCTGGCATATTGAGTGTAGCGCTTGAACAGCATCATCTTTCAGGATTTGAAATAACTCAACTGGACCTCAATCACCTCCACTAGCTTTGTTCGTAGTGATGCTTCCTAAAGCCCACTTGACTTCTCATTCCAGAATGTGTGGCTCTAGGTGAGTGATCACGCCATCACAGTTATCTGGGTCATGAAGAACTTTTTCGTATAATTCTTCTGTGTATTCTTGCCACCTATTCTTAATATCTTCTGCTTCTGTTAGGTCCATACCATTTCTGTCCTTTATTGTGCCCATCTTTGCATGAAATGTTCCCTTGGTATCTCTAATTTTATTGAAGAGGTCTCTAGTCTTTCCCGTTCTATTGTTTTCCTCTATTTCTTTACATTGATCACTGAGGAGGGCTTTCTTATCTCTCCTTGCTATTCTTTGGAACTCTGCATTCAGATGGGTATATCTTTCCTTTTCTCCTTTGCCTTTAGCTTCTCGTCTTCTCTTTGCTATTTGTAAGGCCTCCTCAGACAACCATTTTGCCTTTTTGCATTTCCTTTTCTTGGGGATCGTCTTGATCACTGCCTCCTGTACAATGTCATGAACCTCTGTCCATAGTTCTTTGGTACTCTATCAGATCTAATCCCTTGAATCTATTTGTCACTTCCACTATATAATTGTAAGGGATTTAATTTAGGTCATACCTGAGTGGTCTAGCTGTTTTTCCCTACTTTCTTCAATTTAAGTCTGAATTTTCTAATAAGGAGTCCATGGTCTGAGCCACAGTAGCTCCTGGTCTTGTTTTTGCTGACTGTATAGAGCTTCTCCATCTTCGGCTGCAAAGAATATAATCAATCTGATTTTGGTATTGACCACGTGATGATGTCCATGTGTAGACTCATCCGTTGTGTTGTTGGAAGAGGGTCTTTGCTATGACCAGTGCGTTCTCTTAGCAAAACTCTGTTAGCCTTTGCTCTGCTTCATTTTGTACTCCAAGACCAAACTTGCCTTTTACTCCAGGTGTCTCTTGAATTCCTACACACATATACCTGCAAGCATTCTGGTTCACAATAGATGGCTATACTCCAACCTAAGACACACACATGAGCAAATAGCAATAGTAAATAGAGCCATTTCAGCAGTGTTATTGGCATATAAGCACACTTCATTTTACTGTGCTTAACTTTACTGCACTTTGTTGGAGCCATTTTTCCAACAGCATTTTCTCACTTCATGTCTCTCTGTCAGATTCTGATAATTCAGTATTTCAAACTTTTTCATTGTTGTGGTGATCTCTGATGAGTGATCTTTGATGTGACTACTAAGACTCACTAAAAGCTCCAATATACTTAGCATTTTTTTAGTAACAAAATATTTTAAAATTGAGCTTCCCTTGTAGCTCAGTTGGTTAAGAATCTGCCTGCAGTGCAGGAGACCTGGACTCGATCCCTGGGTCGGGGAAGATCCCCTGGAGAAAGAAATGGCAACCCACTCCAGTATTCTTGCTTGGAAAATCTCATGGACACAGGAGCCTGATGGGCGGCAGTCCATGGGGTCACAAAGAGTTGGGCATGACTGAATGACTAACACTTATTAACACTTACTTATGTACTTTTTTTTAGACCTAATGCTATTGCACACTTAATAGCCTGTAGTATAGTGTAAGCATAACTTTTATATGTACTGGAAAACCAAAAACCTGTGACTCACTTTATTGTAATAGTCATTTTATTGTAGTGGTCTAGAACCCAGCCCACAATATCTCCAAGATCTGCTTGTACTGACATGGAGCGCATATACTAATGCATGTGTGGTGTGACTAATTCACCATCAGGTGTGGGGATAGGAAAGAAAATTGCATCTTTTTAAGGAGGATCAGAAATCTGGTTGAATTTCTAAATGTGCTGGATTCCCCCATCTCCTCCTTTTGTTCCTGGCTTTCAAGGGAAATGACTGAACTTTGAACACAATTGGGACTGGAGGATTATTCCAACTCAGAATAGCAGATCCTTGAACATGGGCCCTTGAGAGAGTCCTATGAAGTCTAAGCAACGTCCACTATGAAAAGAATAATAAATAATTCCTCCACTGGAAACAAGTGTCCAGAAAACAGCAAGTTTGTCCTGAACCAGAGCCAAGGAAAGCCGGTGCCGAGTGCAGCCCAGAGGTAAGGGGTGGGTGATGCAAACACAGACTGTCCTGCTGTAAGAGAGACCGGAGGCAGGAAGGGAGGAAAATCTGAATCCATAACCTTTCTTTTTATATAAACCAGACTCATAAGTTTTCTTTATTTCAGCTAGAATTCACATCACAGCTGCTCTATTTACTTTCCTACCGGCCGCATACCTTAGAACAACTTTTGTTCAAAAGGAAACCAGGCAGAGCTGGGAAAATATTTCCTCAGCTAGCTCCTCAGCGCTGTTGTCTGAGGAGAACATCTGACCCAGATGCCCTCCAAGTAAGTAAATACCGAACCCCTGCTCCCTGAGCAGAGGAGGGTGCATGGAAAAGGCGGAGAAAATGGCAGGCTGCCGAGGCCAGCTCATGCTGGGCCTGTTCTGACTCCCTCAGGTCCGTGGAGTCCAGTGGTAAGCTGGTGAATGCTCACCAGCTACTTCTTGGGCTGGGGTTGGGGCTGATTCGTAGTGTCTGTTGATTCCCATGGCTCATTTGGAACTACCAGAATGAAGGCCCTGAACATGGAGTTGGGAAGGGATTTACTGACACTCCATTTCATAGTATTTCTACCATCAGATACGATAGATGTACGCAACCTCCAGAATGTAAGTAATCATAAAATGCGATAAGATAATTAGTAAGTGATGAGTCTTCAGTTTTTATTGCCTTTGTTTCTGTCTTTTTTTTTTTTTTTTGGCTGTGCTGCCTGGCTCATGGGATCCAAGTTCCCCAACCATGGATTAAACCTGGGGCCCGGCAGTAAAAGAGCCAAGTCCTAACCACTGGACTGCCAGGAAATCCCCACCTTTGCTTTTTAATGTGACGTAATTGTCAGTTTTTATAATTTAACTTTAAATGATGTAGCATGCCTTTAAAAACCTGCTCACAAAGTTCTGGAAAATTGGTCAGTCCTCGCAGGCCAGTGCGGGCTGCGTGTAAGGCACCACTGATGGGATCCCTCTGTAACTTAGAGGCAGGGAATAAATGCACTGGTGTTAAAAGCCACTCCCACTGGAAGCAAAGGCCACATCACCAGGGGAAAGGTTTAGAATGGCTTCTGTTTCCTTAAGGAGACTCAGTCTTCAGAAGACAGAACAGATGACTGCTTGCGGGAGAACAGAGGTTGAAAAACACCATGTGGGTTTTTTTCTTGTTGTTCTACCCACTGTGAGTGCTTGGCGCATGAGTCAGGGGGTTCCACCTTACCCAGGCAGCACCTAATTGTATGTGCTTCAGTTTGCATAGTTGAGATTGACAACTTCTAGTTTTGTTCCCTTCAGATCCATGTGCTGTAAGTTTTGTTCTCTGGCTGGGGTTCCCCAGTACTATTTAGGTCTCAGACCTTTGCTGTTTTAGCTGAAGGATCCTGGAGTTTCTGCAGCTATGTGCTTTTCCTGGTAACTCCCTGGACCCTGCCTACAGGAGCTGGGATATAACTTTTCTCCCAGAGCTCTCCTGTGGGAACTCTTCATGCATAAGAGAGACTGCATTTTACTTGGCAGCTGGGGTCAAGGGAAGCTACACACCCATCCCAGCCTCTGTCCTGCCGTTATCCCCTCTCTCTCCTGCAGCATCAATTATTTCCTCTCCACTCGATCAAAACTAAATTCCTTATAAGACTTCTCTCCCTTCCTCTCTCTGTCCCTCTCTGCCCTTCTTCTCTCTGCTTCAGGCCAGAAGCTCCCAGGGGGCAAAGGCCTGGTGATCAGCTTATCCTCCGTGCTCGCACCTTCTGCATCTCATCTCCCCCTCTCTTACTAGGTTGCCTCGATCTCCAAGGCTGTTGCTCAAGGAGAAGGAGGAGACGAAAGAAGCAAGAAAATTCTCACTTTAGTCGCTCAGTCATGTCCAGGCTTCTCCATCCATGGGATTTTCCAAGCAAGAATACAGGAATGGGTTGCTATTTCCTTCTCCAGGGGGTCTTCCCCACCCAGCAATCGAACCTGGGTCACCCACATTGCAAGCAGACTCTACCATCTGAGCCACCAGGGGTAGGCCCAGTTCTTTAATATAGTATAGTGCTGATATTTGCTGTCTTTAGCTGGCTTTCTTCTCTTGGGTCTAACTTACATTTTTTGGTGGTGCTCTGTTGGGACCCTGTGACGGCAGCTTCCTTATACAGATGGTGCCTTTCCTCCAGCTGCCCATTTACCACGCCTCCCTTAGCTCATGACTATCCTTGGGTCCACATCACACATACTCTCGTTGGGGTTTCAAGGTTCCCTCAGACAGTCATCCCAGGCAGGCTCTCTATATAAAGTTACAGGCCACCTTCCCTGCCCCTGTTCCACTGTTTTGGTCCTACCAGTGAACCATCAGTAAGGGGCATGCTCTTGTAGTTCAGTCACAAAGCCGTGTCCAATTCTTTGCAACCCCATGGACTGCAGCACACCAAGTTCCCCTGTCCTTCACTATCTCCTAGAGTTTGCTCAAACTCATGTCCATTGGGTCAGTGGTGCTATCTAACCATCTCATCCTCTGCCACCAAAGGGTCATGGACACCCTCCAATGTCTGTTTCTCCTAAGATCTGGCCAATCTTCCTGGGTTCCTGTGCATGTTTCTTGAGGCAACTTGAATAAGCCTCTTTTCCTTGTCTTCAAAAGTTCACCTAGGGAACTTTCCAAAACTAGATTTTCCTCTCATCGAATACTTCTCTGTAGCACTGCTCCCTCCAGCAACACCTGATTTCATCTCATTCAGTCCTGCCCTGCAAAGCTGGGCCAGAGAACAACCAAGGGAGGCATCAAACACAGGAACTAAAATCTGAAACCAGCAACAACACAGGAAACCTCAGGACTCCAACAGACTAGCTGGAACCTCTTTGCCTAGTGTCTCCTGATCATGCATGCTCAGGCACTAAGTCATGTCCAACTCTTTGTGACCCCATGGACTGTAGCCTGCCAGGTTCCTCTGTCCATGGGATTTTCCAGGCAAGAATACTGGAGTGGGTTGCCATTTCCTCCTCCAGGGGATCTTCCCCAGCCAGGGATTGAACAGGCATCTCCTGTTTCTCCTGCATTGGCAGGCGGGATCTTGACCACTGAGCCACCATTACTTGATAGGAAGTCATTATGTCTAAATGACCCTGAAGGGCAGGGGTTGGAACCTTCTGGAGGCTGGTGAAACGAGAGGAGCATGGCTTCCCCAGACCATCTTCCCAGAGGCATTCCTAAAAGGGACTTCATTTCCTGGGTTAGAGCAGATACTAAGCTCTTTCTTGGGACAAGTGTTAGTTTCTCCTTTCAGGCCAGGAGGATGCTGCTTGTTCCTCAGACCCCTTTCTACTGTTTTATTTCCTTCTTTTTCCTCCTCTTTTTGGTTGCATTAACCTCTAACTCTACTCCATGATCTTAAGCAGTTTTTGTCTTTTCTGGTCTCTTTCTTGATGGGAAGGTACTTTCTCTGCCTGTCTATATCTAACTTTTTTGTTCTTGTTTGTTTACTATGGACATTTATCCTTTTATTATCTTCTTGCTACTGTGTTTTTGTTCGTTTGATGGTCTTAGCTTCTATTTGCCTTTATTTTTCATGTCGTTTACTTTTTGTACATAATAGTACTTTGTTTCATTGTAAAATATTTAAGGTTTTAAAGGTTTTATTCTTAAGGATCTTTTTTTTTCTGTTTTATATTTTTCCAACTTCTGTTCCTAGCTTTAAATTTTATTTTAATTTTCTTCTCTTCCTGTTTTTAAAATTTATATTTGGTTTGATGATTTGTTTCTGTCATAGCCAGCAAGAGGCGGGGGGGCGGGGTTGCTGGAATGGTAGCAGTAGCAAGAGGCTGTACATGCGAGGGGATGATAGGCAACCATTCTCCAGTCCTTCTGGGCTACTCTGCAGTCGTCCTCAGGACTTGCTGAAATCACTCCCCATTGTTCTGTAACTGACGTTTGTCTTGCTTTGGGGCATCCCCGCATCTTTTGAGCCTCTTCCTGGCATCGTTAGGGTATCAGCTTTCTGCTTCACACTTGTCACCACAGTGCCGTAAAACCCAGGATGCTCTGCGCTGGGGCACCACATCCGTGTTCCAAGCAGGAGGAAGGGAGGAGGGCTCGAGTCTGCGAAAGAAGCACAGGCTTCCCCAAGAATCCCCCACACTCTTCTGCTTGTGTCTCACTGGCTAGAACTTGCATCCCTAGCTCTAAGGGAGTCTTGGGTAGTGAGAATAATATAGAAGCCTCTAACTCTGTAAAAGTGTTTCCTTTTTTTTTTTTTTTTTTTTTGTCTTGAAATAATGTCAAACTTAGGGAAAAGTTGCAAGCATGGTACAAAAACCTCTTTTCCCTGAACTGCTGAGAGTAAGTTGCTGACTAATGCCCCAGAACCCCTGAAAATTTTAATGTGTGTTTCCTACAAAAAAGCGAGTGTGTGTGCGGATATTCTCCTCCATATTGTGTAACTACAATACAATCATAGAAATCAGAAAATTAACATTGGTATAGTACCATCTTTTAATCCCTAGGTACCGTTAATGTTTTGCTATTTGTCCCCAAAAGCTTTATAGCAAAATTGTCCAGTTTGGCATCACATGCTGCATTTAGTTGCTGCTTCTCTTTAGTCTCTTCCTTCTGGACCAATTCCTTGGTTTTTCTTTGACTTTCATAGCTTGGTCTCCTTTGAAGATTATAGGTTAGTTATCTTGTTTCCTCCTGATTATTTTCAAGTTGTGCGTCTTCAGCAGGAATGTCACAGGAATGATCTGTGTTTCTTTCTTTGCACCCTTACAGGTGAGGCTTGATTTTAGTTTGTCCCATTACTGAAGGGGCTTTCATTACTTATACTGCTGTCCGCTGGGCTTCTCCAACTATTGCATTTTTGTTTTTTCCTTTGTAACTAAAAGATTATTTTACGATTGATATTTTATGCGCAGTGCTTTGAAACACTCAGATATCCCATTGTTCCTCAGACATTTAATTAATTTAGACCAGAAGTTAACAAACCCTTTGTGTAAAGGGCTAGAGATATTACTATCTAGTAAATATTTTTAGTGGGCCAGGAAGCCAAGTTGAGGATATTATGTAGGTACTTTCATAATGAGAGGAAAAAAATTTCAACAGCATTTTCACTGATGAAATTAAAAATAAAATTATTGAATACAATTTTTTTGTAGTGCAGATCTCCTAATGAAAATAGAATTCTTTGGAGGGTGGGGGAAGTTAGACTTACTTGGGGTTCAAGGTCAGTGTTCCCAATTATCAAACTGATTGCAAATGTTCCTCTGAAAAATCATTCTGAGCCTGGGGGCTGTACAAAATCAGTCAGTGGGCTGGATTTTGTCCGCAGACCATAGTCTTCGGATTCATGGATCTGTCTTTTACTCAATGGGTTATAATCTGTTACTAACATGTATTTTGAAGTTGAAATTTTCTCTTAGTTGACTGGTACAAGCCCCTTTGAGCTGGCCTCTGTGTTCTTTTGCCATATCCTTATCATTCTTTGAGCACTTCCTTGCCTTTGGCACAAGATCCCCTTTTGCACCAGCCTTGAAAGTAGCCATAGATTCACAGAGCCCTAGTGTCTTTCAGCTGAGAATGAAACTCAGAAGCTGAGCTCTGGGTGCCAGATGTGCTCATTGCTCCTGGGATGTCACTCTTCCCAGGCCCAGAGCTAGGATAGACAAGTGTGTTTACCAATGCTTCATATTCCAATATATCACCACAGGGGCAGACCCTGATGCTGGGAAAGATTGAAGGCGGGAGGAGAAGGGGACGACAGAGGATAAGATGGCTGGATGGCATCACTGACTCCGGGAGTTGGTGATGGGCAGGGAGGCCTGGCGTGCTGCAGTTCATGGGGTTGCAAAGAGTCAGACACAATGGAGCAACTGAACTGAACTGAACTGAAGCCATACCAGTCTGAGGACTCAACTCTGTGTCCCATGAGTTAGGAAATCCTTCCCTTCTGGCAAATGGGAGCAAGAACCTACTTTTCTGAGTTGTGTTAACAAAGGGGATTGTTCTCCTTCAAGTAGTTATTTCCCTAGCCTTGGGCAGTTTCCTCATATGCGTGTACTGGTCAGTACTCAGGTTAAAACTTAAGCGAATCCTCTGCAGATCTCTGAAACTCTCCATGTGTAGCTCTTTCCTCTCCAGCTCTGCTTTGCAAAGTCTGGCCAACCTCAGATTCCAAAACTGAACACTAATCCTTAATTCAGTGACCACGTCATTTGTTTCTCTTCTCTCAGAAGTCATTATCCTATGCTGTCTGTTGTCCAAACTCTGAAAACCATTATTTGACACATTTGTCGATTTTTAAAAAGTTGTATAAGATGTGGAGGGGGGCACCAAGTCCAGTCCTTGTTACTCCATGACAGACAGAAATGGAAGCCTTCATGATCTTTACTTGCCTGGTTGTCCACAGCACCAAGTACTTAGAAAAAAAATTTAAGGTAACAATACATATTTGCAGAAGTAGACTGACAAAATTCTAATACATTAGTACAGAGATCCAACTTTACCACCACGGTGACCCCCTCAATAGATGACATTCCTGGGGATGACTCCTCCTATGGGGAGAATCAAGTAAAGTATGCAGCACAGGAGATGGCCTATAGTTAGTGAGAAACTTCTGCCCATTTTCCCATTCAGATCCTAACAGACTATAGTAATAATAGTCTGCTTACATTTACTATTACCATTACATTTACAATATATAGTAAATGAGTGTAATGTTATCACTGAGGAAATCCTAAAATTGCTTAGAATGCAATATCTCCCATTTGAAAAACAAAACAAAAACCTCTCCCTCCATTCCAACTCCAGCTATTGTCCAACTTCTCTGTTCTTTACAAATAAATTTTTGAAAGAGCTTGCTACACTTGCTCTGCCATCTTCTCTCTCTTACATTCTGTCTGTCAGACTCTGGCTTCACCATTTCACTGAAACAGTTCTTGTCAGGGTTCTTGTCCTCCACGCTGCAGACCCAGTAATTGTTCCACATTTCTTATCTCTGTAGCTTCTCATTTGGGCATAATTTATCGTGCCCTTTTTCTTGAAACCTTCCTTTCCTTTGACCTTTGGGAAATCACTCTCATCACTCTTTTCCTCGGTTCAGTTCAGTCGTTCAGTCGTGTCTGACTCTTTGCGACCCCACGGACTGCCGCACACCAGGCTTCCTATCTCAGCGGCAACTCGTTCTCTTTTGCTTGTTCCTCCTCATCTTCTGACTTTTTAAAAAACCCATACTTGCTACCTAAATAATCCATCAAGTCCATTCATATATTGATGATTTCCAACTTTACACCCCTATTTCTACCCCAATCCTTCATTTAACTATTCTCTTCAACTGTCCCCGTGTTATACATCTCTAAGAAAGCTGAGCACCAAAGAATTGATGCTTTTGAACTGTGGTGTTGGAGAAGACTCTTGAGAACCCCTTGGACTGCAAGGAGATCCAACCAGTCCATCCTAAAGGAGATCAGTCCTTGGTGATCATTGGAAGGACTGATGTTGAAGCTGAAACTCCAATACTTTGGCCACCTCACTCGAAGAGCTGACTCCTTTGAAAAGACCCTGATGCTGGGAAAGATTGAAGGTGAGAGGAGAAGGGGATGACAGAGGATAAAATGGTTGGATGGCATCACCAACTCAATGGGCATGAGTTTGAGTGAACTCCAGAAGTTGGTGATGGACAGGGAGGCCTGGCGTGCTGCAGTCCATGGGTTCGCAAAGAGTCGGACACGACTGCTGAGCGACTAAACTGACTGACTGACTGGATATTTAACAGGTATCATTAGACAACTCTCAAACTAAACTTGATCTTTCCCCAAAAATCTAGGTATCTTGTTAGTCCTCAATAAATGGCATCACCATGCTACCATTCAGGGAGAAAAAACTGGGGGATAGTCTTTGTTTCTGTCATATTCATATGTAATCCATCAGCAACTTGTGTCAGCTCTACCTTCAAGTCCAATAATTTATTACCACCTCCACCAGTAGGCTGTAGTCGAAACTGCCACCAAATTCTCCAACAGCTTCTTATTTCACATTGAGTAGACGCAAAGTGTCTGCCATGGCTCACAAGGCCATTCATGATTAATCACAGCTGCTAGTTCTCTGCCTTTGTCTCCTGCTCTCTGCCTCTCACTCTGATTCTGCTACTCTGACCTTCCTCACACTCTCCTCTTGCTCACCTGAACCTCCTATTTCCTCTTTGCAGAACGCTTTTCCCTCAGCCATCCCCATGGCTTGCGCCATCACTGCATTCAAATATGACCTTTTCAAAGAGACTGAATTATCCCATTTGCCTTACTCATCTTTAAACATTTATGACCATTTGCCAAATTGTTGATTAAGTGGTTGTGCATTTCCCCCCATCTCCACTAGAATGGACCGTGAAAGCATGACTGAGAATCACTATCATTGGCTGTATAATAAATTATGTTAAAAACAAAAGAGTAGCTGAGGAGAGTGATTAACTTTCCAATGCATTAGAGAAGTCCAAACTGGTACGGACTGGAAAGTAACTATTGGATTGGGCAGCTGGAAGGACTCGCAACATTGAGAACAGTTTGTGCAGGTTGTTGTTGGCTGGAGCCACCAGACTGCAGTGTATTGGTGACATCCTTTCCTTCACAGTCTCCTAGTTCTGTCCTCAAAAAACTCTACCTCAGCCTTCACTGCTCTCAGTCCTAAGAGTCACACGGCCATAGGCGTGTATGGAGCATCCCCATGGGGCATCGTCAGTCTCTGCTCTCCAGCAGGGCACCATCTGGTGGAGGAGGGTCCAAGGAGCTCCCAATAAGATGGTGTGTGTGTAGAAATAATAATCATTAAAAAACAACAAATGTGAAAAAGAAAATCAGGACTGCACCTAAAGTCAATGAACACGTGCTGAAGGGACGCCTGGGAAAAGAGGCTGACTCTGGAAGGCAGGCAGGGACACCCTACGGGCTCTGCCGCCCCGGGACCGACTGCGGCAGGACGTCCGGAATTCATAGCCCATTAGCCTTGCAGGGCCCAGGGCTCTGACCCCTTTGGAAACCGCTCTCTTCTCTGACAGCGGAGGCTCTCTCCTTGGAGGCCTAGGGCAGGCAGGTTCCCCTGGGAGATGTACTCTGGTGCCCTGCAGTCAGGACGATGGATGAGAAGGTAAGAGATGCTCGGGCCGCTGAGACCAGTGGGGCAGGGAGAGAAATATGGCTGTGACACAGGTTTGTGTGCAGAAAATGAGGAAGCCCAAAGGCAGAGCCCTAGGGGGCACCAGGGTCAACAAGGGGAGTGCAAGAAGGCGGAGAAGGGCTGTCAGAAAAAGATGGAGAAAACAAGAAATGTGAGGACAGTTTCACCCTGAGAGAGCGGACACCAACAGGGACTGCTGAAAGCTCTAGAGAGGTGCTCCCTGTAAGATCTAGAAACACCTCCTCTGGATTTGATCATTAGGAGATCCCTGAGGAAGTTAGGGAGAGCAGGATCCATAGATAGGAAGAGGCAGAAAGCAGATTTCAATGGGCTGAGCAGCAGATGAAAAGTGAGGTAGGGGATACAAAGTCAGTGGGGTGTCTGGTTTAGTGAATAAAAATATAAAATGCCCAGTTGAATCTAATTCATCTGAAATTTGAATTTCAGATGAACAATAAATAGTATTTTTAGTGTTACTATAGTAAACCAAGGAGAAGGCAATGGCACCCCACTCCAGTACTCTTGCCTGGAAAATCCCATGGACAGAGGAGCCTGGTAGGCTGCAGTCCATGGGGTCAGGAAGAGTCTGACACGACTGAGCAACTTCACTTTCACTTTTCACTTTCATGCATTGGAGAAGGAAATGGCAACCCACTCCAGTGTTCTTGCCTGGAGAATCCCAGGGACGGGGGAGCCTGGTGGGCTGCCGTCTGTGGGGTCGCACAGAGACTTAGTAGTAGTATAAACCAATTATTTGCAGTTTATCTGAAATTCAAATTTAACTGGATGTCTTGTATTCTGTGAGGCAATCCTAACAGAATGGCATATGGGCTTCTCACTCAAGCAGTGTGGCCGGGAAAAAAGAAGAGTGCCAGGGCCGTAGCTGGAGGGGACCCAGGTCAGCGGAAAGTCGCGTCTAGGTGGGACTGTCTGACACGCAGAGCAGCACTGCCTGCGGTCTGTCGTAGACTGAAGGGGAAAAGCTCGTGGTGGGAGAGGCTGAAAGACACAGTCGGCGGGGCAGAGGGAATAACTGATGATGTGAAGCACAGGCCTCTGGAACAAGACATCACTTCTCACCGTAAGAAGCAGACAGTCCCTCCCCAGCCCCCCAACCCACAAAACAATTTTCCAACTTTAATTTGTAAGTGGCTTCCTGCTATTTTGAAACTGTAGGACTGTGAGCCTCATATGGGATCTTGCTAGTAATTTTTTTTCTTTTATTCTCTGTTTTTCTTGGTGTTTTAATGGACCACCTACAGTAGCAAACATTTTTCTAAACAGATGAATCCACTTTGTCAACTTCATTTCTCAAAATCCCATCACCAGAGCAAATCATTTTTAATGACTAGCTTCAGTTGCCATTTCAGGGCACAAGCCTGGGTTTTTGAGCAAATGGATCAGATCAGTACTGTAACCCAGCTCCTCATTCCTCTTTCTCTATGTTTAATCCAACTGAGATGGTGACTTTGTCCAAGTCTTGATGATGAAATAATGATACCATTGGAGTCGTCACATGATACACTCAACAGCTGGTTTTCTTCTTTATACCTAATTCCAGGGTCACATCTGGTTTCGAAAACTGATGTCTTTTTGTTTATTTTTATTCGTCTTCCTCTAAATCCTGAGATTTCTTCCAGATTGGAAGCCTTCATGACTCTTGCTTCTGTGCTTATGTGACAGAGAAAAACCATCCCCCGTCCTCCAATCCGAACCCTAAGTCTATCTGGTCTTAGCCGAGCCCACCAAGGCTAATTCTTCATGGGTTTTAGGCATGAGGGCCCCA
Organism: Bubalus kerabau; assembly: GCF_029407905.1. NCBI lineage: Eukaryota > Metazoa > Chordata > Mammalia > Artiodactyla > Bovidae > Bubalus > Bubalus kerabau. The sequence goes on from NC_073628.1 coordinate 55,099,329, forward strand.
CAGCAGAAGCAGCACTGTGGTTTCCACTGCTTTTCCTAAGAATGTCCCTGGCTGCTGTTGAGATGTTAGCAATGCCCCTTCTTCACAAGGGTCTCTGAGACTTTTAATAAGAAAAAAAATTATAACATAGGGATATACAAGTTCCTTTTTTCCCCAAATTCCTTGTTCTATATTACCTTCAAAACAAGAGCCTACCAGCTTTGTGTTGAAGAAGGCATCAGTGGAGTGTCCACAACACTGCTTGTTTTGTTTCTGATCAGCTCCAGGTGTCAGCAGAATCCATGATAAGAGGAGAGCAATTGCTTTGAACAGATATCGTCAAGATAACCCATAATTCTGTCTCTTGCTTCCTCTTTCTAAACATTCTAGTTGGAGATTGGTCGTCTTTGACACCTGGAATTCAAGACTGGTTGGGGATATGTCTGGGACCTGATCTCAGATGAAATATCTCCACCCAGTTAAAGAATAATTTAAAACTTTTTCTATGGTGCTTATCCCAAAAGGCAGATAAGTGCAGAGTGGGCTGGAGCTAAAGCTGGGACCAGGACAGAACATGAAAGGGAAATTTCCTTAGAGATCAAAGTATTTGCAGAATTTCAAGCAGGCTTGGTACAAACAGGCCCCTCTGTTGACTGCGTCCTTTGCTCAGCCCACCAGGGCACCAGGGTGGCATGGCTCAGTTCAGGGGGGATGTCTCCTGGGATATGTGGCCTAAATCACCTTATCTGGAGGCTGAAGATCTCAGACTGTTCAAGCCAGAAAGGACTTTGAAGTCCTGGAGCCCAGGAGCACCAGACTTTTAATTTCATGGTCTGTTAGGGCTTGAGGGTGGGGGGAATAAGGCTGAAAATAACAGGCTGTCAGTCTCTATTTTGCCAGTTGAGCAAGTAAAATACTCATCTTCTGTCATCATTTCAGAGAAAGACATTTTAACATAAAAATATGAAAGACTCATTCTCTTACTCTTAACATAAAGAATATATCCCACTTCTTTCCCAGAAAGTCAGTGTCAAGCTTGCAACGTTACATCAATATATTAGGACACATATGTGTATGTGTGTGGATGCACATGAATCCAAATGCATACATACTTATCATCATCCATCTTCAGTTCAGTTCAGTCGCTCAGTCGTGTTCAACTCTTTGCGACCCCATGAATCTCAGCACGCCAGGCCTCCCTGTCCATCACCAACTCCCGGAGTTCACTCAGACTCACATGCATCGAGTCAGTGATGCCATCCAGCCATCTCATCCTCTGTCGTCCCCTTCTCCTCCTGCCCCCAATCCCTCCCAGCATCAAAGTCTTTTCCAATGAGTCAACTCTCCGTATGAGGTGGCCAAAGTACTGGAGTTTCAGCTTTAGCTTCATTCCTTCCAAAGAAATCCCAGGACTGATCTCCTTTAGAATGGACTGGTTGGATCTCCTTGCAATCCAAGGGACTCTCAAGAGTCTTCTCCAACACCACAGTTCAAAAGCATCATTTCTTCGGCACTCAGCTTTCTTCACAGTCCAACTCTCACATCCATACATGACCACAGGAAAAACCATAGCCTTGACTAGATGGACCTTTGTTGGCAAAGTAATGTCTCTGCTTTTGAATATGCTATCTAGGTTGGTCATAACTTTCCTTCCAAGGAGTAAGCGTCTTTTAATTTCATGGCTGCAGTCACCATCTGCAGTGATTTTGGAGCCCCCCAAAATAAAGTCTGACACTGTTTCCACTGTTTCCCCATCTATTTCCCATGAAGTGATGGGACCAGATGCCATGATCTTCGTTTTCTGAATGTTGAGCTTTAAGCCAACTGTTTCACTCTCCACTTTCACTTTCATCAAGAGCCTCTTCAGTCTCTGCCATCAGGGTGGTGTATCACACAGACAGCTGTAGCCAACTGAACACATGGGCTCTGGGCCAGAACAGCTGAGCTCAGACACAGGCTCCACTGCTCATGGTCTGAAGAAGCTCAGATGAATTATTTAGCTACTCTAAGCCTTGGTTTCATCATCTATTAAGAAAATGTGATTACACACTTTTCTGGGGTCATTATTAGGATTAAACAAGCTAGTATGTGAGAAACACTTGGCACAAATGAAACACCCAGTAAATAGCAGTCATTACTATTATATTTCCACAGACAAGGAAGTCTCCATAAACTGGCCTCTGGAAATGGCTGAGAGAGCAAATCTTTCCTCTTGCAGATAAGGGAAAACTGACCCAGAGTAGACATGACTTGTCCAGCTAAGGCCCATGGCCAGTTACTGAACATATTGGGTAACTTGAGTAGAACTCAAGTCTATTGACCAACTCTGATGTATCTCTGAAGTTTCCTAAAAAAAAAACTGAATTTGGCAAATGGATGGACTCACTGGGCATTTATACAGTGTCTGGAGGGATGGGCAGGGAGCTGGCACTTTAGTTTGGTGCAATGAGGTCTGTCGAGAGCCACCAGGAGGAAGTCTGGCCGCTGCGGCCTTCCTTTCTCTTTCCTCCAGCCCCAGAGAAAAGCAGGACTGGGTTCTAGCCCGGGGTGGGGTGGCGGAGTCCCCTGCGAGGCAAGAGCAGATGAGGAGCAGCGCGCCTCCCCGTGCCCCCTCCTCCTGCCCCCGGTCCTGCCTCGGGCCCCTCGCTGAACCCCTCAGGTCTCAGCACTCACAGCCCTGCCGGGGCCCCCTTCTGCTGCAGGAGGGTCCACTCTCCCGTCACCAGTCACAGGGAGACGCCCCGACACTCTAGTTTGTTTTGGCTGTTGTGATCTGGGGGCTATCCCGTTTCCTAGGCCTTGGTGAGGGCCACTGGGTCAGGCAGGCTTGGATCAGTGGTTGGTAACAGACCCATGTCAGCGAGGCTGCTTTTTGATTTCAAGAAGTCAGGCTACCTGAGGCAGGCTCCTTCAGCCTCTCCGCTCCATCATCCTCTGCTTATGACTTTCATCCTCATGATCGCCTCCTGATCGCATGTTCCAAGCAGGAACAAGAAAAGAGACAATGATAAAAAGGAAGGGGTGGGCCAGTGTCAGAAAATCTGACCTTTCTCACAAAAGCTCCAGCAGCTTCTGCAGATGCTTCATTGCTCAGAGCTGGGTCACAGCTCCTAGGTGCAAGAGAGGGCAGGAATGGCCATGTTGTGTCTGGGCAACAAACTGTGATTTATTAGTAAGGCAAGAATGGACAGTGGATGAGAAACATTGTCTTCCAGGAAGGCATAGCTAGAATACAATTGAGCCTTTGTTTCTCTTTATCTCTAAAGTCTGCTTCACCAGATCACATTTGAAGGAAGTCTTACACCAGCTCCAGAAACCTGAACGTTTATATGGGTCTTTACTGAAACCTCCATGCACATGTAATCACACGGACACTCAGCCAACCTTCTTTACAAGTCTTCTTATATTTTCGTCTGCCTCCTTCCAGTACTGTTCCAATTCTCTTCCTAAACAACGTCAAACGGCCTCTCCTCACTCACGCCTCCGACCTCCCCTCCTATGTTTCCATGTTTCCCCTCATTGGTCTGTGAGCCCTTTCTGGTGGAAATCTATTTGATCTCTGGGATTTCACAAGTCTAGGGGAGCTTCCCTGGTGGCTCAGACAGTAAAATCGTCTGCTTGCAATGCTGGAGACCCGGTTCAGTCCCTGGGTCGGGAAGATCCCCTGGAGAAGAAAACAGCAACCCACTCCAGAACTCTTGCCTGGAAAATTCCATGGATGTAAGCTACAGTCCATGGGGTCACAAAGAGTTGGACACGACTGAGCGACTTCGCTTTCGCTTTTTCACTTTCTGCTCAAACCCCTGTAAGCACAACCACAGCTGAAAACAAAGAATCTGGGAGATTACATTGACGCCTGTAACACACCCTTTTCTACTTTCTCTGCTACCCAGGTAATGAGTGAGCCAGTATGAACTCCAGCCCTGCTTACAGACACACCACACCCCGGTAGACACCTGTCAGGGGCCACTGAGCCCCTCTCTGCGCCACAAGACCACCCCCAGCCCTCCCCTCGGCCTCCTGCTCTCCTTACTCTCAGTTTTAGTCCAAATTTTCCCTCTCCCCATTCGTATCTATCCTGTTGGTTTTAGCCCAATAGTTTTTATCTGTCCCTTCAAAGGCTCGCTTCAGATTGACTCTGAGGGTGTTGTCTGAGTTAACCTCCTGCCTCCAAGTCAGTCAGTCCACTGTGCTGTTCTGAAAGTAAGCCCTTGGCTTATATCGAATTGGCCAAAAACCTCATTTGAGTTTTTCTGTGAGATGTTACGGAAAAGCTCGAACAAACTTTCTGGCCACCCCAATCTTATTTTTATCTGACTTGTTATTCAGCTTTTGGATTGGAAGCCTGTTTTCTTTAGAGCTGCTCTCTCTCAACCACCAGGCTCGGAGCCGCCTGAGGGTAAGGGGAGGGCCTGGGTCTGCATCAACCCCTCAGAACAGGGCTTTGCTCTTTTTCTCCCCAGCACGTGGGCTTTGGGCACCTCCCACGTGTCAGGCGCTGAGGTAGGTGCCACAGACAGAAGGCAGAGTCCACGGCCTGCCTCCTCCGGTCCTCTTCCTCCTCCCCAGATGGGGCTCCACTCGATCCATCAGGACAGCTGACCGCTGCCCTGCCTAGGCCAGGGTGTGCTGGGGTTCCGCTCCAGGGCTGAGCCGCAGCACGGTCTCCCTGGGCTGCAGGTGTGTGCCACTCTGGCAGCTGCCCTCACGAGTGCCAGCTTTCCTGCCCGTACCCCTGCCTCCAGCTCCAGTGCTGCTGTTGGCTCCGCTGCCCGCCTGCAGCACAGCCAGTGACTGGCGGCGCTTTTATTCCAAAGGAGGGCAGTCAGCGGAATTTCCAAATCCCAGATTTTTTCCACTTCAATTTTTCTCCTTTTCTCTTTTGCCCAAATAACACGTTCATTTTGTAGGAAAGGATGGGGCCGTTCTTCCAGGGGTTGAAGACTGTGTGAGGAATACCTGGGAGATGGGCAGGGCTCAGCCAAAGTTGTCCTGTTGGAAGGGAAGGCAGGACTGAGCAACGGAGGGGGCTATCGAGCCCCCAAGGAAGACGGGGGGATCGGGCAGGTTAGGGGGCCAAGACTTTCCTCCTCCTCCCCACTCTCCTCCACTGTTCCTCTGTCCCATTTCCTTTCTTCTGTCTTCTTTTTCATGCTTCCTTCCTGTTTTTTTCCTCTCTCTCTCCTTCCTCTTTGTTTCTGCACTCATTTGTCCATGCATTCTCTCAGCGGGCATTTCTTTAGCAGCTGCTGTATGTCAGACACTGTGCTGTAAGCTGAGAATACAGAGTCAAAAAGTCAAAGCTCAAGGCTCTAAGGCCAGTGAGGGGTGGGGCACCCAGAGGACAGGCTGGATGAGGAGTGACAGTTGGCAAAGGGAGTTAACTAGTAAGTCTCTGAGTCTATTCAGAGGCTTAGACAGTACATCTAAAGCAAGGGAAACTGGGATCAAGGAGACAAGACTCAGAGAACCTTGAGTGGATATTCATACAACCTAGCTCATTCATTCCTCCTTTCCCATCCCAGGCAGAGAAATCTCAGTGGGAAAGAATGCAGACTACGTGAGCAGAATACCCTCCATTCAAATCCCAGGTCTACCACTTTCTGTGCTGATAACAAGTCACTTAATTTTTTATTTACTTATTTACAACAGATTTTCTTTTGAGGCCATTTTAGGTTCACAGCAAAACTGAGCAGAAAGAGCAGAGCTCCCCAGGCACTCTTGCCTCCCCAAGGCCAGCACCTTGCACCAGGCAGGAGGTCTGTTCCAGTCGAGGCAACGTCACTGACATAGCATTGTCCTAGTCTACCTTCAGGTCCACTCTTGGCTTGCACAAGAGTGCGAGAAGTGTAAGAAGTGTGTAATAACACGCATCCACCATTACAGGGTCATACAGAAATAGTATCACTACCCCCAAACCTCTCTGCTCTCTGCCTTCACGCTGTCTTTTATCCTCAATTTCTTCTTCTTTGGGTCATCAAAGGGATAAAATGCAATAATATACATGAGTGCCTTGCTTTCAGTTCAGTTCAGTTCAGTTCAGTCACTCAGTCGTGTCCGACTCTTTGCGACCCCATGAATTGCAGCACGCCAGGCCTCCCTGTCCATCACCAACTCCCAGAGTTCACTCAGACTCACATCCATTGAGTCGGTGATGTCATCCAACCATCTCATCCTCTGTCGTCCCCTTTTCCTCCTGCCCACAATCCCTCCCAGCATCAGGGTCTTTTCCAATGAGTCAACTCTTCACATGAGGTGGCCAAAGTACTGGAGTTTCAGCTTTAGCATCAGTCCTTCCAAAGAACACCCAGGACTGATCTCCTTTAGAATGGACTGGTTGGATCTCCTTGCAGTCCAAGGGACTCTCAAGAGTCTTCTCCAACACCGCAGTTCAAAAGCATCAATTCTTTGGCACTCAGCTTTCTTCACAGTCCAACTCTCACATCCATACATGACTACTGGCCTTGCTATTAGGTGTGTGTTATTTGTATCATATGCCCATTAAAAGCCCAGAGCCCCTCCCCCCTTGTTGCAGTGCGCGGCTTAGTGTGTGGTACTGGAAGAAGGATGAACTGGGTGCTGAGCTATCTCCAGAACAGTGAGGTGACATGTGGCCTCTTGGGGAGTGATAGTGGGAGGAGGCCACAGAGGCACATGGATTCCAAAGGGACTCCGGACTGTTCCCTGCTCCTGAAGTGACCCATCCAACTTCATACAGGCAGCGCTCTGACTGCTCTTGGCAGGGCTTTGGAGAGCTTGTGTGAGTCAGGTCCACGTGGCCGATGCGGGAAGGGAGGGGCAGGGAGGGCTCCTGCCCAGGATGGGCCACGCTGGCTTGGAGAGACTGTTCCTGAAAGTCCCTGGCAGGGGGAGGGCTGCTTCGGGCTGTTAATCTGCCATGCAAATCGACGAGTAAACAGTCTCCAATGAGAATCCCAGATGCTTGGTTCGCTGCAGAGACCCGGACACTCATCCCGGGTTCCAAGTGGGGACCAGCTTGAGGGAGCCGTGCACAAGCTGAGGCAGAGCCGTGGGCTTCTCCCCATCCTGTATCCAGACAGGGCCGTTGCCCAGGAGACCTCAGTCTCCTTCTGCCCCTGGACAGCTACAGGGAGAAGGGGAACTGGCAGAAACAGAGGGCGCAAATATATCACCTTTCGTTCAGAGGGGTAAAAGCTTCTGGGATCTGCTTGGGCTGTCTAGACAAAGCAGACGAACTGGTGCTAGAGACATGGGTGGGCTGAGCGGTGGGCTTGGGTGTGTAGCCTCAGTCTCTACCTCCGCTGGGTCTGTCACGTGGCAGAAGCACAGCTGGGTTTGGGGAAATGCCAGTGCTTGCTGTATATACACTCAGAACTTGTTGGCCTGCGGTGAGGAGGGGTGGGAGGGAGAGAGTGGAATGGAACACATCTGGTGACCTGATTTTTTTGTTTTCCTACTCTTGGTTAAGGGCTTTGGCTGTGCTCAGGGCTGGAGGAAGAAGTCAGGAAAAGGGGATGAGGCCCTAGTAAGGAAGACGGGGGCAGGGGGTGCATGTTATTTGGCTGGGCTCAGAGGGGGAGAGTTGATTTGATCCTGGGAAGACGTCTATACCATATGGAGTAGGAAGGGACTCAGTTTCCTTGTGTGAAGATTCGATGAGGAACAAAAGTATGATCACGTGAACATTTAGCAGCATTTCCAACAAAGATATAGCATGCAGCCATATTCATACATAAACTTGAAAGGTGTGCATAAACATACACATCTTCAAGTATAGTTGCAAACACAACAATCACCGATACGTACGGTGAAAGCTCTCACATCTCACTTACACACTTAACCGCCACTGAAACGCATGCAGACAGATTCATCAGGCCCAGAGTGAGTCACACTGACCCTAAAGAGCAAGACCAGTGTGCACTGAGCCATCATCAGCCCTCGGATGTTGCAAAGTCTAACGCCTACACCAAGTTTTCTGCATACTTCCAGAGGGCATGTCTGCTTTTGATGAATCATTCAGACCAGGGTCCCTCAGCCATTCCTCACTACCACCTCTGTTCCAACACCACCTCCATGCGGATGGAGAACATGGAAGGCTCCAGTGATGTGGCAAACTTAAGATTTGAAGAAATTAAGAGATTTACATTAGAACAATGCAAACAACTTAGATGGCAGACATTTAGGTACTTATTTTTTAAAATCTATTGGTCATTCTCACAACTCCAGATTCAGAATCTTTCCACCTTATTCAGAAAGTCTTCTTTCTCCTCTTGTCTGTTGTCTTCTTCTCAGGGGCAAAACCTAAATTCTTCTCATTTTCTTACATGGAGCAATTCAGCTGCCTCCAACCTCTGTCCCCAAATTTGGCTTCTGAACCCCCATAGTATCGCCAAAAACTCACTGGAAACTCTGGAAATAGACCCTGTGGCTTGCTGATTAAGGCCATCTGCCTTTCCCACCTTCATCTATCAGGGGTAGTTTATATTTTTCTAGTTGAACATAAATCTGCAAATATACACTGAGACACAGAAACACAGAACTCTGTCCATGTCCCCAGATGGATTAGGCAGGAAATAGACTCATCTGTACCATACGTAGCTGGGCCAGTAAGCTAAATGTAACCTTTCATCTCCTCCCCTCAGTTCACTTCAGTTCAGTCACTCAGTCGTGTCAGACTCTTTGCGACCCCATGAATCGCAGCATGCCAGCCTCCCTGTCCATCACCAACTTCTGGAGTTCACTCAGACTCATGTCCATCGAGTCAGTGATGCCATCCAGCCATCTCATCCTCTGCCGTCCCCTTCTCCTCCTGCCCCCAATCCCTCCCAGCATCAGGGTCTTTTCCAGTGAGTCAACTCTTCTCATGAGGTGGCCAAAGTACTGGAGTTTCAGCTTTAGCATCATTCCCTCCAAAGAAATCCCAGGGCTGATCTCCTTCAGAATGGACTGGTTGGATCTCCTTGAGTCCAAGGGACTCTCAACTTCTCCAACACCACAGTTCAAAAGCATCAATTCTTTGGCACTCAGCCTTCTTCACAGTCCAACTTTCACATCCATACATGACCACTGGAAAAACAATAACCTTGACTACCCCTCCTCATTTGCACTTCAAGGGTTCTATGGACTTATTCATGGTCTGCTCACCATGGACTTATTAAATTGTAAAGTTAACATCCCTGAGAGCCTATTTATGCCAACCAGTCTTGGGATACAAAGATAAATAGAATGAAGCCGTGAAGCACAAGGCACTCAGGTTGTAGATGGGGCGAATAAGCATGGAGCGCATCGTGTTCTCATGAGGCTAAACCTGTGGAGGGGAGCACAACGTGCTACTGAAATACAGACGAAGGGCGACTTAATCAGTTTGGCAGGGGAAGTGCGGAGAAGGTGGGCAGGTTGAATAAAACTTCATAACCTAAAAAAGGGGATATTACTGAGGACCAAATCCAGCCACCATTATTCATTCATCCATTCATTCCTTCACTCACTGATTTTTAAGACTATGCTAGGCAATAAACAAGACAGACAGTCTCTACTTGTAATGGAAACTATAGACTTTAACAGATATCTGAGTGTTTTAGAAGGGGAAACTGGGTTGTATGAACCTCCCTAAGGAGGCGACACTTAGACCTATAGAAAGAATAAGCATTAACTAGGTGAAAGAGAGTGAGAACATGTTCCGGCAGAGGAAGGAGTATGCTTGAATCTAAAAGCAAGAAAGAGTTTCATGATTATGAGAAGTAGCAAGACATTTGGCATTACCGATGCTAAGAGACATGGAGGAGAATGGCATGGGATGAGGCTGAGGAAATAGGCGGTGCCCAGACATATTAAGTGCATACATGCTGAGTCACTTCAGTCGTGTACAACTCTTTGCGACGCTATGGACTGTAGTCCACCAGGCTCTTCTATCCGCGGGGTTCTCCAGGAAAGAATCCTGGAGTGGGTTGCCGTGCCCTCATCCAGGGAGATGTATTAGGGGATCCCCTCAACACACATAACCCTTCTGATACTTTTGAGCACAGAGTCAGGGGGAACTCTAAGAAGACAGAGCCTGGACTTTAACTCTCTGAGCTGAGTTCAGCTCTATGAGATTAAAGAGCTTTGGGCCAGGAACCCCTCTGCATCCAGGCAGCCTGGGATGGGAGACGTGGTCTAGGAAGAGTACAGAAGCCAACAGAGCTGCAACCTCGGGTACACTGTAGCCAAGTGTCACGTGACAGTGTGGGATTCTCCTCCTGTAAAGACTCACCGTCGTGGCTGCTACAAGGACGTGGATCAACAAGGGTGTCAGGCAGCATCAGACAGCACCGGTCAAATGTAACACAAGACGTTCCTCAACACTCACTGGAGCCGAAAGGAAAGATTTCATGGTGGCCTGGCGTATTCTCAAGTTCCCCTCCTTTTGGCATTTGAATGCAGATTGACTCTTTTGGACTGAGCAAGCACTGTGGTCCTTGGGCCCAAAATGGAAACAGATTGGAGCTCAAGTGGTTAGTGTGAATAGTAAAGAGGCAAGTTCTTATTTTTATTCCAAACAGGTAGTGTTAGTTATACAAGTTACATTAAATGTTTTTGATGGGACACCATCAAAAGCATTTAGACTGCAAAATGTGAAGATCAGAATTTTGTTTGTGAAAGATTACTTTGAATACTATGCGAGAAATGCATGAAAGGAGAGAAAGTTAATAAAGCCAGAGAGACTAATTAGGAGATTTTATTAGTTAGAAATGCTTCAAGCAAGAGAATGTACAACATAGTTTAAAACTTGGTTTACCAACAAGAAGCCAGGAAATCAGGCACCCACAAGAAATGGTTGGGCAGCTCAATATCATTAAAGATGCAGACTTGTTCTATTCTACCACTCTCTTGGTAGTGGCTTTTTATTCTCTTGTTTGTTCCCTTGTGGGTGCAAGATGATTGTCTTACCTCCAGACACAATAATTCTAGTGAAGGCAGAGAAAAGAAGGAGGGAACATTGCTAACCATCATCTGTTCCTTTTCTCAGAAAAGCAAAGCTTTCCCAGAAGCTCATCACAGATTTGTTTTTATATCTCATACGTCAGAATTGGATCACAATACCCCTCCAAATGCAAACAAGAATACAAAATTGAATATTTGGATTGTAGGTTATAATTCAGTGTCTGAAGCTAGATACACTGTTGCCTGGAGCAAAATTTGGGTTCTGATAGCCAGATAAAAAGAAAAATGACTGTTGAGTAGCCCCGGATAAGATGGTGACATTGGAGATAGAGACATCTAAGAGGTGGAAGTTACAGAACCTGGTGATGGGATGTGGAAAAGAGAGGAGGGGAAGAGGAAAAGGTTGATTTCCAGGTTATCGGCTTGGGCAGCCAATGGATTCAAATGTTATCAAATACATAGGATGAGGCTAAATTTGGGTCCAAGAGCATCTGATACTCAAATTTTGGCGTTGCTTTTTTCCCCTCCCCCCAGCTCCCGCTTTCCTTTATCTTTTATAACAAACCATCCTCATGTATAATCCTCATGGCTAGTCTTTCAAGCAGGTATGTGATTGTCCCCACTCTAAATACAGAAAGTCAAGGTCTGGAGATTAAGTGGCCTGACTTCACTCAAGAAGGGAATGGAATTTAGATTTGCAGTCTGCAAGGGACATAAATCTGACTCTCAGAGCTCCTGGACCTGCAGCTATGAGTGGAAAGGGCCATTCAGTGAAGCTGTAAATTCTCTTTTTTTCATCATCATGTAGAAAAGATGAGTGACTATCGTCTCTCTCTTGCAGCACCTCACTGAAGGTCAGCATCCCAACATTTTTCCATCAAGGCCCCTAAATCACCACCGCTGGGGCTGTTTGACTTTTCCCCAAGGGAATGATTTGAGCATGTATAAAAAAAATGAATAACATCCAGGAGAGCAGAAAAGACTGAAGATACAGAAGATAGTGTGACGGTGGTAGAGCATGGGATCTATAGCAGCAATGGGAAGACTGGCCCCACGAGTCACCTTCCACTGTAGCAGGAAGGCTGGAAGAGAGAGGGAAAGAGTGCAAGCAGTATTGTGTATATCTATGTCGGCTTGCTCTACTCCTTCAATCCTTGTCTGTACTACCTTCTTCCGGTATAGAGGCTGGAAAGGGCAATGCTAAACTTTCTGGTATTCCTTGCAGCTAGGAGTGTCCATGGGATGAGTTCTAGTAACTGAAATCCCAGAGGAGGGCTTCCCTTCCTGAATAAAATGTCAAAGCATCTCTGGGTCCTTGCTCAGTCGTTTCAGTCACTCTTTGTGACTCCATGGACTGTAGCCCTCCAGGTTCCTCTGTCCATAGGATTCTCTAGGCAATAATACTGGATTGGGCTGCCATGCCCCCCTCCAGGGGGCTCTTTCTGACCCAGGGATCAAACCCTTGTCTCCTGCATTGCAGGAGATTCTTTACCACTGAGCTACCAGGGAAGCCTAAAACATCTCTAGCAGTGGACTTTTCCCTTTCTATTTTCCCCCCTCTCTTTTCTTGTCTGGACATTGGCTTTGATGCCTGGAGAGCCAGCAGTTATCTTGCAACCATGAAGAGAAAGACCACACACTAAGGAAGATGAAACAGGAAGATAGAAAGAGCCTGATGCCTTAATGATCTCCTTGAACAGCTGTGCTCACCCTATCCTGTCTATCTCCATACTTTCTGTTGTCTTGAAGAAGGAGGGGAGGAAGCGAGGGAAGAGGAAGGCAGGAAGGTTGGGAGGGAAGAAGAAAGGAAGGGAGGGAGGGAAGAAGGATGGAACGAAGGAAGGAAGAAAGAAAGGAAGGAAAAAAGAATGAAAGAGACTTTCTTAGTTAAGCCACTATCAGTCAGGGTTTCTGTTACTGGTAACTAGCGAAGAACCCGGTTTATGCACCACCTGGGGCGGTCTTTCATTGATAGACGCACTCCTGACAGCTGTGGATGCCGTACTGATGGCAGTGGGTGCTGGGCTCAGCGCACCGCGCCAGAGAGCATGTGAGTATCAAGACCTGTCATCCGACCCAGCAATCCCACTGCTGGGCACACACACCGAGGGAACCAGAGCTGAAAGAGACACGTGTACCCCAGTGTTCACCGCAGCACTGTTTACATTAGCCGGGACATGGGCGTAACCTAGATGTCCATCGGCAGCTGAATGGGTAAGAAAGTTATGGTTCATATACACAATGGAATATTACTCAGCTATTAAAAAGAATGCATTTGAGTCAGTTTTAGTGAGGTGGATGAAATTGGAGCCTATTAAACAGAGTGACAGTAAAACGTCTGCCTGCAATGCGGGAGACCCAGGTTTGACCCCTGGGTTGGGAAGATTCCCTGGAGAAGGAAATGGCAACCCTCTCCAGTGTTTTTGCCTGGAAAATTCCATGGACTGAGGAGCCTGGTAGTCTACAGTCCATGGGGTCACAAAGAGTTGAACACAACTGAGCGACTCACTTTATACAGAGTGAAGTAAGTGAGAAAGAGAAACATCAATACAGTATATTAACGCATATATATGGAATTTAGAAAGATGATAATGATGAGCCTATGTGCAAGATTGGGCTTCCCTGGTAGCTCAGACGTAAAGCATCTGCCTACAATGCGGGAGATCCGGGTTTGATCCCTGGGTCGGGAAGATTCCCTGGAGAAGGCAATGGCAACCCACTCCAGTGGCAATCCACTCTTGCCTGGAAAATCCCATGGACCAAGGAACCTGGTAGTCTACAGTCCATGGGGTCGCAAAGAGTCAGACACCACTGAACGACTTCACTTCACTTCACTTCATGTGCAAGATAGCAAAAGAGACGCAGATATAAAGAACAGCCTTTTGGACTCTGTGGGAGAAACCAAGGGTGGGATGATTTGAAAGAATATCATTGAAACATGTATATTATCATCTGTGAAATAGACGACCAGTGTCAGGAAGCATTTAACAGGAGGCTTCCTGAGTGCTGTTTTGGATCTGTCGTGAATCCTCTGTCCCTTATTCCTGAATATTCAGGAATGGACCCGTTTCTGGTCCATTAAAAGACCTCAACAGACCAGTACAAGTTCAATTCATGAAATAGTCCACTCAAAGCCGGCGCACTGGGACAACCCAGAGGGGTGGGATGGGGAGGGAGGTGGGAGGGGGGTTGGGGACGGGGGTGGGGGTGGGGGCACATGTATACCCATGGCTGATTCATGTCAATGTATAGCAAAAACCACAATGTATGGCAAAAACCACTACAATATTGTAAAGCAATTAGCCTCCAATTAAAATAAATTAATTTTTAAAAAGAAACAAAAATAAATAAACACAACAGGAGAGCCAAAGGAGTTGGGTTACCAGACCAGAGGAGCCTCTCTTTGGAAAGGAATAGGGAAGACAAGGGCAGCCCACTCCAGTATGCTTGCCTGGAAGATTCCATGGACAGAGGAGCTTTGGCGGGCTACAGTCCACGAGGTCGCGAAAGGCCTGACACAGCTATGCACACACACTCACAGGGAAGACAAGCGCGATCCACGAGCAGCCGCAGAGCAGCCGTCTGGGACTGGCTGCTGGTGCTAGCAAGGCGCCCGCCACGAACCGGCGACGTGGCCTCTCCGCCGCAGCCCATACAGTGAAGGGTCTGAGCTGCGTCAGTGTTCTCAACCCTATAACCATCCAAAAGAAGAACCCCATATTTTTAGAAAAGATTTTCGATGTACCTAACTGCATTTATCAAACTATTCATATTCCCATGAGAATATTTTATTGATATGAAAGTGAAAGTCTCTCAGTCGTGTCCAACTCTTTGCGATACAGTCGATGGAATTCTCCAGGCCAGAATACTGGAGTGGGTAGCCTTTCCCTTCTCCAGGGGATCTTCCCAACCCAGGGGTCGAACCCGGGTCTCCCGCATTGCAGAAGAATTCTTTACCAGCTGAGCCACAAGGGAAGCCCAAGAATACTGGAGTGGGTAGCCTATCCCTTCTCCAGCGGATCTTCCTGACCCGGAATTGAATTGAACCAGGGTCTCCTGCATTGCAGGCAGATTCTTTACCAACTGAGATATAATTCCAGGCAATAGCAAAGAAAAGCAACTTTTAAATTTAGTCTTATCGTAGGATAAAATTTTCATTAGTTCTTTGGAAAGTTGGAAATACCTCTCAGATCCACATGATTATCTTTCAGACTTGTCATAATCTAAGGATTTGTCTAGGAAATCAGCGAGGTCCAATCCCATCTCCCCTTACACCGGAGCCCTGTGCCCCTTAGCAGACAGTGTAAAAACATTTTCCATCCTGCTTGTAGGCCCAGTTCTTTTTTTCTTTTTCAAGTCTTTATGAACTTGTAACAATGGTGCTTCTGTTCAGTGTTTTGGCTCTTTGGCCCCTGCAGCATGTGGGATCTTAGCGCCCTGACCAGGGTCTGAACCCACATCCCCTGCACAGGAAGAAGTCCCAAGCACCGGCCCGCAGGGACGCCTCTAGGCCCAGGCCTTGTCTCCAGCGCTGGGTGCTCTCTCCCTTCCTTTCTGAAATGGCGTGTTCCTGATGGTCTGAGTGCACCTCACTTGCCCCATGTGTCTGCCAGTCCTCCTCAGAAGCACTCTTCCGCTCCACCCCAACACCCTCTTCATGCCAGGAAGGAGCTGTTTCACCTAAACCTTCCCCTCGGTTACCCTGCTGGGCAACCTTCTCGGCTGAGAGACCTGGAGATCCTTTCTGCCAGCCTGAGGAGCAAGCCCTGATCTTTTCCCTCAAGTAGCTCCATCTGCTGCTGAAGAGATGGGCAGAGATTCTCAGTCCAGTTGAGTAAATGCTATGAGGGAGAATCCAGTGTGCTGCTGAAGACTGAATGGTCGAGTCTGCAGGGACATGGGAACCCCAGAGAGAGAGAGAGAGGAGGTGCTGAGCAGGGCCTGCAGGATATGGGAGGGCTGGGGCAGCGTTTGATGACCAGAGCTACAGGGAAGAGTGGGCTGGGCCAGGCAAGGGCAGGGCTTGCCTGCATGACGACTTTATTTAAGGCCTCCCTCCCTTCCTTGCTCCCTTCGTCCCGCAAGTATTTATTGAGCATCTTTTGCAACAAATATAGTGTTAGGTGGTAAAAACAAATGTGAATAAGACATGTCTTGTCTTGAAACAGCTCAAAGGATTAGTGGAGAGACAAATCAACTCCTTCCAACCCCTGATCCTGCAATAGGGGAAATACTTTTGAAGAGATGTACCCTAGACCCCAGACTGGCTGCTGACTTGTCCCCTTTGTGACACCAGACAGCATGCCGCCACACCGCAGGAAAACCTCAACAGGTCTTAGCCCCAGGCCCTTCCTACAGTTTGACATTTGCCCAGTCTTGGTTGAAGAGATACCCTGAACTTTCTTCGTCTGCTCTGGAAGCTGTAGAATTTCCCTGCCTGGAGGCTGGAGACTGGTCAAATGACTTCTTCTGCCCTATGAGAGTCTGGAGTGGGGAGAAGGGCTCCTCTGAACCTGTCCCTCATGCCGCAGTCTTAGGAAGGGCAGAGGGAGCAGACCCTCTGGAGGCCAGGATACATCTGCTCTAATCCTGCTCCTTAGAAGAGGCTGATAGGATAGTTCCTCTTCGGCCTCCCTGGCCCAACACCTCACTGCTCTGGAGGAGTCCCGGCCTGGACAAAGGATGAGAGCTGCACTCAGGCGGCACAGGAAGCAGGTGGAGAGGCCGTGGTAGGGTCATTATCAAGTGATGCTATGATCCTAGTGGATCCTGGAGGAGGGGGCCCAGGGCCAGTCAAGCCTGTTCAAGTCTTCACCAAGGGTCTCCAAAACCCAGTGCTACTGCGGGGCTTCCTGGGGAGAGGGCGTATTCTCTTCCCCTCAAAGCATGCACACTGAAGCTGCTGAGACAAATACCCGGTGGGAATGTTAGAGTAAGAACACTTCCCGAGGAGAGATATAAAGAACCAGGGGAACAGAGGCAGGGAAGGGCCTATCCAGTCAGAATGGTTAACAATGGAGGAAGCAGCTGTTGAGATGAGTCTTCTCATCAGTTAGGGTAGCGTTTGGCGGCATGTAACAGAAACCAACTATTGAGGTTTCACAGATTCGGGTTTGCTTTTCTCTTGCTTTTCTCCCTCTTACGGAGGGAGGCAAGCACAGGTCTCAAAGTTGTCATCAAGGACCCAGACCCGCTCTGTCTTCCAGGCCAGCATTTTAACATGCAGTCTTCCTGGGTTGGAGTTGGTTTCTCCACTCCCAGGTGTCGCATCATAGACTTTCCAGGGAGGAAGGGGAAAAGCAAAAGACGCCTGCCAGATACACAACAGCTCTTTCTTCTTAAAAGAAAGAGTACATTTCACTGGCAAGATGTCACAGTATCACCTCTAGCAACAAGAAGCTTGGACTTCCCCGGTCCAGTGGTCAGGAATCCACCTGCTAGTGCTTGGGACACAGGTTCAATCCATAGTCCGGGAAAATTCCATATGCTGAGGGGCAACTAAGCCCGTGAGCCACAACTTCTGAGGTCCGCACCCTCTAGAACCTGTGTGTTGCAACTGCCGAGACTTATGCCTCAGCTAGTGAACCCACGTGCCCTACAGCCCGTGCTCCACAGTGAGAAGCCACCACAGGAGACTAGGAACTGCCCGCCGCAGCTAGAGAAGGCCCACGCACAGCAATGAAGACCTAGCACAGCCAAAATAAACAAATAAAAAGTTCAGAAAAGAAATCAGTGTGCTGTAAAATGAGGCAGAAGGGCAGAACAGTTAAAGGCTGGACAATGAGCAGTGTCTGTCAGAACCTGAAAGGATCAGAACATCCTCGAATGAAGTGTGGAAAGACTTTCAGGTAAAGGCTCAGGGCAGGCACATGCCAGGAATGTGTGGGGAATCACAGATAGTCCAGCTCAGCTGGAGCTGAGGGTGTGATCAGTGGGAAGAGTGGACAGGAGTAGTTTGTATTATTATCCTACACTGCCATGGAGAAGTCAGGCCTGCGGGGAGCAACGGCAGGCAACAAGCAACATCTGGAAAAGTCAAGTTTAACTGCAACAGGAAGCAGTGATGGAAGTTCAGAGAAAGGCAAATGATTGCAAATCTCTTGACAGCCTTGCAATGACAGCCTTGGGCAGAGGGCTGCTGGGCTGGACACGTGCACACTCTCCAGTCAAGTCAGACTGTCCAAGATACCCTAGCGCCCCTCATTGCTCACTGAATAAGCCTTCGAATTAGATCCACACTCTCCAGTCAAGTCAGACTGTCCAAGATACCCTAGCGCCCCTCATTGCTCACTGAATAAGCCTTCGAATTAGATCCATGCATTGGTGTCTAGCTTGAGGTGTGTTTATCATTGTCATTCCTTCTCTCCCATCTCTTCTAGCCTCAGCTGTTCTGATTGCAGTGGAAGCAGGGGAATCAGGCAATGCAGAAGGATTAGTGTGGAAATGGGGATTCCAGGTCTAGGGTGTTCTGCAACCCTTCCTTGGACTCTCTCCAGAGATTCCTGACTTGGCACCTAGAGTGCAGAGGGGTGTGGCCACCCTCTGCAGCACCCAGCTCATAGTCTCCTGGCTTTCTTGACCGGGAGGCACTGCAGATGTTCAGGTCCCCCCATCTTCAGCAGTACCCCTTCCTCCTGCTGGCCTCTGGAAGCAGAGAGCTGGCCGGCCATCCTACGCGACACCTTACTGCCACAGGTCTCCCCGTGTCCCCTCAGCCTCCCCGCCCAAGCAGAGTGCCTAACTTCCCTTTCTTCCTGGCCTTCTTCTGACCTTTACATACTCTGCATTACTTTGGAGGGAGCTGCTTCAGTTTCTGCCTGTTATTAAAGGATATAACGCAGGGGCAGATAGGGTGGGGTAGGACCATTATTTAAGGCACAGGAAGTGAGGTTCTGGCACCATTTCCATCAGGACTCACTCCTCAGTTCTTTGGTTTCCAGAGAGCGCTATCCCTCTGATCCACAGCGGTGCTAGGCTACAGTGCAGACGTCAGGACTCACCTGAAGAGAAATGCCACCATAGGAAGACCAAGTGGCAAGTACATCACATAGCCTAATTTCCCATTTATTCCAAAAAAACCTCCGTAACATTCCTGCAGGAGGCTGAGTATTCTCAAGGAAAGAAGACTTACTACAACTCATGACCTCGTCCTGCTGATGAAAAGGGGAAAAAATCTTCCTGCTAAAATAACAGGCACTACTGGGGCACATTCTCTAGAGCAGGCACTTTTCTGACACTATGCAGAAAGACCCCACCAAATGGCACTCCGACTCTGAAAACTGGTATTATTCCCATTTCATGGATGGGGACCCTGACAACCAGGGAGGTTGAATAACTTGCCCGTTGCCTCACGGCTGGGAAGGGGCACTGCTGCTGTTTGAGATGAGAACCCTGCTCCTTGCACTACATCCGTTGTACTGACCGTGGCACTATGGCATTTGGGCTTGGAGAATTCTTTGTTGGGAAGCTTCCTGCGTGCTTTAGGCCATGCAGCAGAATCCCTGGCCTCTACTAGCTGCTATATGCCAGTGCCAGCCACCTCCAGCTGTGACAACTAGAACTGTCTCCAGAGTTTACCAAATGCTCTCTTGGGGGAAGGAGGCATCACTCTCGGTTGATCTGTCTGCATTACCTACATGTTTTCTTTCTCCGAAAGTGAAAAAGTGAAAGTGATAGTCGTTCAGTCATGTTTGACTCTTTGCGACCCCGTGGACTGTAGCCCACCAGGCTCCTCTGTCCATGGAGTTCTCCAGGCAAGTATGCTGGCATGGGTAGCCATTCTCCTCTCCAGAGGATCTTCCCGACCCAGGGAACAAACCTGGGTCTCCTGCATTGCAGCCAGATTCTTTACTGTCTGAGCCACCAGGGAAGCCCTACCGAGCCCACTTGTTTCACTTCCATTTACTGGCCCCAGTTTCTGCCCCCAGGAGTCACAAGAAGCATCTGCTTTGTCTTTCTGTCACCCATAGTCCTTCAGATAACGGTCAGGCTGGTTCTTGTCTCCACATCTGTTCTCCAGATCAGACTCCAGAGTTCTTTCATCTTTTCCTGACTTACTCTGGTTTCTAGGCCCTTCACCGCACTGGCTGCTCTCTGCTGCTGAGTATCAGTTGTGAAGAGAGTCAGACTAGACAAAAGGAAGAACTTTCTTCCTTCCGTCTTCCCCTTCACTCCTCATCAGGGGCAACCCAGGTCAGCCATCGCTTCCTTTGTGCGGCCCTTGGTATCTCTCTCATGGGGCAGATTTTCTCTCCTGTGGTCCCCATTACTCTTTTTCCACCGTAAGTCCTCATCGTCTGTCTGTTCTGTCTCCCCAGTCCCCACACCCACTGAGGTTTTTTATCTCCTGCAGTTGTAATCCACCATTACATTGCTCTCAGCACCTAATAGGTGGCCTGGCCCGTAGGAGGCTCTCACGAAGTGTGACGGATGAATGCGTGTATAGTAACAGCACAGAATGAACGTTGAGCTTCGAGGTGAAAGTGCTTTGAAGAGATATAAAGCACTATACACATTTGTATCTTCTCTTTTCTCTCTCTTACCTCAGCCCCTCTCTTCCCTGGTCTTCTCCAGGCCAGACCAGCAGATTGGCAGAGAAAGCTAACCAAGGTTCATTCGAGGAATGGGAAATGGAGGAGGGTGCCTTACGGAATTTTTGTCTTACTCCCTAGTTTCAGGGGACTGCTTCAGTGAAGACAGTGGTGCCAGCATAGAATCTGACACGATCTGTCTTCCCCTCCCTCCTAGCCCTCCTAGTTATTTGCTAAGCCTGATTGTTAGCAAAATTCAATTCTCAGTAGAATCTACCACATGGAAAAATACCTTTCAGCTTACACAGTGAACAAGGAGCGCGTTAACAGGAGGAGACCAGCGGCAGGCACTGGACGAAGTGATTCGTCAGTTCTGGCATCTGGTTAAGTCTTTCAGTTGTACCAAAGACATGTTGCTGTGCCCAGCCTGTAGGGCAGACACATGGGCCTGGCGTTAGAATGTGTCCCCAACACTCCACACTCTCCCAGAATCTGAAAGGACTGTAGAATCAATGCATCATTGCTGCACTGAGTTTCTAGGTTTGACTCTCTTCACAAGCCTTTGCCAAGTGCCAGCGTCACCCTGAAGTTCAGCTCCCCCCATGAACAGAGTCCAGTAGGTACTAGGAGGGCAGGTGGAGAAGACGAGGAACTCCTGGGATACACAGCCCTCCTGAGGGAGCTCTCAGCCTAATGGGAGACCCCCGACCTCAGGAAGTTAGGAAGAAGGAAGAGGAGGAGGTGGGGAAGGAGAAGAAGATGAGGACACAGAAGAAAGAAGAAGGCTCGTTAATGTGTGCAGTTAAGCATGAATCAAAGCCACCCTCCATAACCACGAGGAGAGAAACTCCAAGATGCGGAGGGATGTTGGGAAGGTTCAGAAGAGAGGTATAAATGGAACAGAAGACAGATTTCCTCAGTCAAGATGGAAGAGGTCTTCTGATTGGTGCAGAAATGGTAGGTATATGGTGGGGATGGTGCGCAGGGTCGGGGTATGGTGCCTAAACTCAAAGGCACCCAAGTACACATCCACTCTACGGAAGTACATGAGAGGAAAGAGGATCCCAAGGAGCTGTGTATCTCTCTGGACTACATTCTTCTCTGGTCTGGGGTCAGATGATGTGATGGAATGGTTTGGAAAGAGGTGAGAACGTAAAGTGGAGCGGCCTTTGGAGAGAGCTGGGGCCCGAGTCCTAGATCTGTGTTACAGCCAACCCACTAAATGACCGTTAACAGGTCCCTCTGGCTCTACATTTCAACACTCAAAGCCAGTACTGGACTTGGGAGAAAGGGCTCCAGGATGGTCATGCTGTATCAGCCTCAGGGCAAGACAGAGCACGGCTGTATCCCGGCTCCACCCCAGCCCTGAGCTGCCCGCACCTCCCCTCCCAAGGCCAGGGCCACTAAGCCTGAGTCAAGAGGGTGGCAAAAGCACCATCCATTATGTCTCTGTAGCTGCCAAAATGAACTTAGCATGCATTGTTTGACCTCTCTTTCATTAAAATCCAAAGGAAACTGATAGACTGCATCTAACAAGATGAGATTGAACAGGGATCAATGTCAGCACCTGAACTTGACTTTAAAATCCACGTGCACAAGCGCAGAATGCTGGAGGCAGGACTGAGCAGTGGCATGTATAGGAAAGCTTTCAGGGTTTTTGAGGATGATAAACTTTGTGTAGCTTTAAGAGCTGGTAAGAATAACCACTCACCCTATGGATGGTAATTTTCACCATGTGCTCAGCACAATCTCAGGCTCTCCTCAGAATAACTTATGGGGTAGGTACCTCCCGGTTATTTGCACTTTGCAGAAGAGGAAATGGAGGCACGATTAGAACAATTTACCCAAGATCTCATAGCTAGTAAGTGGTAGAGCCAGGGTTAACCTGGACCCAGACTCAACGCTTTAACAGACAGACAACAGTCATTCTCTGCTCTGTGCCAAAAATAGCCCATTTTCAGAAGTCTTCTAGTTTGTCTAAGATCAGCACTCCAAGTCTTCATTAGCGGCAAAACGGAGCACATTCAAAAGATGAGGTTTAGGAGTGTTGAGGAAAGCAATGTTTGCAAGTGTGACATTCTTCATCTTCATCTACCCAGGTGCTCCAGCCACAATGTGGGGAGGCAGCCTCGATACCACCCTCAAATCCATTCCCCCACATCCACCCATCACCAGCCTCTTGAGTCACACCCAGCTTTTGTCCGTGTGTGCTGAGTCGCTTCACTCATGTCCAACTCTTCATGACCCCATGGACTAGCCCACCAAGCTCCCCTGTCCATGGGATTCTCCAGGTAAGAATACTAGAGTGGGTTGCCAGGCCCTCCTCCAGGGGATCTTCCCAACCCAGGAATTGACAGCTTTTCCCACTTTCTCCACATCAGTCCCTTATGTCTCCTGCATTGGCAGACAGGTTCTTTATCACCAGCATCACCTGGGAAGCCCCACACCCAGCTTCAGTTCAGTTCAGTTCATTCACTCAGTCGTGTCTGACTCTTTGCGAGCCCATGAATCGCAGCACGCCAGGCCTCCCTGTCCATCACCAACTCCCAGAGTTTACTCAGACTCACGTCCATCGAGTCAGCGATGCCATCCAGCCATCTCATCCTCTGTCGTCCCCTTCTCCTCCTGCCCCCAATCCCTCCCAGCATCAGAGTCTTTTCCAATGAGTCAACTCTTCGCATGAAGTGGCCAAAGTACTGGAGTTTCAGCTTTAGCATCATTCCCTCCAAAGAAATCCCAGGGCTGATCTCCTTCAGAATGGACTGGTTGGATCTCCTTGCAGTCCAAGGGACTCTCAAGAGTCTTTTCCAACACCACAGTTCAAAAGCATCAATTCTTCAGTGCTCAGCCTTCTTCACAGTCCAACTCTCACATCCATACATGACCACAGGAAAAACCATAGCCTTGACTAGACGGACCTTTGTTGGCAAAGTGATGTTTCTGCTTTTGAATATGCACCCTTCAAACTCAAAAGTTTTCTCACACGTGCCACTTTTAAGCCCTTCCTTCTACTTCCAAAACACATCTCAGCTTAGCACACTTCTCTCCCACCACAGCCATTTCTCCACCCAAAGTCACTATCATCTCCCCCCAGATCACTGCTCACCCTCCTATTCACTCCCTTCTTCACCACTTTGCCAGCAAGCAGCTCTCCACACTACAGCCAGAGAGAGCTCTGAAAACCAAAATGGGACCAGACCACTTCACCACATAAAACCCTTCCATAATTCACACTCTACATTAACTGCAAGCCGGAATCCTAGCACTATGCTATGCTATGCTATGCTAAGTCGCTTCAGTCGTGTCCGACTCTATGCGACCCCATAGACGGCAGCCCAGCAGGCTCCCCCGTCCCTGGGATTCTCCAGGCAAGAACACTGGAGTGGGTTGCCATTTCCTTCTCCAATGCATGAAAGTGAAAAGTGAAAGTGAAGTCTCTCAGTCATGTCTGACTCTTAGCGACCCCATGGACTGCAGCCTACCAGGCTCCGTGGTCCATGGGATTTTCCAGGCAAGAGTACTGGAGTGGGGTGCCATTGCCTAGCTCTGGTTCTACCTAACTCTCCAGGGTCCTCTCCCACAGTCCCCACTCCATGGCCCTCTCACCATGTTGCTTTTCTTTGGTTTGTTACATGTCCTGGTTCTTATTCACCCAGAAAGCTCTTATTCACCCCCCAACTTCTGTAGCTGCTCTTCCTTACCCTTCCAGCCTGGGCTCAGGGTCATTTCCTGGTTTAGAGGCTCAGACCCTCTTACCACCACCCTCCCCTCTCTTGCACAGCTTCCTACTTTTTCTTTCCTTCATGGTACACCACAGTTTGAAATGATGTATATATTTTTGCATTTACTGTAAATTCCATGAGCACAGGGACCATTTTGTTCCATACACACAGCACACTGAAGGCCAAGGCACATTGTAAGTGTTCGATAGATATTTCTTGAGCAAATGAAGAGCATGGCTAAGAAAAGAATCAGGGAGCCGTGAGTGCTGTCCATGACTGAGGGAAAGCTAGGATCCCTGTGACACTGTGTTTCAGAATTGGGACTAATTTACTGAGCAAACATTAATATGGCACATACTACACTAAACACTTTCTAAACAGTAATCAATGAGTCCTTGTAAGAGGAAAGGAAAGATACACGCATCTGAATGCAGAGTTCCAAAGAATAGCAAGGAGAGAAAAGAGCCTCCTGAGTGAACAATGCAAAGAAATAGAGGAAGACAATAGAATGGGAAAGACTAGCGATCTCTTCAAGAAAATTAGAGATACCAAGGGAACATTTCATGCAAAGATGGGCTCAATAAACAACAGAAACAGGGTGGACCTAACAGAAGCAGAAGATATTAAGAAGAGGTGGCAAGAAAATATAGAAGAACTATACCAAAAAAGGTCTTTGTGACCCATATAACCACAATGGTGTGATCACTCACCTAGAGCCATCCTGGAGTATGAAGTCAAGTGGGCCTTAGGAAGCCTCACTATGAACAAAACTAATGGAAGTGGTGGAATTCCAGCTGAGCTATTGCAAATTCTAAAAGGATGCTGTGAAAGTGCTGCACTCACTATGCCAGCAAATTTGGAAAACTCAGCAGTGGCCACAGGATGGAAATGTTCAGTTTTCATTCCAATCCCAAAGAAAGGCAATGCCAAAGCATGTTCAAACTACCTCACAATTGCACTCATTTCACATGCTAGCAAAGTAATGCTCAAAATTCTCCAAGTTAAGCTTCAACAGTTCATGAACCGAAAACTTCCAGATGTACAAGCTGGACTTAGAAAAGGCAGAGAAACCAGAGATCAAATTTCCAACATTAGTTGGATCAGAAAAAGCAAGAGAATTCCATAAAAACATCTACTTCTGCTTCACTGACTACACTGAAGCCTTTGACTATGTGGACCACAACAAACTGTGGAAAATTCTTAAAGAGATGGGAATACCAGACCACCTGACCTGCCTCCTGAGAAACCTGTATGCAGGTCAAGAAGCAGCAGTTAGAACCCAACATGAAAAACGAACTGGTTCCAAATTGGGAAATGAGTATGTCAAGGCTGTATATTGTCACCCTGCTTATTTAACTTCTATGCAGAGTATATCGTGTAAAACGCCAGGCTGGACAAAGTACAAGCGGAATCAAGATTGATGGGAGAAATATCAACAACCTCAGATATGCAGATAACACCACCCTTATGGCAGAAAGCAAAGAGGAACTGAAGAGCCTCTTGATGAAGGTTAAAGAGGAGAGTGGGAAAAGCTGTCTTAAAACTCAACATTCAAAAAACTAAGATTATGGCATCTGGTTCCATCACTTCATAGCAAATACATGGGGGAAACAATGGAAACAGTGAGAGACTTTATTCTCTTGGGCTCCAAAATCACTGGAGATCATGACTGCAGCCATGAAATTAAAAGACACTTGCTCCTTGACAATCCTAGACAGCATATTAAAAAGCAGAGACATTACTTTGCCAACAAAAGTCCATCTAGTCAAGGCTATGGTTTTTCCAGTAGCCGTGTA
This sequence comes from Bubalus kerabau, assembly GCF_029407905.1. NCBI lineage: Eukaryota > Metazoa > Chordata > Mammalia > Artiodactyla > Bovidae > Bubalus > Bubalus kerabau. The sequence goes on from NC_073628.1 coordinate 55,125,261, forward strand.
TGGATGGATGTGAGAGTTGGACCATAAAGAAGGCTGAGTGCCAAAGAATTGATGCTTTTGAACTGTATTGTTGCAGAAGACTCTTGAGAGTCCCTTGGACTGCAAGGAGATCAAGCCAGATAATTCTAAAGGAAATCAGTCCTGAATATTCACTGGAAGGACTGATGCTGAAGCTGAAACCATTACTTTGGCCACCTGATGTGAAGAGCCAACTTATTAGAAAAGACCTTGATGCTAGAAAAGATTGAAGGCAGGAGGAGAAGGGGACAACAAAGGATGAGATGCTTGGATGGCATCACTGACTCAATGGACGTGAGTTTGAGCAAGCTCCGGGAGATGATGAAGGACAGGGAAGCCTGGCATGCTGCAGTCCATGCGGTCACAAAGAGTCGGAGACGACTGAGTGACTGAACAATAAAAAGTCCTCATAAGAGCCCTGTGAATTAGGTACAATATTACCACTGTGTTACAGACAAGAAAGTGAGGTACAGAGGGGCTAAGTAACTTGCCCAAGGCTTCCCAGTCACTCAGAGCAGAGTCAGATTCTGAATCAGAGTTCATGTTCTCAAGAACCTCAGTGTGAGGCCGGTGTATGCAAGCTTCAGGAAGTTTGTCTCTGGATCCACAAAAGACGTTCTCTAAATGGTTAAACATGCCAATGGCTAGGAGGGAGTTAAGTGTGGACAGAGCTGACCTCTGTGACCTGTGAGGCCTGTCTCTCACCTTACGCCCTATCCAGGGCTGCTAGGAGACTAAAACGGATGAATGGAAATGAAGATGCTTTGATAAAGTTGGACCATGCTCCCTGAACACAAGGTCATGCCATTCCCCACGTTGGCCTGCAGTGGAATATCAATGAGGTCTTCTAGTGAGACTGAAGGTCAAGAACACTACCAGACAGTGAAATTGCTTCCCTTCTGGCCCTGCCTGCCTGCCCGCCCTCCATTCCTGACCTTCCCCAGTGCCAGGAGGGGGAGAGGAGACAGTGAGGCAAAAAGAAGCAAGGAGGCAGTCAACACAAGGAAAGACAGGCTGTCCTTAAAACAACAACCAAAAGTCCCTCCAAACTTAGAGGTCTGGTCTGTGCTCTGAGCTTTTGGATCAAACTGAAACCCTTTGGCCCATCCTGCCTTGCTGGGCACAGGCTTTGTTTTCCCAGCAGATTGCTTTAGCCTGCTCGGAAATTTTCCGGCAAGGGTTCAGTGCAGCCCAGGAAGAGGGCCTGGGGCAAGGAAAGCTAGTAGCAGCCATCTTGTGGAGAAGCCAGAGGCCCTGGGGACCTCGGGCAGTTTGTCAGAGCAGCTGGGAAGGCAACTCGAGCCTGCTCCTCCTCAAGCAGACAGCTGCCGGAGACAGCTGCTGGGCCCAGCCTGCAGGCTCCGTTCGGCTGCTCTGTTTCCGTCTGCCCCAGACAGACCGCCTCGGAAGCTGTGGTGTGGTGGGCAGCACCGAATGTGGCTGGGAAGACGTCTGGGTCTGGCGGGGCTGTGTCCAGGGGACATTGCTCAGCTGCCATCTGCAGACAAACCACAGGACGGGGAGGAGGAGAGAAGGGGTGGAGGTGGCTCCTGGAGCCTTGGAGAGTGAGGAAAGGAGGCTAGATTAGGCCAGTGAAGGAAAAATAAACACACAGAGTAGAAAAAGGAAAGGGAAGCTTTAAAAAACAAAAATAGAAAAAAAATGGAGCCATCCTCATCCTCCTGGAGGGCAAGATAGAGAAGATAGCTTCATGTTAAACTTCAGCAAGGGCTCTGATAGATCCCAGCTCTCAGGATGAGACCGGCCCACCTTCATCCACTGCCATGTCTTCCTTAGAAGCTGGAAGGAGGGATGGACCCTGAATCCATGGAGGCAGATGGGCTTAGGGACCTCCAGAAGCACTTCTAAGTAGACTTTACAAGTTCCTCAGAGCCTGGGAAAGGATAAAGAAGCAAGAGCTGGGAGGAAGGAGAGCAGGGCTGACGTTAACTGAGAGCCACAGCGTCATCTCTCTGCTGACACTGTCAGCAAACTCAGAGGCTGGCCCTCATACAGGGGCTAGACCTCTCTCTCACAAGGGGTAATCTGTATATCATGCGAGGTCAAATGACAGTTAAGTAGCAGAATCAGGATCTGAACTCACGACTGGCACACATGCCCATGATCTTTCCACCAAGCTCCTTCTTGGGAAACAGCAGTAGGAAGGGGCTTAGCGGTGGTCTGGTCTGCTACAGTGGAAGGACACTGAGCCGCAAAGCCCAAGGCCAAATATCTGGATCTGATGTGCAAGAGATGTCTTGTGACCTTAACAAATAATTTCCATACCCTAGTCTCGATATCTCGTCTTAAAAAGTGAAAGCTTGGGCTAAGTGTCTCTTTAGAGGGCCTTTACTACCTCTAAGCATATACTGTTTAGTTGGTAATCTGCTTTCACCTACTGTGGTAGCCTTCTTATTTCTACTTCTGGTACTATGTTCTACTCTGGGCATATTCTCTAGGGGTGAGTACCCCTTCCTGCAGAAGGGGGAATAAAGATTGAGGAATTCAAGATTGAGGGCAGAGACAGGAAATTATGATGACACCTTCTCTAAGTGGGTGTGACCAATTAATTAACCAAATAAGTAAACAATTAAGTATTAAGCCTACCGTGTGCCTGGTGTAGTGCCTAGTTGGTGCCATACAAAGGAGAATGAGACTTGATCTCAAGGTCCAAGGAGCTATAAGGCGTAATGGGAAATCCACATTCACCAGTGTGATCAGAAATCACACTTGGCTTTATGGAAAAGCTTGGTAAGTCATGCTCATTTCAGCCCAGCCCCTTCCACTTACAGATGTATGTGAGCCAAGGTCACACACCTTCTCATTTTCTCAGCCTCTTGGATGCCAGCCACCTCTGACATTGGCATCCAGTTTGCTGAAGTTGTAGTCGATTGTTGGACTGTGATTGGCAGTCTCTGGGGGAATCTGGGACAACTTACTCTTGGCCAGGCATAGAGACAGAGGCAAGTGTGGGGTGGTGTGGCCACACTCGGAACTTAGACAGGCTGGACCTGGAACCCCTGGCTGAAATGCCTCCATGCTTGTGCCTAGACGAATGTCTTCTTGAACAACAAAACACAAAGAAACATAAGGGACTATAGTCCGCCTCCCCTCCTGCCTCCAGCAAATGAGCAAGCAAAAAAAACTACTGTTTGTTCTTGTTTCCCACTGCTGCACCAGGGGGCCCAATAAAGCCTGGCTTGAATTTCTTATCAGGAGTCAGATCAATTTCTGTTGATTAAGAAAGCCAAGAACCTTGGTCAGTAACAGGCTGACCAAACTGACTGAGGAAGGGAAGACCTTGGGAGGAAGAGACATAGAGGTAGAGGTGCAGGGTCTTCCTGCCAGAGGGGTTGAGAATGTTTACAGGCCTGGAGGAGAGAGAATAAGAGTCTTGTTCCAAGGATTGCGAATAAATGCTTGAGTTGCCTGGAGGGCACAGATACCACTGAAGTGGAAGGCAAAGCCAGCTTCAGAGGGGCTCAGAAGAGACGCTGCGGGCCTGCGCTTTATCCTCAGAGTAACAGGAAAGCTGTCCCTCCGCCCTTGTCTAGAACAGCTCTTCTGTGGCCGTTTTCCTTTCCTGCCTCTCTTTACAAGGCTCCCAGGTGCCTAGGATACACTTCCTTTAAGCTTGGCCTGGTCAAATCCTGCCCATCCTCCAAGGGCCTGTTCAGATTCCTTTTAGTCCAGGAAGCCTTCTTTGACTACTCATTTCATTTATTCATTCATTCAACAAGTGTACACTAAGCTACTCCAGTGGGCCAGACACTGTGCTAGGCACTGGCCATGAGCAAGTAGATATGTTTCCTATCGTTGTGCTGTCTGTGGAGTTCAGTGGTTTGGAAACTGTGGTGGTATCTCCTCTTTTGATCTTCTCCAGGTACATGGCCTCAAGAGACATGGGTTCAATTCCTGGGCTGGGAAGATCTCCTGGAGGAAGAAATGGCAACCCACTCCAGTACTCTTGCCTGGAAAATTCCATAGACAGAGGATCCTGTCGGGCTACAGTCCGTTGGGTCACAAAGAGTCAGACACAGCTGAACATGTACGCAGGTATCAGCCAGTGAGGCTGTCAAGGATGGTTCTGTGAGCAGTCCGCTCCCTCCTAGACAGACGGCAGCTTACGGCAGAGACCAGGCCTCCTCATCTCCGTCTCTGGGGGTGGCTGGCACAGTGCTAGGCGCTTGGAGTGCTCAGCCCACATTTTAGAGATATGGCTTTCCAACAGCCTGAAACAAAGTGGAAAGTTCCCCTGGCTGACACCCACCCGTTTCCCTGTCCTCCTCAATTCCAATGCAGCCCCTCTGCAGAAAAGAAAAACAGAAGCTCCAGCTGAACCTTTGGCCCCAGGACCCAAAAAGAGGACTGAGGAAAGAGGCAACGCCCGGCCTGGATGCCAGTCCAGATGCCTCGGGCCGAGCGGGGTTCTCGGCCCTGTGCTCTCTGGAATGCTACACGAGCCTGCCAGGGCGGCTGGAAGCAGCTCCGCCCTGGACCTGCCTCCTCGGCCTGGACCGGCCACGCTGGCAGCTCCTCCGGGCCTGCTCGCAGCGCACGGGTGCCCCGCGGTGGCCAGAAGGCAGGCCGGCTCTCCTGCTTCCTGAGGGCTCCTGTGTCACCAGCAGAGAAGGCTCACCCAGATGGGGTGAGCCGTGGCTGCGGCTGAGTTTCCTCCACTCTGACCTGACCGCTCACCTGGGCTCTCTGGGAACGTTCCTGACAGCGAGCAAATTCATTGTCAGGAGAGGCTGACCGCACCCGCTACTGTCTTCCTCCAAATCAGGCACAGACCCAGCACCTGCTTCTGGGCACTCCCCAATGCAATCTGAAAAACAAGCTCTTCAGAAGTCATTCTAAATGCCCACAGCAGGGCTGGGGCACCCTGTGTGAGACCCCCACCTTCAAGGGTGGGGAGGATGAGACAAGGAAGCCAGGCTAACCTGCAGCTTGCCATCCCCATCTAGGCAGAGGCTGGAGGGCAGTCAGAGAGGATGGCAACTGAGGTGAGGCCGAAGGCTAGGGGAGGAGGGGGCTCCCAGGGCTGAGACAGAGCCCTGGAGTCCTGTGAAATGTTGGTGCACCTCGTTTTAAGTTTTAATTCCCACCCCCCAATATGCCGTGTGCAGCCACCAGAAAGATGGGTGTTACCCTTCCTGAAGCCGTGGAGCGGACAGTCCTATCTCTGCGGCTTTGTGCGGGCCCCTCATGTCCTGGGCATGAGCCTCCTGGGAGCCATACCACCGCAGTCCTACCAAAAGGCCTGAGCAGAGCTAGCCAGAGAAATGCGGCAGGAAAATAGGGTCAGGGCCCAAGACTGACCAAGACTGGAGGACGTCAGGAGGAAGCAAGGCCAGAGACGAGAGAGAAACTGCAAGAGGGCAGCTTGAAGAGATAAAGTGCAAGCAATGGTCAGGTCAGTCAATGAACAGGACTGAGTTTACCCACCAGAGAAATGGAGAGCTGAGTGTCCTGAGACCTGTTTATTTGCTAGAGGTTGTATCAGGGCCTTTCAGGCACATGTCATTTAACTCTCATTTCAGCCAGTCTTGTACAAGAGACCAAAACTTCTGTAAGGAATTTCAGCAATAGTTTGCAGCTCCACGGTGCCATGGCAGATTGCGAATGGCTTCCCTATCATCCTGTCTTCACTGTGAGAATAGGCATGGCTGGATTGAGAGCAGATAAAAGGAACTCTAGAACTCTGAACACTTAGGACTGAAATCAGGGTCTTCTACTCCAGCTCTGCCTCCAGGAGAAATTAGATTTCAAGGAGAAAAACTGGATTCTTTACAAACTGAGCTATCAGGGAAGCCCAATGAGAACAATGTCATGTCTTAATTAGGTAGCCAACTAATTTTGAAGGGAGGTCCCAGAATCAACCAATCTTTCTTCCCTTCCTCCCTCTAAGATGATTTATGGAGCAATTACAAACAGTTGAGCATGGTGTTAAGTCTGAGAAACAAATGCAGAAAAGAACCAGCCCTTGACCTTGGGGAACTCACAATCCCCTGAGAAATTTCAGAAAAATGAGGGAGATCTTCACATATACGCCCTTACTCTCAGGACACTTTTTCCCCATCTTTACTTCTGAGTTCCTCGTTGAGGATCCCGCAAAGCTCCTGCTTCTCCCCACAGCCCAGCATCTTCTGTTTGGTCAAGCTCTGGCCAAGCCCTCCTTCTCCATCCTCTCCCGGAGCTGCTCCAGGGGCTATAGCCAGAGTAGTCTGTGATGCCACAGACAGACAGTTCTCGAAAAGCCTTGAGTCTTTCACGTATCTGGGCCCCTTTCACATATCTGGACACGGCTGGGCCTAGGGTAGCCTAAATTCTCAAGCCCTAAGTCACACAGACTCCCAAGCCTGGAACAGATAAACATTCCTTTGGCTTTCAATTTCTTCCCCTCACAGTTACTGATCCAACCATCTCCTTACACATAGAAGCGCTCAAAACACCCCACTCTCCGTCTGCTGGGAAATCACAGCACGGCCCCCAGAGAGCCATTACCCACGCGGTCCATTCTCAAAGCATTTGCCATCAAATAAACTCAATCTGGCAACCAAAAAAAAATAAAATAAATGATGTTTCAAAATAACTCAAGTTCTTGAGGATCATATGAGAAGGATCAAAACATTACTTCTCAAAATTCTGTTTTTCCTCTCCTGTTTATTTCTCTGTATACCAAATCTGATCCTGTAGTGCTCCTTTCCAAAATTCTTGCCTCCCAAACTCCTCTTCCAGCTCTAGGCACATCCCTTCTTCTCTTCACTTCTCTCCTGATTTTGCAACTCAAAGCCCAAAACACACAGAGACCCCACTGGAGAGGTGATGGGAAGACGACTGAGCCAAGCTCTGTCTCCCAGACAAGGGCGAGGGCGAAGCCTGGAAATCTTCACTTTTTCGCCATCACAGTACCTGTGACCACAGACAGCCCTTAGAGATCACACTAAGCCCCAACAGACAGGACAATTTCTGGACAAAGTGACCATATCAACCTGACTACTCTGGTCAGTCTTGATCTAAATATTCTGTTCCAATCCAAAGCTACAATGGGATACCATTAGAAAATTGCCCCAGTTTTGAGCTGAGGAAAATATGGTCACCTTATCTCTGACCCACCCTTCCTCTTAGCAACCTAAGTATATCCTGACTGTATTAAATACTTTCTGTACTGCCATAGTCTGAAAGCCTGTGACCCTCTTTGGAATTCATGTGTTGAAATCCTAACTGCCAGTGTGATGGTATTTGGAGGTGGGGCATTTGGACAATGATCAGGTCCCAGGGATAGAGCCCTCATGAACAGATTAGTGCTTCTGTAAAGGACCCCAGAGGGCTCCCCAGCCCCTTCTGCCTTGCGAGGATGCAGCAAGAAGACAGCACTTTGTGAGTCAGGAAGTGAGCTTTCATCAGATACCTGATCTGCAGGTAACCTGCTTTTGGATTTCCCAGCCTCCGGAAGGGTGAGAAATAAATTCTCATTGTTTGTGAGCCACCCAGTCCGTAGTATTCTGTTGTAGCAACCCAATGGCCTAAGACATACATTATTGTTGATTCCATTAGTTGATCAGCAATACATATTGTTGATCCATTAGTGTCTGTTTGGTCACCTGGAGACCGTAGGGTGCTTAAAGTCTCAGACCATGTCTATTCTCTCTCTGTCCTAAGCCTCATGAATAGGTCTGTAGCAGTTAGCTAATGCTGCATAACAAATTATCTCAAATATTAGTGACTTAAAATGATAATAATCATTTATTACTGTTCATTGTTTCTGTGGATCACGTATCTGAGAATGGCTTGGCTGGGTAGTTCTGATTCAGCTCTCATAAGGTTGTGGTCAAAATGTCAGCCAAGGCTACAGTTTCTAAACGTGTGTTTAGGTCTGGAGAACCTACCTCCAGGGTTGCCTACTCACACAGCTGACCAGTTGGTGCTGACTATTGGGGCAAAGCCTTGATTCCTCTTCAAGGGGAAATTTTCATGTGACCTGAGCTTCATGAACATGGCTACTAGGTTCCAAAGTTGAACATTTTGAGATAGAGGGAGCCAGGCAGAAGCTGAAGTTTTTTGTAATCTAAACTTTGGAAGTCACATGGCATCATTTCTGCTGTGCTCTGTTGTTCAAGCGGAGAAGGCAATGGCACCCCACTCCAGCACTCTTGCCTGGAAAATCCCATGGACGGAGGAGCCTGGTGGGCTACAGTCCATGGGGTCGCTAAGAGTTGGAAACGACTGAGTGACTTCACTTTCACTTTTCACTTTCATGCACTGGAGAAGGAAATGGCAACCCACTCCAGTGTTCTTGCCTGGAGAATCCCAGGGACGGGGGAGCCTGCTGGGCTGCCATCTATGGGGTCGCACAGAGTCAGACACGACTGAAGCGACTTAGCAGCAGCAGCAGCAGCAGCTATTGTCCAAGGCAATCCCAGGACCCTGCTGATTCAAGGGGAAAGGGAACATAAAACCTGCCTCTCACTGGGATGAGTTCCAGCCATCTGTTAAGGAAAACTTGTGCATGTTCAGCCACATCTGACTCTTTGTAACTCTATGGACTGTATAGCCCTCCAAGCTCCTGTGTCCGTGGAATTCTCCAGGCAAGAACACTGGAGTGGGTTGCCATTTCCTACTCCAAGGGATCTTCCTGACCCAGAAATCAAACCTGCATCTCCTGGGAAGCCCAGGGAGAGCTCATGGGATTGGATAAATATACAGATGTAGCCACCTCGGGAGAATAGAGAGCCCCCACAATCTCTGGCTCTTGCAAACCCATAACAAATGCTCATGGGTGGACTTTGTATTCACTGGCACCTGGAACTGAAACAGCCATGTCACAAGAGGAGGGAAATTAACTCAGAGTCCTAATTACTCACCACTCTCTGTACATACATCCTGTCGTGAAATCTTAGATGTCCTCCCTACCCCAACCCTCGCCCTAACCACATGGCTTGCCTTGACCAACAGGCTGTCAATAGACATGAGTTTAGCAGAAGCTTTATAAGGCCCTTGCATGTTTCTCCTGGGGCTCCTGCACTTCTGTCCTTGCTATGAAAATAAACCTGAGCTAGCCCATGGAGTATCTGAGCCATGTAGAAAGAAATCGATTTGTCTCAGCTGTCCCAGCCAAGGAAAGCTTACCTACAAATATGTGAGTGGCACCAGGGAAGCTGAGACCCACTCAGCACCTCACAAGCCTGTGAGCTAAACCGACTTCTAGGTTGAAGGCCTGAGTTTGGAGGTTGGTCAGTTATGCTGTATATCCGAGGCAATGAGTAACACAGCAATCTCCGACTATCACAGACCTATACAGGTCAGGCTCAGTGTCTGTAGTAGACAGATTGTTGACCCCCCAATGTCCACATTCTAATCCTCAGAGCCTATGACTATGTTACCTTACATGGCAAGCTAGACCGTGCAGATGGGATTAAGTTAAGGATCTTGAGATAGAAAGATCATCTTGCATTTTCAGAGTGGGCCCAATTTAATCACAAAGGTGCTTATGAGAGGGAGGAAGAGGGTCAAAGTCAGAGAGGAGGTGTGACGATAGCAGATTTTGAGTGTGTGTTCCGGCCGTGGAGGGCAGGGCCACAGCCGAGGACTGCAGGCAGCCTCTAGAAGCTGCCAAAGGCCAGGAAATAAATTCTCTCCTAGAGCCTCCAGAAGTAACTCAGTTCTGTTGAAACCTTGATTTTCACCTATAAGACACATTTCAGATTTCCGGCCTGCAGAAGTGTAAGAGAATAAATTGATTGTTTTAAGCCATTTATGTTTATGGCGATTTGTTACAGCAGCAATAGGAAACCAATATAGTGTTTAACAACTACATTCCCTGGAAACAGTCAGGTGTCACACTATGAGCCTCATGTACTCTTCTGGAAAGTGGGGGTGTGTGGTAGATTAAAGGTGGCCACAGGCTTTGACTACCCCTCTTTTTGAGATCTGGGTTGGCTTTAGTGGTTTGCTTGACCAATAGAATATGCAAAAGTGATGTTCTGGAACTTTTAAGGCTTGTAACAAGAAAACTTTCTTCCTCCCAGGTGTCGTAAAACACTGCTTAGTAGCCCAGCCCTCCGGCACGTGTTCCAAGCCAGGCAGCTGGTTATCCTTGCTCAATTTTTACCAAAATGTCTACTGACACCTCCCCTCCAGTCCCTTCAGACTCTTTAGGGGGTTCTAGAATGAAATGTTTGGAGAAGTACCCACTGAGCAACTGCACAGAAGCCCAGTTTTCTTCCGGAGTTACAGCTTGGCTCCCCTCTGTGTGCTGTTCCTTCCACTGCTTCTGGAGACAGGGAGGCACAACAGCTCTCCTTGGAGCGTTCAGCCCAGGCTCTGCCCACGCCTGCCATCTCCCCAGAAGCCGGTGGGTTAGGCTAGAGTGTGATGGGGTTGAATAGGTGGGGAGTGTAGTTCATCAGAAGGTCTGGGAATTAGAGCCTAGAATTGGAGCTGGACTGGGACGAGGAAGAAGGGAACAAGCTTCTGCCTTTAATTAGAGGAAGTGTTGATGCATTCCAAAGCTTCTAATTTATTTACTCCAACTTCCCTTTTCCACTTCCCTTTTGCAGCTATGACCGCCAGATCTGCGTTAGTCAAATGTAGGAATAGCATCACCATTTTCAACAATGAAATTTTCAACCTTTCACAAAAGATGCTATCTCTAATTTAAAAATAGATTTTCCACCTCCCCTCTTTTCAAGCACTAGCCTAGCTGTTTCCAGCTTTATGTATGTTATTCGTCTCTCTGCATTCTCTCAAGGAAATGGTAGGGTCTAGGAGTTAAGAGTGTGGATTCTGGAGTCAGATAGACCTGGGTTGAAATCCCAGCTTGCCTCTTAATAGTCACACAAGCGAGTTACTAAGGCTCTGTAAGCCTTGGCTTTCTTTTCTGAAGAATGGAGTGAATTATAGGGCTATTTGAGGAATTCAGTAAGACAGACCACATCACCAGCCTGGCTTACAAGCGCTGTAGCAATTGTTATTTAGACTCGCATTGCTTGGTTAGCTCTGAATAAGTCAGTACACAACTGACTTCTCCCCTGGTTCTTTATCTAGAGGACAAGAATCTGGGGAGATAGGCACAAAGGACCTTGACCCAAGGTGTTTCCGTTCTCAATTCCCACTGTGGGTAAGGTCAGAGGAGGTGGGCTCCTGAGTTCAGAAATAGACCTAGATTTGATGAGAGACCCTAGGGCTTGTGGAGGTGTATCATCCTCTCTGTTCTGTGCATTTCTCTGCTCTAGTGACAGACCTTCTAGCCTCAGTCTCATATTCCACAGAGAAAATTTATCAAGGTAAGGCTTCGTGACAGCTGGTTTTGGAGGACAGAGCACCTTGCAGAGAACTGGGAGAATAAAAATATACGCCCAAGTCCACGTCTGTGGGTGTATTTGAAAGTGGAAGACACTTGAAAAAATGCAGAACTGAATGACGGCATTAATCGAGTCACCCCTGCTTACAGGCACTCGGACCTGACTGTGACAAGCAGGTCAATCCCCAGTTTTCCAGGGGGACGTCAGCCAACGGTTTTGGGGCCAGTTGAAATGTAAATGCTCCCCGATGTTTAATGTAAACCCCTCCCCTGAAGCCAGCCTAAGCCCTGTTCTCCCTTTGCAACAGTGAGCAGGCAGGCAGAGGGCCCTCTTCCTCAGAAAGCGCATTTTCCAACTCCATGGTTACAGCCCATCCCAGGGGAAGTTGCTGAAGGCAGGCAGTTCCGTGGCTCCACCTCACAAAGTTTTTGGTGGGGGGAGGACAGAACTCACTTCAGAGGAGCGAGTGAGGCCGCTGTTCCAGACATCAAGGCTGCCAGGGCGTTGAATACATAAAGGTCAACGCGGCCTGTGTCTGGAGCCTCCTCTGGGGTCCCCTTAGCTGCAGCCACCAAAACACTGTGTTCATGACCCATTACACCATCCGAGGTGGCAACAGCTACGAGACTGCAAAACATTTTCCATCCTCAGCCCCTGCTCTGGTAACTTCACTCTTCATTGCTCATACTTGTGGTTTTTCCGTACTTACCTCAGATGAATGAATGACTAGATTCAGAAGGGTTTTTTTTTTTTTTTTTTTTTTTTGCGGGGGGGACGATTTTTGTTTTTTTCAGTGAAATGGTTGGAAAATTACTGCTAATACTACAATGATCCTCTTTCTCCTGTCTTTTTTTTTTTTTTTAAGAGACTGGGGTTGGAATAATTTTTTTTTTCTTCTTCTAAAAGGTACCTAAAGACTTAGATTTATAGTACAGTGACCACTTGTCTTATATTTTCTCAGAAAGCTCCAGTTTTTTAAAAGGAATTTGTAAAATCTATACATAAATATGATTTAAATTCTACGAAGCACTATTCACAAACTAATATGTACGAGAAGTGTGATTCATTTTCTTTCATTTCTATTTTGACTTTTTATTCAGTTGGGCTGGCAGAATCTTTGAGAACCAACCTCCTTCCTCAAGGTGGTGTCTAATGCCTGGATCTGATTCTCAGTGGGCCTGTTTGCAGAGAAAGCCTCCTCCAAGACCTCAGCCACCCTCCTTGGTCTGGGTGGGTGGGACGCAGGGTGAGTAGATGCCCTGTGTTCTGCCCAGAGTCCCTTCAGGCTGATGGCTCTCTCCATTATTCTCTGCCACTCTTGGAAGGTTCTGGAGCTCCAACCATGTGCCAGAACAAACAGGAGCCTCCATAAGGCCTTTCACTGAGCTAGGCAGTCTGGCAACGTTTCTCTACACACTTGTTGCCTGGAGCTGTCCCGTTGGTGAGGAGCAGACTGCCTGTTCTTGGACCCCTCTTATCTCCCTGGGGTTCTCCCCTCTCTGAGGCTCAGCCTGGTCACTGAAGGAAGAAATGGGTGCAGGGCCAGATTTTCAAAAACTCCTCAGTATTTGTGCCCTTTTGTTGCTTTCCCTCAACTCTGTCTGAATTTTAGGAGGTGTCCCTCTGGCCGGGGTGATGGAGTCTCACATTTCTCTCCCAAGCCTTGTATCTAGTCTACATTCTAATCAAGGGGACAACACTGGGCAGAGGGTGATTTTTGCTCCATTGATACCACACTGCCCGAGGCAATGAGTCAAGAGATCCCCAGCTTTGGTGAGAAAGGGCAAAGAGAAGAAGACAGCAAAGGGGGGACGCATCAGTCAACAGTTCTGAGAGCTTTCCTCCCAGCCTGAAGACTCACAGCCCTTTGATGTTGACCATATGTCTGTATTTTGTATGAGAGCCCTCAGTTAGAGTTATTTTATTATTTAAAAGGAGACTCTCTATTAAATCTGTAGCTAAATTTGTTTTAAATTGCATCCTCTGGCAGGGCTTTCTGTATAAACACATTAAAGATGGGAGAGAGTGGGAGGCCCCTGAGCTGTGCCTTACTTTCCTCTGCAGATGTGTTGCATCTTTCAAAGTGGTGGTGTCCAGAGGTCCCTTGGCTTACCTGGGTTGGAATCAAACAATGCTCAAAAATTCTCTGCCAGAATAGGGGAGTGTACCTGAGCACTTCCAGCTCCCAAAAGACAGTGCATGTGCTCCCTGGTTCCCTAAGCCTGACAGGGCAGCTTGCCCCTCATCGAGAGAACTGTGGAATCCTGTCTGCTTCAAGGGCTCTTTCCAAAATGATCTCTCAAGCAGATCATGCCTGAACTTGGAGTAGTCACTCACACCCCTCTCATTTCATTCTCTTCTTGTCCCTTCCTCCAAGGATAGCATCCTGCATACTAGCATTTCCTAGTATGTAAATAGCTTATAATTAGAGTTTGTTTTACCTAGTGTGGTGTTCTTAATAAAGGTGAGTGTCATGTGTATGCGTCATATCCAAGCCCCATCTGCTTTCTCTCTCCTGCCTATCCTGAACCACCCCAGGGTCATCCCAGCTACCCCCAGGATTTCAGCCAGCCCTGATGTGCAGATGACCGAGTCTCTCTGTCCAGCCTACATTTCTCACTAAACCCCACACCTTTGCACCCATGTGCCTGCTAGACTTCCACTTAGAGGTCAAATTTGAAACATCTCAAATTCAAGTTGTTCAAGAGTGGACTCCTTAATTTCTTCCATAAACCTGAGGGTCCTTTGCATTCCATATTCTAGTGTATTATAGTCTACAGGATTTTTGGTCCATGCATCTCTGTGGATGGACTGGTGGTGGTGGGCATGTTTATGAACCTCCTAATATTCTTCGCAAGATTTTCCGTGAACATTTGTTTCCTGCCTGTAAATAGAGATGGTAGATTTTTCAGATCCTGACTGAAGAGCAAAGTGAACCCTGAGCGAGAGAGTCAAGCTCATGTCTGTTTCTCTGGCTGCATTTCTTGGCAGTCCGCCCTGACTCCCAGCCACACACCTGAATCTGTGCTCTCGGGCAGTGACTGATTGTTGGAGCTCCTGGAAAATGCCCTCAATCTCATGTACGCTTGCCCTTCTGCTGAAGGGTGTTACCCACCTACTTTGGCTGCAACCTTCAAGCAGCACCTCCTCTGGGAAGTCTCTGCCTGACCCATGCAGAGCTGATCAGCCTTTCCCTAGCGCCCCACCTCCATACGGCATCCATCATACTGCAGGGCAGCCTCTTGCACCCTGGGTGTGCCTCAGGTTCCCTGTGCATTGTTCAATGAAATGCAGATGCTCCAGCCTTGCTTCCTTCCTCAGTAAATCAAAATTATGAGAGAGAGAGAGGCTCCTAGAGGACCCTAAAGCGCACTCTGCCTGCTAAACCACAGTCGTAGGGCCTTTTATGGGTTCATATTAGTTGGACGCACCAGACTATGAAGTCCTTGAGAACAAGGATCTTGTTTCAGTCACTTCCCCAATCCCTGTAGCACTTGGAACAGTGCCAAAGCACGGTAGAATGAACTAAGCCTGACACTGGCCCACTGGGAGCCCGATACCATTCTGGGGATTTTCATATACAGCCATTTAGCACCTACAATTTCCCCATGAGGCATATCATTGATCCCATTAAGAGATGAGGAAATATTTGTGAATGAATGAACGAGTGAATCATTCTTTATAGAAAGCTGATTGGTTTAAAGATATCTGAAAGTGATTTATTTCATAAACATGTCTTCTACAGGGGCAAGAAATAGCTCACTCTGCTCTGATCATGCCCAGGGAGGGGAGAACAAGAGAATCCAGGAATAGATGTGATGATTTTCTGGAAAAGAGACCTACTCAGGCGGTGGCAGAACCAGACCAGGGTTGCCAGAAATTCACCCAAGAGGACTCAGCACAGCCCAAGCTGAGCCCACTTCTTCCAGACTGGAGGTGTTGGCACAGGCAGGCTCAGAAGCCACCGGCGGAGGGAGGGCCACAGTCCTGTCTCCTGCCTCCTCGTCATGGCCAGTAAGCACAAGGCCCAGCCTCTAGCTGCCATTTGCCCTCTAGGGGGCAAAGTGATCAGGAACATAGTTTAAATCATGAAATTCTTATAAAGCCCTTGCCTACACAGGCCACTGGGCCCATTCAAAGCCACCCTCAAGCTGAACAATGCCTTTGCGATCACAGAATTCTGCTCCTCACAACAGAAGTAATCAGGAGAACACTCCCAGCCAGTGGTTTGTTTGAAAGGGCACGTAGGAATCAGAAAACAGTGCAGAAAGGCAGCAGGCAAGACCACACTCACACCACAACCACGGCACCGGGGTGACCCATCCTTGTTCTCATTCCATTTTCCAGGGTCCTGCTCTTCAAGGACGACCTCCTCCAGAAGCCTTCCCAGAAACTGCACACAGTCTCCCCTCTCAGGCATCTATACCCAGCTCAACCCAGGGCCTTCCCTCATGCGGATCTTTACCTCTCCCCAGGCTGCAGGTCCCAGCTTCCCCAGGGGGCCGTGAGCCCCTCAGACATGCAAACCTCCCAAAGGAGCAGCACCCCACTGGAGCTCAGGAGGAAACAGCCTGACTGTTCTGCTTACCAACAAGTCCTAAAAAATTAAAACCTCCCAGCTAAAATAGCATCCAGCTATCTGAGTGAAGGATTTGCCCTTACATTTTAACGTAGATTTTAGGGTTGTGCCAGGACAGTTTTCCAGAGACACAACATAGCAAGAGGTTAAAAGAGTCCTAAACTCTAGACCGAGACCTCTTGGATTTAAATTCCAGCTCTGCCACGTGGTAACTGTAAATTCATGGGCAAGCTCCTTAACCTTGCTGTACCTCAGTTTCCTCATCCATAAAATGGGTATAATAATAGCCATGTGAGGAGAGTTAAAGAGTTAGTATACATTTCGGACAGTGTCTGCCACACGAGCAGGAGTTCATGATATGATCCTCTCATTAATTAAATTGATGTGATTCTCACAATACTAGAAAGTAGGTAAAAATGTCTCCTCTTCACAGAAGAGGAAACCAGGCTCAGAGAAGTTTTGTGACCTGCCTCAGACAACACAGCTAATACATAGGCACATGGCTACTCACAGCCAGGACTCTGAGCTCCACAGATGTGGCATAAAAAACCTTGAAACCCGGCATCCTTACCATGCCTCCATCTTCCCCTCCCCTGGCATTCCTGTGGCCTCCCCACACATTCTGGAAGCCTCCCAATAACGGTTGCTTTCCCACCCTAAATCTACCAGAGACTGAGGGGATGATGTTCCCCTTGCCACACGCGTACGTTTCAGGCTTGGGCAGAGAGCCACACATGGACCACTCAGAGCCCAGTTGACAGTGCTGGTGGGCACTGTGGGTGGGCAGGGGCCACAGCCTCATCTGGCTCCCGTGACCCAGTTTACTCAGGGCCCTAAGATCATCTCCTAGAGCCGCCCCGCCGGGCTTTGCTGACGCAGCTCCCCGGGCCCAGGGCAGCAGGGCTGTCAGAGCAGGAGGCCTGGGCCACAGGTCTCTGCCATAAGCTGGCATGGTACAGGAGCTGGGCCAGATGGAGATGGGCTCAGTACCTTAAACAGCTGCTGATGGAGAGTGGGCTGAGGAGCTTGCTGTGCACAGGAGCCAGGTGCTACCTGAGAGGAGACTGACGGCACACAGGAGATTCGGGTGGGATTCTCAGACAGACGTGACCTGGATGGAGCTTCACCAGCTGTAGCATGAATGTGATCCCATCACGGTGTCCTGGGCTTTGTAACTCACCCAGCCCCTTCCATGTAAATGTTGCCTCTCTAGGTCTCATAATTACCCTCTCAGTTAGGTACTGTTATCTCCATTTACAGATGAGGAACTGGAACTCAGAGCTCCGATCTCCAATTTAGGGGGTCTTGCTATGGACTTCTATTTCACTGTTGTACAACACAGATCTAAGCCAGGAGACCAGGCAGGTCTCAGATGTGTGTGTGAGCGGACGACACTGGGGAGCAGCCTCTGCCCACGTTCTGATCACTGCCAGGTGGGAATGCAGCCTGGATTCAGGATTACAGGGTCTTTGGGTTTTTCCAGAGAAGCTGGAAATCTGGATTTTTAAAATGTGAAATTTCCCATTTTCTAATGTTGATAGCTCGGAGAAGGCAATGGCACCCCACTCCAGTACTCTTGCCTGGAGAATCCCATGGACAGAGGAGCCTGGTGGGCTGCAGTCCATGGGGTCGCACAGAGTCTGACACGACTGAAGCGACTTAGCAGCAGTAACAGCAGCAATGTTGGTAGCTAATTTACTTTAGTTTAAAATGTCTAGTGGACTAAACAAAACACCTTCTTGGGCTGGACTTGTCTGAGGCTGCCAATTTGCAGACTTGGCCTGCACACTGCCTCTAAGATGCGAATAAGGCTGCAATAAGCCCCATCCTTTTCAATTGAATTAAAATGCTCAAATGACCCATGTAGGTTATACACATGTAAGTCAACACAAACCAATGATTAATTATTTACTGGATACCTGTAGATCAGACTTAGTTTTAGGGATACAGGATGTATCTTGCTTGATTGATAAAAACAGAAAAAACATCAAACTCATGGAATTCATATTCTAATTGGCAGACATATGATAAAGATAAATTTGAAAAATTTTTAAGGAGAAAAAGAAGGCAGAAAGAGGACTTAAGTTTTATGCAGGCTTTTTGATTTCAGGCAGGGTGGCCAGAGATAGCCACTGAGAAGGTAAAATGTGATAAAGACTTGAAGTCTGGGAGGGAGGGAGTCACACAGGTATTTGCAGGGAGAACAAACAGAAAGAGAAAATAGCAAGTACAAAAGCCCTGAGGCCCAAGGAGGGTTCTGGAGTGGTTGAGAAACAGGAAGGAAGCAAGGGGGGCCAGGAGAAGGGTGAAGAGCAGTATTAGCAATGAGAGACCGGAGAGTGAGGGAGAGAAGGCCAAAGAACCTAGGGCTTCCGATCTCACTTGGAGGTAGACAGGAAGCCATTGGAGTGACAAGGTCATTACTGCTTCCGTGTTGAGGATCAACTGAAGAGAAGCAAGGAAGGAAGCAGAAAGAGGTTTTAAAAGGCTAGTGCGATGATCTGGGTAAGGAGACGGTGGCTCCTGAGGCTGCATTGCAGAGCAGTATGTGAGAGCACCAAGGCTGGAGCACTCCCAGGGCCAGGAAGGTGCCAGCTCCCCTCTGGCTGCATCAGGCAAGGGCCTGGAGGTGCTTCTCCCTCCAGTTTTGCTCCCCATCTCCTTCTGTGGGATCTTGCGCATCCCTGCCAGGGGGCAATGAAGAAGTCTAAGATACAGATCTTCGATATGGGCGCTACCCGCGTGGCTTTTGACAGATTGTTAACCTGAATCTCAGTTTCTGTATTTTTAAAGTGGGGATAAAAGTGAAAATGAAGCAATATATTAAGGTTCTTAACATATTGCCTGGCATGTAGTAGCCATTAAATGTGTGAAAATTATGATAATGATGATGATGATGAAAAGACTAAAACAAGGGGAACAAGATTAACTTAGGATAGGACATGTGTGTGTGTGTGTGTGCTCAGTCGTGTCCAGCCCTTGGTGATCCATGGACTGTAGCCTACCAGGCTCCGTTTCCATGAAATTTTTTAGGTGGCATAGTTGTTTAGTTGTTGTGGACCACAAAAAACTGTGGAAAATTCTTACAGAGGTGGGAATACCAGACCACCCTACCTGCCTTCTGAGAAATCTATATCAGGTCAAGAAGCAACAGTTAGAATCGGACATGAAACGGACTGGTCCCAAATTGGGAAATGAGTACATCAAAGCTGTATACTGTCACCCTGCTTATTTAACTTCCATGCAGAGTGAAGGTGAAGTCTCTCAGTCGTGTCCAACTCTTTGCAACCCCGTGGACTGTAGGCTTCTCCATCCATGGGATTTTCCAGGCAAGAATACTGGATTGGGTTACCATTTCCTTCTCCAGGGGATCTTCCCAACCCAGGGATCGAACCTGGGTCTCCCGCATTGAAGGCAGACGCTTTAACCTCTGAACCACCCGAGCACATCATGTGAAATGCTGGGCTGGATGAAACACAAACTGGAATCAAGACTGCTGAGAGAAATACCAATAACCTCAGATATGCAGATGATACCACCCTTATGGCAGAAAGTGAAGAGGAACTAAAAAGCCCTTGATGAAGGTGAAAGAGCAGAGTGAAAAAGCTCAACACTGAAAAAAACTAAGATCATGACGTCCAGGCCCATCGATTCATGACAAATAGATGGGAAACAATGGAAACGGTGACAGACTTTATTTTCTTCCCCAAAATCACTATAGATGGTGACTACAGCCATGAAATTCAGACTGTTGCTCCTTGGAAGTAAAGCTATGACCAACCTAGATAGCCTTTAAAAAGCAGATATTATTTTGCTGGCAAAGGTCTGTGTAGTCAAAGCTACGGTTTTTCCAGCAGTCATATACAGATGTGAGAGTTGCACCATAAAGAAGGCTGAGCACCAAAGAATTGATGCTTTTGAACTGTGGTGTTAGAGAAGACTCTTGAGAGTCTCTTGAACTGCAAGGAGATCCAACCAGTCAATCGTAAGAAAATCAGCCCTAAATATTCTTTGGAAGGACTTATGCCAAAACTTTGGAAGGAATGATGCTAAAGCTGAAACTCCAGTACTTTGGCCACCTCATGTGAAGAGTTGACTCATTGGAAAAGACTCTGATGCTGGGAGGGATTGGGGGCAGGAGGAGAAGGGGACGACAGAGGATGAGATGGCTGGATGGCATCACTGACTCGATGGACGTGAGTCTCAGTGAACTCCGGGAGTTGGTGATGGACAGGGAGGCCTGGCGTGCTGCAGTCCATGGGGTCGCAAAGAGTCGGACATGACTGAGCAACTGAACTGAACTGATGCCGAAACTCCAATACTTTGGCTACCTGATGCAAAGAACTGATCATTAGAAAAGACCCTGATGCTGGGGAATATTGAAGGCAGGATGAGAAGGGGACAACAGAGGATGAGATGGTTGGCTGGCATCATCAACTTGATGGACTCATATGAGTCTGAGAAAGCCCCGGGAGTTGGTGATGGACAGGGAAGCCCATGGGGTCTCAAAGAGTTGGACATAACTGAGAAACTGAACTGAACTGAGGCCATGGTGGGACAGGTGGTAAAGAATCCGCCTGCCAATGCAGGAGACGCAGGTTCAGTCTGTGGTGGGAAAGATTCCCTGGAGAAGGGAATACCAACCACTCCAGTATGCTCGCCTAGAAAATTCCATAGACAAAGGAGACTGGTGGCCTCAGACCATGGGGTCACAAGGAGCTGGACACAACTGAATACACACACACATATGCAAATCAGACCAGCCTTCAATCTTGGGAGCAATTAGGAACAAAAGGAAAAAATAATTGGTATTAAAGAATCATTTATACATTACATAAATATGCATTTGTAAGGCCTCCACAAACAACAATTTTGCATTGTTGCGTTTCTTTTTCTTAGGGATGGTTTTGGTTGCCGCTCCCTGTACAATGTTACAAACCTCCGTCCATAGCTCTTCAGGCGCTCTGTCTATCAGATCTAATCCCTTGAATCTGTTTGTCACTTCCACTGTATAATCATAAGGGTTTTGGTTTAGGTCATACCTGAATGGTCTAGTGGTTTCCCCTACTTTCTTCACTTTAAGGATGAATTTTGCAATAAGGGGTTCATGATCTGAGCCACAGTCAACTCGTGGTCTTGTTTTTTCTGACTGTATAGAGCTTCTCCATCTTCGGCTACAAATAATATAATCAATCTGATTTCGGTGTTGACCATCGGGTGATGCCCATGTGTAGAGTAGTCTCTTGTGTGGTTAGAAAATGGTGCTTGCTGTGACCAATGTGCTCTCTTGGCAAATCTCTCTTCTCCTTTGCCCTGCTTCATTTTGTACCCCAAGGCCAAACTTGCCTGTTACTCCAGGTATCTCTAGACTTCCTACTTTAGCATTCCAGTCCCCTATGATGAAAAGGACATCTTTTTTTGGTGTTAGTTCTAGAAGGTCTCGTAGGTCTTCATAGAACCATTCAACTTCAGCTTCTTCAGCATCAGTGATTGGGGTATAGACTTGGATTACTAGGTTGTTGAAATGTTTGCCTTGAAAATGAATTGAGATCATTCTGTCGTGTTTGAGATAGCACCCAAGTACTGCCATTTCTGACTTTTGTTGACTATGAGGGCTACTCCATTTCTTCTAAGGGATTCTTGCCCACAGTGTAGATCTGAATTAAATCGGAATTAAATTTGCCCATTCCAGTCTATTTTAGTTCACTGATTCCTAAAATGTCTATGTTCACTCTTGCCATCTCCTGTTGGACCATGTTCAATTTGCCTCAATTCATGGACCTAACATTCCAGGTTCCTATGCAATATGGCTCTTTACAGCATCGGACTTTACTTTCACCACCAGGTATGTCCACAACTGGGCACTGTTTCCTCTTTGACTCAACCTCTGTATTCCTTCTGGAGCTATTTCTCCACTCTTCTCCATTAACATATTGGACACCTGCTGACCTGTGGGGTTCATCTTTCAGTGTCATATTTTTTTGCCTATTCACACTGTTCATGGGGTTCTCAAGGAAAGAATACTGAAGTGGTTTGCCATTCCCTTCTCCAGTGGACCACATTTTGTCACAACTCTCCACCATGACCCATCTGTCTTGGGTGGCCCTACATGGCATGGCTCATAGTTTCATTAAGTTACACAAAGTTGTGACCCATGTGATTATTTTGGTTACTATTCTGTGATTGTGGTTTTCATTCTGTCTGCTCTCTGATGGATGAGGATAAGACGCTTGTGTAAGCTTCCTTGCAAACTAGGTCTTGCTCTGGTGGGCAGGGCCATGCCCATTTAATCTTTAATCCAATTTTCTGCTGATGAGTGGGGATGTGTTTCCTCCCTGTACTTTGGCCTGAGGTCAAAATGGTAGGGGTAATGGAGACATTCTCCATAAGTACTTATTCCAGCACACTGTGCCTCCTAGGACTGCTGCTGCGGATGACCCTGACCCCGCAGCAGGCCACTGTCAACCCATGCCTCCACCTGAGACTCCCAAACACTCATAGGCAAGTCTGGCTCAATCTTTTGTGGGGTCACTGCTCCTTTCTCCTGGGTCCTGGTGCACAAACCTTCATTTGTGCCCTCCAAGAGTCAGCTAAAGGCAAAGGAGAAAATGTATGATATACCCATCCTAATGCAGAGTTCCAAAGAATAGCAAGGAGACATAAGAAAGCTTTCTTAAGTGAACAATACAAAGAAATAAAGGAAAACAATAGAATGGGGAAAACTAGAAATCTCTTCAAGAAAGTTAGAGATATCAAGGGAACATTTCATGCAAAGATGGGCACAATAAAAGACAGAAACGGTGAGGACCTAAAAGAAGCAGAAGATATTAAGAAGAAGTGGCAAGTATACATAGAAGAACTGTACAAAAAATGTTTTAATGACTGGATAACCATGATGGTGCGATCAGTCACATAGAGCCAGATATCTGGGAGTAAGAAGTCAAGTGCATCACTACGAACAAAGCTAGTAGAGGTGACAGAATTCCTGCTGAGCTATTTCAAATCCTAAAAGATGATGCTGCACTCAATATGCCAGCAAATTTGGAAAACTCAGCAGTGGCCACAGGACTGGAAAAGGTCAGTTTTCATTCCAATCCTAAAGAAGGGCAATGCCAAAGAATGCTCAAACTACTGCACAGTTGCACTCATTTCACATGGTAGTAAGGTAGTGCTCAAAATCCTTCAAGCTAAGTTTCAACAGTATGTGAACCAAGAACTTCCAGATATACAAACTGGGTTTAGAAAAGGCAGAGGAACCAGAGATCAAATTGCCAACATTCGGTGGATCATAGAAAAAGCAAGCAAATTCCATAAAAATATCTACTTCTGCTTCATTGACTATACTGAAGCCTTTGATTGTCTGGATCACAACAAACTGTGGAAAATTCTTCAAGAGATGGGAATAACAGACCACCTTACCTGCCTCCTGAGAAATCTGTATGCAGGTCAAGAAGCAACAGTTAGAACCTGATATGGAACAATGAACTGGTTCCAAATTGTGAAAGGAATATATCAAGGCTGTATACCATCACCCTTCTTATTTAACAGAGTACATCATGTGAAATGCCAGGCTGGATGAAGCACAAGTTAGAATCAAGATTGCTGGGAGAAATATCAATAACCTCAGTTATGCAGATGACACCACCCTTATGGCAGAAAGTGAAGAGGAACTGAAGAGCTTCTTGATGAAAGTGAAAGAGGAGAGTGAAAAATCTGGCTTAAAACTTAACACTCAAAAAACTAAGATCATGGCATCCAGCCCCATCACTTTATGACAAATAGATGGGGGGGCGGGGGTGGAATGGAAACAGTGACAGACTTTATTTTCTTGGTCTCCAAAATCACTGTGGATGACTGCATCCAAGAAATTAAAAGACACTTGCTCCTTGGAAGAAAAGCTATGACTAACCTAGACATATTAAAAAGTAGAGAAATCACTTTGTTGACAAAGATCCGTCTAGTCAAAGCTATGTTTTTTTCCAGTAGTCATGTACTACAGATGTGAAAGCACCATAAAGAAGATTGAGTGCTGAAGAATTGATTGAGGTGTTGGAGAAGACTCTTGAGAGTCCCTTGGACTGCAAGATCAAGCCAGTCTATCCTAAAGGAAATCAACTGCCGGGAGCCAGCTTGAGGAACTCCGCCCATGGCAAAGGTCATGAGGAAGGAGGCTCGGCATACGCAAAGGCAGGATCAAGCCTCAGGAGTCCCCCTGGAAATTCTCGAGCATCTACCCCCAAAACCAGAGTCTGCCTACTTTACTGCTTTGTGCTCTCACCTACGCCTCTGACTTCACGGGGGGGCTGTCCCCCACCACCATCTCTCTCCTGAATAGGTTCTTCCGGCCACATGTGATTGTTCAGAGCCTCCCAACTGTGAGAAGCATAAGATGTTCTAAACTGTCTAAATACAGATTCCTTTGAGCAGTTAAAAGATTGATTAGAAATTGTATTGGTGAAGGGTTTTTCACTTGTTGGGCCAATGTTTGCTGCTAAGTTTCCATATCCCTTACCTGCTGTGTCCCTGGCAGTGTATTGATTAATATAATTGGTGTATAGGAATGTAAGTAGTAGCTTTAATGTTTGTAACCTTAGACCCTTGAGTTAATTCTTTTTCTTGTTATAGCCCAACACACCTTTGCCCTATAGGAATGCAACTTTATCTAATGCTTTTGGAGGGTGGCGCCTGACTAATCACCTTTAGAGAAAAATAAGTTTTCTGAAGAAAGGGTCTTAAAATGTTAACAGGCCTCCGGGCCAGAAGATGATGCAAATCACCTAAACTTTTGCATATGATAAGTTTGCAGGAAGAAAGCCTGGCTTACTGCATGACTCTACCCCTTCCCCCATTATCCTCTATGCATAACTTAAGGTATAAAAACTACTTGGGAAAATAAAGTGCAGGTCTTGTTCACCGAAGCTTGGTCTCCCCATGTCATTCTTTCTCTCACTTTCTGGCTGAATTATTCAGCCTCTTTTCTCCACTGAATTTCCTCACTGAGCTATCCTTATTTAACCACTCTTTATATCCTTAATTAATGTTTAATTAAGCAATTTTGTCCTGATCCTCGCCGACGCTGTCCCCGCTTCGAATTCCCTGGATCCACCGGGGCTGGAACCCCAGCAATCAACCCTGAATATTAATAAGGAAGAGTGATGCTGAAGCTGAAGCTCCAATACTTTGGCAAAGCGATGAGAAGACCTGATCATTGAAAAAGACCCTGATGCTTAGAAAGATTGGGAGCAGGAGGAGAAGGGGATGACAGAGGATGAGATGGTTGGATGGCATCATTGGCTCAATGGACGTGAGTTTGAGCAAACTCTGGGAAATAGTGAAGGAAGGAAAGCCTAGCATGCTGCAGTCCATGGGGTCACAAAGAGTCAGACATGACTAAACAGTAGAACAACAACAACATAAATACGTATCAAGAGCCTACTGTGTATCACTACCCCCAATTTTGATATACTTAGATTTATCTATGTGTCTGTCCATTTTTTCCCAGCTCTATTGAGGTATGATTGACAAATAAAAATTATATATATTTGGGTTACACAATCTGATTTTTTTTTAAGGTTGCTTATTTTCTGTGTCTCTCGGTAGAGTGAGCCCTCCAGGAGGGGAGGGACAAAGTCTATTTTCTTCACAGCTGTGTCCTCTGAGCCCAGCACAGTGCCAGCCACATAGTAGGTGCTCAATAAGCATGTGCGGGATGAATGCCAGGCCTGGGCATGGTGCTGGCATACACTGTAAGCCTTCATAGAGCTTTTCATCTCAAGGGGAAGCTGGAGTAACTTAATCCCTCTGAGGGCATTTCTGAGACCTTTGTAAGGCAGGCTGCAGACCACAGGGTTGCAAAGAGTTAGACTTAGCACGCATGCGCAAGAGCAGCAGGCATCAGACAAGCGGGTGAAAGGGCGGAGAGAGAGACCAGGAAGTGGAGAAAGACACGGGGCAGGCATAGGAACCCTGTTGGGAAGGCGGCAAGGGCACCAGAGATGGGCTGGGGTGAGGAGCAGGAGAAAGGCCCCGGTGCTGGGCGGAGAAGGCAGAAGGGGGGCCAGAGAGTGGGGGTGAAGCTTGCCAGAGAGAGGCTGTAGAGAGAGCGGCTGGAGCAACCTCCACCCCGATCGCGGGCCTGGGTCGGGGAGGGACCAGCTCCGGGTCACAGGGACCTGTGGAGTCAAGGCTGCCCGGCCCACACGGAAGGATCAGGAGAATCCTGGCAGAGCTGCAGGGCGCCAAGGCTCTGGGAGGGCTTGGTGGAGGGGAGAATGCTGCCGGAGGGGAGAGGCCAGGGTGACTTCATCCCGCAGCAATGTGGAGGCTAATGAATTTCATATCCCCTCCCTGAACTCAGCCACAGGAGGGGCCCAAGGCTGGAGGAGAGAGGGAGAAGCAGGATGGAGAATAAAGTGAGCCCTCTGAAGGAGAAAGGGAGAGGAAATGGCTGGGTAGGGGAAAGGGAGGGAGCCTAGAGGAGAAGGGAGGGAGGAAAAGGGCCTCCTGACAACAAAACCACTGTGCCGGCTCCACGGACCAGATGACCCGTATCACTCCTGTGCCTCCGCGGGAGGCGACCATCATAAGTCAGGTTCATAAAGGCCGGTCTGATGGGCGACACGGCCTCTTTCGGGGGAACATCCAACTGCAGGCTAAGGGTGGGGCTAGCTGGCCCCCCGGGAGCCCTGCCTTCCCCCTCCGCCCCCTCCTCCCTACTCCGCCTTCTCCCCTCTTTCCTCTTCTCCCCAGAACAAACAGCAGGGAGGTGGCGGCCTGCCCAGAGAGCTACTATATTCAGAAGCAGCAGACAGACAAGCCATGTTCATGACATAACAGCGCTAACGACACCATGTTGACCCAGCACCCATCTCCAGAACCCAAGGCTCTCTTCAGATCTAAGTTCCAGCTCAGGTGGGCGCAGGCTTGTCCGTCTGAATACAAAAAAGGAGGCTGGATTCAAGCCCGAAAGAGGCAAGGTAGACTGAAAGAAGAACTTCCTCACCAGGTCATTGAAACTTAAAGTGCTAGGCCAATGGAGACTGAGGGGATGAAGGTAAGGTGGGGGGAGAGTCCTCATTTCTGGGGGTATCCAGTGAAGGCAGAGCTACCACGACCCCAGACTGTCTCCCCACAGCTGCCCCCCATACCACTTTGCCAACTCCACAGCCTCTCACCGAGCCCTGGCCCATGGAGCAGACAGTAGGGGCTGCCAGCCACCTTCCAAAACATGTTTTGCCTTTTTGCCTTCATTTTGTGGCTTGGCTCAACCAGGCCTAAAAATTCCCCACACCTGGGGTGGGCCAAGATGGAATGCTCCACCGCTAACATCACTGTTTCCAGCCTGAAAGCCCTGCTGTGTCCTCAGGACAGCCTTATGGGGTAGGACAGCAGGCCCTGAGGTCCCAAGAGCCATGAGGGGCAGCTTCCAGGGCCACACAGGGGAAGGACCATCAAGAAGCCATGGTGTGGAGTCTCTGGGGTCTTGCCGTAGAGCCCCTCATACCACCCACAGCGTGCCTCCATGAAAGAGCATCCACGGGGTCTTCTAAGACCCGGCCAGAGTGGCTCCATCAGCTTTCTGCCAGGAGGTGACTGGATCAAAGGGGTATCATTTGTGCCCAGTAAATTTCTTCCCGATTTGCAACCGTCAGCCCAGAGCTACCTTGGCTAAATCCTGCTGATGGCCGCCAAGGCCAGTGTAAACATTACAAAGGAAACTCAGTGTCTCTTGGCAAGGACACTTCATAACAAATTTCTGGATTCTTCCACAATGCTGTTTCAAGAGCTACAGCCACAAAAAGTATTTACCCTTTACTGTGAATCTCTGGGTTCAGACAGTCACCATGGGCATCGGTGCCCCAGTTGTCCTGTCTGTGTATCGCTCGTTTCAGACTGAGAGTCCACGGAACACTTCAGATGGGCCCGACAGTCTCCAGCTACCCTCCCTGGGCGCTGGGGGAACAAGGATGAAGCCAGTCAAGGCTCCTCTTCCCTACACCATTGACTGGGAGAATCCCTTCTCACACTGCTACTGGGAAATGCCGATCTGATGGGGAGACACCCCATGTCTGGGGGACAGTCCAACCTGCCAGTTAGACCATCAGAACCACGCCATATGAAGAACGGAGAAAGGAGATGCAAGAACAAACCGAGGGCAGGCACAGGCGGACAGAAGGAAGGGGGATGCGGGGCAGAAGGGCTCCGGGGCAGGCCGCTGGCCTCACAGGTGGGGAGCTCTGGCACAGACTCTGCGCAGCTTGGTGGCTCCGCTCTGGAGAAACAAGCTGAGGCCCCAGGCAGCTGCAAAGGTGCTCGCTCCTCTGCTTCAGTCTGCCGGCCGAGTCACCAGCCCCTGAGGCAGCAGGAGCCTCACTACCCAGCGCTGTGACATCCCCCGGCAGCACTTGGTAGCACTTCTGAATGCTGCGGCTGAGAAAGGAGAGCTCTGGAATGAGAACAATGGCTTGTCTTTGCCTCTGGCTGGGTCTTTCCCCTCTGGCGGCACCAGAATCAGGAGGGAGCTGGGTGGGCAGCCACACAGCTCAGCCCCTGAGCCCTGTGATCTGGTGAGGCCAGGGCTTTTGAGAGCGAGGCCAGGGCTGTGCCCCTGAGGCTGGGAGAGGGGGCCCAGGAGGCCAGAGGGAGAAGGGGCACCTTTTCCTGAGCTGCAGGCCAACCAGCCATTTTTCAGACTGGGCAGGCAGAGCAGAATATAAGAAAAGTGAAAAGAAAGAAGGCTGAAGCTAGTGCGTGTAATGAGAGGAGTATCACTGTATCACTGAGTGATCATTGTATCACCTGCTAGAAAAGAGATAAGAGCTCTATCTCAGTAAAAGGCACAGACCAGGTCTCAGGAGACCAGGGTTCCAACCCAGCCTTACACCAGTAGTGTGGGTAGGAGTCGAGTCACATCTTGTTTTATTAGGACCCACACACACACGCACACACAAAACTCACAGCAGATTATCATTCATCTGCTCAGCAAACATTATCAGTATAGTGTAGATGGCACGGACCCTGGAGCCAGGCTGCCTGGGTTCAAATCCCAACTCTGACACTTAGAAACTGTATGAAAAGTGGAAGTGTTAGTCACTCAGTCATATCCCACTCTTTGCGATCCCATGGACTATAGCGCACCAGGCTCCTCTGTCCGTGGTATTGCTCAGGCAAAAATATGGAAATGGATTGCCATTTCCTTCTCTGGGGAATCTTCCTTACCCAGGCATCGAACCTGGGTCTCCCACATTGCAGGCAGATTCTTTACTGTCTGAGCCGCTCTGTAAAGTGAGGATAATAATAGTAGTACCTACTCCTGTGGTTTTGAGGATTAAGTGGGTTAATCCACTATAAAGCACATGCAAGGCACATAGTGAGCTCTGGAGAGGGTTAGCTATTCTGGCCATTATTACTCCTCTTTCAAGGTCCTTTGTCAGGAGCTGAATTCCTGCCTTGGAGACCCTCCAATCACACAAAAGAGGTCGACTGGGAAAGGAGCAGTGACTGTACTGTGCGATAAGTGCAGTGATAGAGCTGTGGCCCAGGGAAGCGCAGGCACGAGCAAATTCACTCTGCCTGTGGCAATCAGGGAGAGCGTCACACAGGAGGTGACATTTGCTTTGGGCTTTGCAGGGTGAATAGGAGTGCCCCAAATGGAGAACAAGGAAAGAAGGACATTTGAACATAGACTGGGCAAAAGCTTGTTGCTGCTGCTGCTGCTGCTGCTGCTAAGTCGCTTCAGTCGTGTCCGACTCTGTGCGACCCCATAGATGGCAGCCCACCAGGCTCCCCCGTCCCTGGGATTCTCCAGGCAAGAACACTGGAGTGGGTTGCCATTTCTTTCTCCAATGCATGAAAGTGAAAAGTGAAAGTGAAGTCACTCAGTCGTTCCCGACTCTTAGCGACCCCATGGACTGCAGCCTACCAGGCTCCTCCATCCACGGGATTTTCCACGCAAGAGTACTGGAGTGGGGTGCCATTGCCTTCTCTGGGGCAAAAGCTTAGAGACATGAAAACCTGGGAATACATGACCTCATGAATCTGGCTCTCAAGTTCTGTAGGAATTATGGAAGGAAATCACAATGGCAACAAAGCCAGGTCAAACTGCAGGACCTCAAGTGTCATGCTACGGAATTTGAACTTTGTTCTGTAAACAACTGAGAGACTCTACAGAATTTCAAGCAAAGGGATTACATGATTAAGTTTGTGTTTGGGAAAATAACACGTGTATGGGTCATGGAAAATAGATTAGAAAGTGAGAGGGGTGTGGAAAAACACACCCAGGGGGGTTTTGCATGGCTTGGGCAAACACAGAAGAGGAGAAAGTATTCTAGTGCTTCTGGCCGGCTGCCAGATTGCACTGAGGCCAGGGTTCAGGGAACTGACACCTACTGTGTGTCAAAAGGGTCTCAGTGCTTCAAGTCAGAATCAGATCTGACACAAGCCTCTGGGGGGCTGGCAGAGCAGGCAGAAGGCAAGGAAGTGGCACAGGTTCCGGGCTGGACACACACCAGGGGGTCGCTGGAACACGAGGACAGCGTGCTCGTGGCTTCCTACGGGGTGGGGAGGAAGGCACTGTCAGGAGAGCGTCCTAGAGGAGCAGCAGCTGTGGCTCAAGGGGGCAGAGAGCGGAGGTGTGGAGACGCGGGCCGCCTGCAGGGCTCTGGGTGCCCAGGCGCGTGACTGGGGTCGAGAGCTTGAGTAACGGGCTGGAGAGGTAAGGAGGAGTCAGAGCTCTGCCAAGCGCCTGGGTCCAAATCTCTGGTGGCAGCAGCCTTTAACAATACAGATCTACTTAAATCAGCATGTCTAATGGAGGGGGGGCTCAGGCATTTTTAAGAACTCTCTGGAGAATCTGACCTGCACCATGGGCTAAGAACCAGAGTCTTGGGGTTAGCCACCAACAGGTGACCTGGTCAGATCTGTGCCTTAGGAAGATCCAGGTGGAGGGGCGGGGCAGGAAGACTCGATCAGAAGTCCCGATGGTGCTGCAGGGCTGTGGCAGGTGAGGGGAAGCTACACAAGCCATTAAGGTTATGGAAGTGACAGAACTTGAGGAGTTCATACAATCTCACAATGAGGGGTGAGAAAGAGAGGAGCTGAGAGCTATCCTGTATTTTAGGAATGAGAAACTGGGGCCTAAATCCATGGTTATCAACAGTTTCAAGTTTGAGCATTTCTTTTCAGCATCAAAAAAAAATAAAGTGATGATAGCTAAACTTGCATTTATTGAAATTACCTAAGAATACCAGCTACATGGATTTAGAGAGCATTTTAAAGAATTTCCATTTTATTCATCACAACAACATAGACAAACATGAACAAGGACACTGGAAGCAGAACAAACAGGATTCCAGTCTCACCTCTGCCATTACAGCCAAGTGACCTTGGGCACATGAACTATCTATGCCTCTGTTACTCACCTGTTAGACAGGATTTCAGCAGCACCGCATCATGGAGCGGGGTGAGGACTGAAGAGTTGTTCAAGTAGAAGGCTGGGAAGAAGGCTGACATATAACCACCTCAGCGAGCTTTAGCTGCCACTATGACTAAACTGCAATAGTATAACTACTCTTATACTATACTAGTTATACTAGTTATACTAGTTATACTGTAATAGTATAACTACAGTTACTGTATACCTGTGACAAATAGATTTAAGGGACTAGACCTGATAGAGTGCCTGACAAACTATGGATGGAGGTTTGTGACAGTGTACAGGAGACAGGGAGCAAGACCATCCCCAAGAAGAAGAAACACAAAAAAGTAAAATGGCTGTCTGAGGAAGCCTTACAAATAGCTGTGAAAAGAAGAGAAGCCAAAAGCAAAGGAGAAAAGGAAAGATATACCCATTCGAATGCAGAGTTCCAAAGAACAGCAAGGAGAGATAAGAAAGCATTTCTCAGTGATCAGTGCAAAGAAATAGAGGAAAACAACAGAATGGGAAAGACTAGAGATCTCTTCAAGAAAATTAGAGATACCAGTGGAATAGTTCATGCAAAGGTGGGCTCAATAAAGGACAGAAATGGTATGGACCTAACAGAAGCAGAAGATATTAAGAAGAGGTGGCAAGAATAAACAGAAGAACTGTACAAAAAAGATCTTCACGACCCAGATAATCACGATGGTGTGATCACTCACCTAGAGCCAGACATCCTGGAATGTGAAGTCAAGTGGGCCTTAGGAAGCATCACTACGAACAAAGCTAGTGGAGGTGATGGAATTCCAGTTGAGCTATTTCAGATCCTAAAAGATGATGCTGTGAAAGTGCTACACTCAATATGCCAGGAAATTTGGAAAACTCAGCAGTGGCCACAGGAATGGAAAAGTCAGTTTTCATTCCAATCTCTAAGAAACGCAATGCCAAAAAATGTTTAAACTACCGCACAATTGCACTCATCTCACACGCTAGTAAAGAAATGCTCAAAATTCTGCAAGCCAGGATTCAACAGTACATGAACCATGAAATTCCAGATATTCAAGCTGGTTTTAGAAAAGACAGAGGAACCAGAGATCAAATTGCCAACATCCGCTGGGTCATCAAAAAAGCAAGAGAATTCCAGAAAAACATCTATTTCTGCTTTAATGACTATGTCAAAGCCTTTGACTGTGTGGATCATAGTAAACTGTGGAAAATTCTGAAAGAGATGGGAATACCAGACAACCTGACCAGCCTCTTGAGAAACCTGTATGCAGGTCAGGAAGCAACAGTTAGAACTAGACATGGAACAACAGACTGGTTCCAAATAGGAAAAGGAGTACGTCAAGGCTGTATATTGTCACCCTACTTATTTAACTTATATGCAGAGTACATCATGAGAAACGCTGGGCTGGATGAAGCACAAGCTGGAATCAAGATTGCCGGGAGAAATATCAATAACTTCAGATATGCAGTTGACACCACCCTTATGGCAGAAAGTGAAGAAAAAGTAAAAAGCCTCTTGATGAAAGTGAAAGAGGAGATTGAAAAGGTTGGCTTAAACGTCAGCATTCAGAAAACGAAGATCATGGCATCTGGTCCCATCACTTCATGGCAAATAGATGGAGAAACAGTGGAAACAGTGGCAGATTTTATTTGGAAGGGCTCCAAAATCACTGCAGATGGTGATTGCAGCCATGAAATTAAAAGACGTTTGCTCCTTGGAAGAAAAGTTATGACCTAGATAGCATATTAAAAAGCAGAGACATTACTTTGTCATCAAAGGTCCGTATAGTTAAGGCTATGGTTTTTCCAGTAGTCATGTATGGATGTGAGAGTTGGACTATAAAGAAAGCTGAGAGCCAAAGAATTGATGTTTTTGAACTGTGGTGTTGGAGAAGATCCAACCAGTCCATCCTAAAGGAAATCAGTCCTGAATATTCATTGAAAAGACTGATGCTGAAGCTGAAACTCCAATACTTTGGCTACCTGATGTAAAGAACTGACTCCTTAGAAAAGACCCTGATGCTGGGAAAGATTGAAGGTGGGAGGAGAAGGGGACAACAGAGGATGAGATGGTTGGATGGCATCACCGACTCAATGGACATGAGTTTGGGTGGACTCCGGGAGTTGGTGATGGACAGGGAGGCCTGGCGTCCTGCAGTCCTTGGGGTCGCAAAGAGTCAGACACGACTGAGAAACTGAACTGAGACTGGAAATCCAGGATGATGTAGTTGGAGGGTAGGCATCCCAGAACCTTCGAGAACCTCTCCTTGGAAGGCATAATGCTGTTACCACTCCCCTGAACCTGGCTTCCTGAGGCCCTGAGGAGCTCTGGAGGTGACGCTGACTGAGCAGCCCCTGGTCAGTATTGTCTGTTCATACCAGCTGATGATGCAGCAATACTGCTCAGCTGGCCCACAAATCCTCTAGCCAGGATCATGGACGGTGAGTGCAAAGGACTTTCAGGGGCCTCTAGCACAACTGTGCTCCCTGGGTGGCTGCAGACGTGGCTCACTCCTCCCCTCCCTGTCTTTGCCCCTCCCTTGGGTTGACAGGTGAAGGTCAGGTCTGTTCTAGGGGAGGCAGGGAAGGGACAGAGCCTATGAGTTCCTTGGTTTCATTTTCTACAAGGCCCTGGGGAGTTTCTGAACATACATACAATGTCCTGAGAGTACATCATGAGAAACGCTGGACTGGAAGAAACACAAGCTGGAATCAAGATTGCCTAGAGAAATATCAATAACCTCAGATATGCAGATGACACCACCCTTATGGCAGAAAGTGAAGAGGAACTCAAAAGCCTCTTGATGAAAGTGAAAGTGGAGAGTGAAAAAGTTGGCTTAAAGCTCAACATTCAGAAAACAAAGATCATGGCATCTGGTCCCACCACTTCATGGGAAATAAATGGGGAAACAGTGGAAACAGTGTCAGACTTTATTTTGGGGGGCTCCAAAATCACTACAGATGCTGACTGCAGCCATGAAATTAAAAGATGCTTACGCCTTGGAAGGACAGTTATGACCAACCTAGATAGCATATTCAAAAGCAGAGACATTACTTTGCCAACAAAGGTTCGTCTAGTCAAGGCTATGGTTTTTCCTGTGGTCATGTATGGATGTGAGAGTTGGACTGTAAAGAAGGCTGAGCACCAAGGAATTGATGCTTTTGAACTGTGGTGTTGGAGAAGACTCTTGAGAGTCCCCTGGACTGCAAGGAGATCCAACCAGTCCATTCTGAAGGAGATCAGCCCTGGGATTTCTTTGGAAGGAATGATGCTAAAGCTGAAACTCCAGTACTTTGGCCACCTCATGTGAAGAGTTGACTCATTGGAAAAGACTCTGATGCTGGGAGGGATTGGGGGCAGGAGGAGAAGGGGATGACAGAGGATGAGATGGCTGGATGGCATCACTGACTCGATGGACATGAGTCTGGGTGAACTGCGGGAGTTGGTGAAGGACAGGGAGGCCTGGCGTGCTGCGATTCATGGGGTCGCAAAGAGTCGGACACGACTGAGCGACTGATCTGATCTGATCTGAGGAAGCTTTTTCTCTGAGAAGAAATGAGCCCTGGTTGGCGCCAAGCCAGGGAAGAATGTGGGGTCTGCGGGGCCTGAGCCCCTGGCAACAAGCCAGGAGCCAGCGTGTCTCCAGAAAGGAAATGACCGCTCTGTGGAAGGTTTCTGTTCTGGGCACACAGCCTTAGCAAGTGTCAGAGGTCTGCTAGGCTAGAGGGGCCTTCCAGGACAAAGGGAGTGTCCTGCAGCCCTGGAGGGGAATCGCTAACTGCCTACTGACTGCACAGCCCCCGGGGAGGGATAACCAAGAACTGAGATGGAGTTTTCCACTGTACCAGTGATAGAAATACTCAGATTCAGAAATGAAGTTAACTTTTAGAAGAAAGTGTAGATTATAGAATAATTGAACTATCCAGTCAATAGACGGCAAATGATGCCTGCCACATGCAGATGAGAAAACTGAGAAAGGGCAAATGAGTAGCCTCAGGCCACTTAGGCAGCATGGAAAGGAGGCAGAGCCACAGCTGGACCCACATGTGTGAGACCAAGTCCGTTACCGTAAAAATGGGTCAGGAGGGGGCAACAAGCCCAAGTGTCCATCAGGAGGGGCCGCTCAGATAACTATGGGGCAGAGAGTGAGGGAGAGCCTTAGGTACCAATACGAGTGATCATCAAGCTATCCTACAGAGCAAAAATAAAAGTGCGTAGTTGCTTGTACTTATTGCTTACATGTGCATTGAATAAACCTGGCAAGACACAAGAAACTGGATGCCAATTGCGTCCTGAAGGAAACTGGATGATGGAGAGACAGAGAGGGGAGAAGACTTTTCCCTGGTGCAATCTTTTGTACCGTTTGGAATTTGAATCAAGAGACAGAATTAGCTTTTCAAACATTTTTAAAAAGAGAGTGACAGAGAATTTCCTTGTTCAACCCTCTTAAATGTGATGAAACAGACTTCTACTGACCACCGAGGGTGTGCCAAGCCCCAGGTGGGTGCTGCGGCTTATACCATGTTGAGTAAGATGCTGCCTCTACCCACCAGGAGCCACTCACCCCAGGTGACCCAGACCCCCCAGGCTGGGCGGTGGGATAAGCAACCACAGGTCTCCCACAGCTCTTCCCTGCTGTGCATTTGCCCAGACCCCCAGCCACCTTAGGCCGGGAGCCTCAGTTGGTGATGGGTGAGGGTCTGCCCTAGACCCAGCCCTAGTGGGCCTGACTACCACGAGCCAGTCTGAGCCAAAACTGCCCCAGACCACACCGCGACTTCCCAGCAGAGTCTTCAGGTAGGGCCGTGGAGAGGTGGGAGCCTGAGCCACCTCCCTGTGGAGAGGATCGTACACAATCATGCCCTTTTTTCTCTTGCTTCAAGCACTCACTGCCTATAATCAAGCAGCAGTTGCTGAGCAGATCCAATAAGCAGTGAGCCCTGGAGATGAGATTTCAGCCTGGGTGGGAAGTGTGAGCAGGTCCTGACTCTGAAAATGTATCTGTGATCTACCACATTGGGGAGCCCCCTCCCTCCTGCCTCGCCCTTCCTGCACTTTCCTGCCCCCGAGTTCTGTCCCCCTGACCACACTTCCTAGGAGTGTGCAGCAGCAGCAGCAGCAACCCCGGTGTCTTGACTTCCCGCCATTCTCCCCAGCAGTCGCTTCATACTGTCCTTGATACGCCAAGAAAAGATAAATACCTCCCCTTGGGTCAAGCTACACCAATTGGTGTCCCCGAGATTCAAGAAAGGGAAGCTCTTTCTGGAGGAAAAGTGCAAGTGTCCATGGAATTCTCCAGGCAAGAATACTGGAGTGGGTAGCCAGCCATTCCCTTCTCCAGGGGATATTCCTGACCCAGGGATCAAACTTGGGTCTCCCACATTGCAGGCGGATGCTTTACCATCTGAGCCACCAGGGAAGCCCCTTTCTGGAGGAGCTACCTCTTTTTGGAAATGGCTAAGGGTCTAGCTGTATGAAGTCAGTGAATCACAAAATGCTGTCCCTGTCAATGCTTCCAATGAAGCTGTTCTCCATGGACTTGATGATAGAAAAAGTAAATGTAAGCAAGTTTTCTCAGTCGTCAACTGAGGTGGCAGGAAGTTTTGACGGGTTGCTACTTAGCACTTAACTGCAAGTGTGTTGCAGCCTTTTAATTGAGAAAAATTATGAGAGGTGAAGATCTTACCTGAATGCATCTCCTGGGAAGACATGGACAGGGAACATTTGGGTTTCCCCATTTACTTTGTTTGATGACCATACAGCACCCAAATCTCTCCTGAGTGTGACATACATGGAGAAGCTGAAAGAAGACACTGGCATTATCCACACGAACAGTGACTTTAAGTCTCACATAAAATCTTTATTCTGCCTTACTCTGTAGTGCAGTCCCAGGCCTGACTTTTCCCTCTCTGGTTCTCAGAGCGCCTAGCAGCCAAACCACGGCTATCTCCCATGCCAGCTCACACAGAGCAGGACTCCTTCCCCCTAGCAACCTCCTAGGGAAGGTGACCTAGGGAAGGACCGTCAGTGCTCAGAAAACACATCCCCACCCCCACATTTGGGAATTCAAGAGCAGAGGAGTGAGGGGCATCAGAAGCAAGGCAATTTGTCAGGAGGAGAAATGCAAGACTCTGGTGCTGGACCCAGCCATCCAGTTCTCGCCTGCACAGAGGTTGCTTTCATTCCTTTTCTTCTGTTAATTTGGCCTGTTTTCCAAACATGGGTCAAACAACCTCCCTCCCAGAAGCAGCAGCAGCAGAAGGAAATGTTATTAAAAACGGGTCCGTTAGTGGGCATGGTGTGTGGATGGAGTCTTTGGGATTTTGGCTGCCAAATAAAGACTTTATTGTTGTCATTCCTCTTCTCCCAAGCTCCCTCCCTCTCTTCCCTCCTCCCTCCCTTCCTCCCTTCCTCCTCCCCTCCCTACTTACAATCGGCCTGGCCCTCCCCTAAACTAACCTCCCTACCCCAATAGGATCTGGTGGAGGAAGAGTCAGGCAAACACAAGCACGCACACAGCACTGGGAGACCAGAACTTCTGGCTGGCTCTCTGCTGCCACAGCTCCACTGAGGGTGGGGGGAGGCAGTCTCGCCTCGCCGGAGACAAACCCGAGCTGAGAGGAGAGGCAGGTGGTTCAGGTAAGCCTGTCTGGAGGAGGAAGGCTCCGGCCTCCAGCCAGCCCCTTCCCACCCCATCCACGCCAGGCTACTGCTCTAGGCTCTGTCCTCACCTTCCTTCCTTCCTCCCACCCCTCCTTCCTGTCTTCTACCGGATTTTTCTCCTTTCAGAGGAGCTCAGATCAGTCATCCTCATTTCGTCTCCACCCTCTTCCTTCTCTTCATCATTCTGCACCCATGTATTGGCTTGTTGCAAAAGTTAAACTTTCTTGGTACAGATGTGTACTGTAGCCCAGCTCTGCTGCACGCAGCATTTCTACAGATCGGGTTCCCATGGAAACTCTACTCTAGAACCCGTTTTGCTGAATCTTTGATGCTTTGTCACACATGTGCCACACAGATACTGCACTTTCACTTCGCATGCACACACACGAATACACACACAGCATGAAAGCATCCTGTCCATTCACCTCCATTCTGACGGCATTTGACACGCAGAGCCAGAGCACACAGTGACAAGACCCTGGCAGGAACACACACGGGCACACGCACACACTGCACCAAGGAGAAAAGAGCAAGTGCGTCTTCCCACCAAGGTGGCAGAGCCAACGAAATCATGTGTCCTGAGTGCAGGCAGAGCGGGAACAGGATGAACAGCAGCAGGGGCTGGAGAGATTTCTTCATTCTTTAGAACTTAATTGGGTGGGAGAGAGAAAAAGCAGCTTTCCAACCTGCACAGTGTATTCCCAGTAGCTCTGACTTTCTCTGCCTCACTAGTCCAAACCACTTTTCTTTTGGAAAGAGAGAGAAGAAAGCAACCCTACTCTGAAGCCTTAGAGGTACTATTTCCCAGCACTGGGGGTATTCATTTCTATTTTAGGCAGGCAGCCAGAAAAGAATTCTCTTTAAAGCCACTTCAACATAATCCCACATTGGCAAGGGCTCCCTATGGGAGAGGAAAAAAGACATAGTTCCTTAATCAGTCAAGGGAGGGGAAAACTAAAGTGGGAAATGGAATTTTTTAAATAGGGTGGACCCTCTCCATTTCCCCAGCTCATTCCTCTTCGATTATGCAGAGTGTTATCCCAAGGCCAGAAGGGCATGGCCTAGGAGAGGGTCTCCAAGTACCTGGAGACCTGGGTGCAGGGGAGGGTGAGAGGTGCTCACTAGAATTACAGACAACCAGATCCTTTGCTCTAGACCCACGGGATCAAGACCCAAGAATCTGCTGTTGTTTCAGGATGTGAGAGGCAGCAAGGGTTTGAGAGTCTGAACCAGAGGCCTGAGGGAGACATGTGTAGGACTGAACAGCCCAGGATTCTGGCAGCGTTAGCTGGGCAGACAGGCTATGTGGCTTCCCGGACAAGGACTGTCTGATGGAGCAGCTTCCAAGTGTCTCTAGTGGGCCACCCTCTTTTGCAGAGTAACAGCAAGCACCTGAAGGAATGGAAGACCTTCTGTGAGCTCTCCGCTTCTCGTCTCCTTGTAAGCACCGGCAGCTGTGTGATGAGGGAACATTCCAGAAAGCAATTTCCCCCAAGGTAGCTCCAAAGAGCTTAGGCTTCCTCCTACCTGCTAATCTGCCTGCCTGGGCCCCCAGGAGCACTGTGCGGGGCTCCTCCCCACCCCTTTTAGATCCCCTGCTCCTGCCCAGTAGCTGCCTGCTCTGGCGGGCCTGCACAGACAATGGGCCTAACCGCAGGGTCTGCACTGCCCCTTCACCTCCCCAGGGGCAGCCCCACCTCTTGGGCCTCTGGGGGAAGCTGGAAGGGACAGGTACCCAAGGTTGGGAGGGGAAGTCCCGAGTCACGGTGGACTCCACAGCCAGCTGAGGACAGCAGGCTGCGGTGTCCCTGGTCAGCACCCCCGCAGCTGCGGCAGAAAGGCTCAGGGATGGGAGCGGGTGTTAGTGAGGGGGAGGGACAGAGCGAACATTCCCCAGATGGCTGGGGCATCTATGGCTTCTCTAATTATTTGACTCTGAGACCTAAGTGTGGTTTCACAGGCCTGAAAGGGGAGGAGCTTGCTCTGTGTAGGAAAGTTGGTAGAAATCCAAGTAACCATCTGCAAGGATCGGAATTCAGTGGAGGGAACGGCTGTCCTCTGGCCAAGCTGAAGAGAAAGAGACCCCATTGCTTTGAAATAATGTCAATAATAGCTTAACATTCACCGAGCACTTGGTTTTTGCACATTTACTCACTTAACCTTCCAAATAATCTGATAAAAATGTATTAGTATGCCCATTTTACAGATGAGAAAACCGAAGCTTAGTAGAGGCAAGAGATTTCCCAAGAGTACCCAGCTAAACAGCTGAGGAGTTGCAGGGTTGAGACCCACATCTATAAGCACTCAACACATCAGACAGATTCCTGTAGGCTTTCTTCAGGGGGTGGAAAAGCTAGGGGATTGAGGCAGAGAGAAGGACTTAGTGAGGAGCCGTAATGAGAGGACAAGAGCCATCTCACCCTAAATTGTTCCCTTTGCCTTTAGAATGGAAAACTTGCTCTTCTGGACTAGTGGCCTGAGGCCAAAAAATATTGTGTTTACATGTTGCCTTGCAGTAGACACTGGGGAGACAGATGATTTCTCCATTAGAGTGTTAGATTTATTTTTAGCTCTTTTTGATCTGTAGCACATTTTAAAGTCACTTATCACGTTTACTTCTGAAAATAACCCGATGAGGAACAGAGGGACAGAGAAGATTTCTTTATCTGTGTTTTGCAGGTAAGGGAAGCGAGGCTGAGGACAGGGTCGCGTCACTATAGACAGTGGGGGCTGGGCGGGGACCCCACACCCC
Source organism: Bubalus kerabau (assembly GCF_029407905.1). NCBI lineage: Eukaryota > Metazoa > Chordata > Mammalia > Artiodactyla > Bovidae > Bubalus > Bubalus kerabau. The sequence goes on from NC_073628.1 coordinate 55,166,001, forward strand.
CTGTCTTGTTTGCACCATGATGTTCTCTTCACCTTTGCCCCAGTCAGCCTTACTCCTATTCTGATTTCACTCCCCAAGAAAGGGACAGTGAGTTGGTGACTTGCTGAATTCACCATGCCTCCACGTTAGCCCTTTCCTTACCTCAGAACCCCACAACGCCTACTTGGAGGCCTTGGAAGAGTCTAAGGCAGCTGCGGTGGGCCTGCCTCACTCCTCTGTTAACAACTGGGCAGAGACGACCCGATTCTCCCGGCTTCCAACTCCCCTGTGGGCTTCAGGAAGACATAGAGAATAGAATGGCTTTCAGAAGTCTGAGTTTAGGACAGAAAGAAGGAAACCAAAAAAAGAGGGTCATCCCAACGTCCCTGGGCACGGCTCTGGCAGGGGCAGCCCCACTCCAAGGGCAGGGTCACTAGCTGGGTTAAGCCATGGAGGCCTCAGGGGTCATGAGCTGGATGTGAAATCTGACAAGAACACCAGGAAGTAGTGTGGAGTCATCTTTCTTTAACCCAAGGAGACACACCCAACCTCACTCTCAGCTCAACCCCAATCCCAGGCTCTCTCCATACAAAGCCAATTACCCTATGATTTAGTAAACCCTTGTGGGCCTCAACCAAACCCTGCCCTGAGGCTAAACGTTGCAAGAGTCCTGGGAGTATGAACCTTAAATGAATGAATTTATGAGCTAAACAGGGACAGGGCTATCTAATCAGAGTCTCTTGAGAGGGTATGTTCTTTTGCAAACAAATAAATGAATAAATGAAACCCCTGCCATTTGCAGAGACTTTATGCTCTATGACATGTCTTCATGTGGATGGTCCCATTTGATCCTCACACAGTTGAGGAGCCTGGTCCTGAGGAGGTGGGTCAGAGCCAGGATTCAAGCCTAAGTCTCTAATACTTGAGATTGAAATTTGAATTTAAAACTCTCTTAGAAAATCTCAAATGGGAGAGTGAATTTTGGGTTGGTCAAAGCACTTGCTTTCCTCTCACAAATGAGCAGCTTTTTGAGAACAGGTGTTGGTGAATGGGATTAACAGGAGGTCAGTGGTTATAGGCGGTCCAAATGCATTTATTGATCAAGCAGTGAGCTCGGCCCAGCAGAAAGTGGGGAGGTGTGCTTGCGAAGGCATAAGAAATTTAAAAATCACATACACTTAAAATCCCGCCTAAGGAAACTTATGACGCGACAGAAGGTTCTGGAAGACAGGAACATACGAAGGTGTGACTTTGGGCTTTGTGGGAGAGACTATGGCTCCCTTTGGAGTCCAGGGACTTGTCGTCTGTCCCAAATTCTGGTTTGGAGACTTAGACTGTGGGGACAGCCCAGACTCCATCAGGAAGGAGCACTGTCCCATGAGAAAAGCCTTAGAAATGAGCACTGCTCCCTCAAGGAAGGAGCGTGCGTGCACACACACAGAATGGTTCAGCCCCAGGGCTAAGAGCAGGGGAATTCAACAGACCTAGTTTCTCCAAGAAACAGGCCCAGGAGCTTCTCCTTGAGAACCTTCTCAGCTCTGAAAGGAGCGTGGCCAGCCCCTAGAGGTCTGGAGTGTAGACGGGTCAGAGGGCAGGTGGGGAGAGAAGGGAAGTTCCCAAAGGGTCTGGCACAGGAGGTGGCGGCAAGGGCGGCCTGTGTTCACAGCGATGGCAGGGGTGGGGGGCACGCCCGTCGGGTGGGGCTGTGACTGACCCGCGGCTCTGAGGCGCCTGAGCCAAGTGCTGCCCGGGCCCCGCGTCACTGGGAAGCGCCTCGTGCCAGGGCCGCTGCCGCTCCGCACGGGCGTGACTTGCCCACTCAGGGCCCAGGGTGAATGCTCCTGCTGACCAAGGCAGTGAAGTGGACGGGGCTCCTCCAGGCTGGGAAGCCTTCCCGGGGCTTCTCACTGCACAAGAAGCCTCTTGCTTATTGTCAGGCTCCCAGCTGGTCAGGAAGTAAAAAGTGCCAAAGCAAAAAAATGTAAGGTCACAAAAACTGGGGCTTTTAAAAATGTTAGGTTTTAGCACACGAATATAATGCTTTAACCCCGTTTAAAATCTCTGTGCAATACTGTTGTGCTATTTCAAGAAAATGACAGAACTTGTAACAATTTCATTGATCACCAATTACAAGTGGTGTGGGATCTGGCCACAAAACTCAAGTTTAGTCTTACAATGAATGTCTTTTCACCTCAGTCTTTTTGGTGTATCCCCAAGATTGTTACATGCGCAACTGGAGATAAAGCCAAGAATCTAACTGCAGCGTCCTTTGTGATAGGAGGCCAGGGGAAATGGCCCCCTGGACTCCCTTGGAGAGGTCTCCCTGGGAAGAGACCACCTTAGAGGAAGGAGGAGAAGGAGCAGAAGCTGCAGGGCAGCCTCCTCTCCCTTCCCTCCACGCTGTCTCCATTCTGCTCCTTCCTTTCCACACTCTATACTCCATGAGGACCCACGCACGCACACCGAGGAGGGGCGCATGCGTTTGCCCATGTGTGTGGCACAGGGAGAGGAGTGTCTGTGCGAGCGTGTGTGGGCTGGGTGTCCAGGGCAGGTGTGCAACAGGTGTAGGTAGACTCCCTCGCCCCTCCAGGGTGAGCCCTGCCCTCGTCCATGTTTCTTGTCACACTCAGCTCCTTCCAAGTAACAGACTCAGGCTAAACATCTGGTGAGGGGCTTCTACTGAGCTAGCTTTGAACAAAGCTAGCAGGAAGCCAGTACTGGGTCTCACAAGGGAAGAACCTAGCTGATGTGGGCTCCAAAGAAAGCGGGGGAAGCCTGGCGCAGAGGCAGTGATCACAGGGTCCAGTGCAGCTGAGGATACACTCCAGCCCCCTCTCTAAGAACTCCAAGAAACCTGCATCTCCAAAGTGTCCCAGGCCCTAGGAAGGGAAGGGGCAGACCACCGCAAATAGTGAAGAAGCAGCAAAGAGGGCCATTGGAAGCAACGTGGAGACAGAGATCCCGGAGCAGACCAGAGGGGCTGTCACAGGGACCTTGGGAGGGGAAAGGACAGGTAACCCGACAAGCTAGGGCAGGAAGTCTGAGAGAGATGCCAGTTTTTGTCTGCAGCCTTGGGTCTACCCCAGTTTCCTCAGCTTAATTTGACTCAAACCACATGGCCCTATCTGTAGCATCATCAGAATCAATGGGAAGGGCAACCCCAAAGCATCCTTCAGCAACATATTCCACTATGTCTCTGAGGCGGGCGGGAAGTTCTCCTCTATATCCCACCCCGATATCATCAACTCCAGTGCATATGGGAAGCAGCAATACCAGATCAGAAGAAATGAAAGTGGTTTCCCTGCAGCTTTTTAAAAAATTGAAACATAGTTGATGTACAATATTATCTAAGTTATAGGTGTACAATACAGTGGTTTACAATATTTAAAGGTTACACTCCATTTATAGTTATCATAAAATATTGGCTCTATCTCCTGTGTTGTACAATATATCCTAGCTTATTTTATACGTAATAGTCTATACCTCTTAATCCCCTATCCTTATATTGCCCCTCTCCACTAGTAACCACTGGTTCTCTATACCTATGAATCTGCTTCTTTTTTTGGTTATATTCACTAGTTTGTTGTATTCCCCACAGCTTTCAGTATCTTCCTTGTTTATTTCCCCAGGAGCCTCCACATCTGGGGAGAAATTCTTGGTGTGTGTCCTGCTGGCAAAGACCAGCGTTCTCTGAGCTGAGCCCTGGGAAGGAGGGGTGAGAGGGGACAGACGCAAGGGGACCGCAGCACTTCCTTCCCAAGAGCTTGCTGAGCCCACGGAGACGTGGGTCTTTGTCCTGGGTCTGCTGTTATATAGCTTCCTGGCCTTGACAAGCTACTACTCCCCTCCAGTACTCAATTTTTATAAATAGTTGAATCTGGACTTGGTGAATTTCAAAACACTTTAAGCAATGCTACTTTTTTTTTTTTCAAATGCATGCTTCAGCTAACCCTTAATTTGTGTAGCAGATTTTAAAACCACAGAGCTCCTCATGTTGGACAGGGGTGAGTTGGGGGGTCCCCCAGGGCCATCCCCTTGGTCTCCCTCCCTCAGGAGGACTCCACAGAAATGGGGCACAGTTTGGAAACCACTGAGTTATGGAACCAGTAAGGACCCTTCCAGATGTAATACCCCAGGACTCTATGGCTCACATACCCTAACATCCCTCCTATAAGGGGAGAGATGATTTTCTCATGCTGCAAACCAGGAGACTGAGGACTAGAGTGGTTAAGGGTATTCTCCAGGAAACCCTGGGACTTCTGATTCACAGCCCAGAGTACATTCTGCCAAGACAGCTGACACTCCAGCACATCAGCACCTGGGCCTCTGGGAAAGGGAGCCAGACACTCAAACCCTTGCTGCTTTCTCACCTGCTGGATACAGGCAAGCAAGGAGATGCTTCCACAGGTCCCTGCCACAGCTCCCCGCAAGCCCATCCCAGCCAACTCCAGCTGCAAAGACACGTGTTCTTTTTACTGAGGCCCAGCAGGCTGATGACCTCCAGCGTTCCTCCCCACAGGTGTGTCGCCTGGATCATGAGGTCATCCCTCTGCTGGCTCCTCACACTTCTCCTCATCTTGGCCACGGCGGCCCAAGGCCAGCCAACAAGACGACCAAGACCCAGACCAAGGCCTCGGCCCAGACCCAGACTCAGACCCACACCCAGCTTTCCACAGCCCGATGAGCCAACGGAGCCTACAGACCTGCCTCCCCCACTCCCCCCAGGGCCCCCGTCGGTCTTTCCTGACTGTCCCCGGGAGTGCTACTGCCCCCCTGACTTCCCGTCCGCCCTCTACTGTGACAGCCGCAACCTCCGAAAGGTCCCTGTCATCCCATCCCGCATCCATTACCTCTATCTCCAGAACAACTTCATCACTGAGCTCCCGGTGGAGTCCTTCAAGAACGCCACGGGCCTGAGGTGGATCAACCTGGACAACAACCGGATTCGAAAGGTGGACCAGAGGGTGCTGGAGAAACTCCCCAGCCTGGTGTTCCTCTACATGGAGAAGAACCAGCTCGAAGAGGTGCCCGCGGCCCTGCCCCGGAACTTGGAGCAGCTGAGGCTAAGCCAGAACCAGATCTCCAGGATCCCGCCCGGGGTCTTCAGCAAGCTGGAGAACCTGCTGCTGCTGGACCTGCAGCACAACAAGCTGAGTGACGGCGTCTTCAAGCCCGACACCTTTCAGGGCCTCAAGAACCTCATGCAGCTCAACCTGGCCCACAACACCTTGAGGAAGATGCCCCCTAAGGTGCCCTCCGCCATCCACCAGCTCTACCTGGACAGCAACAGAATCGAGGCCATCCCCAGTGGGTACTTCAAGGGCTTCCCCAACCTGGCCTTCATCCGCCTCAACTACAACCAGCTCTCGGACCGGGGCCTCCCCAAGAACTCGTTCAACATCTCCAACCTGCTGGTGCTGCACCTGTCTCACAACAGGATCAGCAGCGTGCCCGCCATCAGCAGCAGGCTGGAGCACCTGTACCTCAACAACAACAGCATCGAGAGTGAGTGCGGGGACTGCGGCGGCGCGGGTGGGGGGCTGGCTCTCCCTCCTCAGCGCTTTCACGCGGGCCTCAGGCCTGTGCCTGAGGATGCAGAAGCACCCAGTCTGGCACGGTCTTCAAACCTTTGTCTTTCCACTTGCAGCCCACATGACCTTCAAAGAATATCTGACCTCTCTGCGAAGTCTCCTCATTTGTAAAATGGCACAAAATATATATGAAGATTTACTAGTTTAGTATGGATAAAGTGCCCAGAATACCATGCTTGGAGGGTAACAGCTTTTCTACCTCCAGCCCTTCTCACCAGCCCCTGCTCCTTTGCTCTCCAGACCTGTAGGTAAGGGAGACGTGAAATACAGTCCTGGACATTCTTCTAAAGAATGGTGACATTTAAATGCTGACTCTGGAATGTCCTGGAGAAGCCAATGGCACCCCACTCCAGTACTCTTGCCTGGAAAATCCCACGGATGGAGGAGCCTGGTAGGCTGCAGTCCATGGGGTCTCAAAGAGTCGGACATGACTAAGCAACTTCACTTTTACTTTCATGCATTGGAGAAAGAAATGGCAACCCACTCCAGTGTTCTTGCCTGGAGAATCCCAGGGATGGGGGAGCCTGGTGGGCTGCCATCTTTGGGGTTGCACAGAGTCAGACACAACTGAAGCAACTTAGCAGCAGCAGCAGCTGGAGTGTCCTGGATCTGTCCACTGCAGCTGTGAGAAAATGGGCTTCTTCCCAAGCCTGAGCCTAGGTTTTAAAGAGTCTGTAAAAACATACAGAGAGGCAGTTCTGTGTATATTATGAGTGGCTGGTGGTTTAATCGCTAAGTCGTGTCCGACTCTTTGTGGCCCCGTGGACTGTAGCCTGCCAGGTTCCTCTGTCCATGGGATTTTCCAGCAATAATGGTGGAGTGGGTTGCCATTTCCTTCTCTAGGGGATCTTCCCCACCAAGGGATTGAACCTGGGTCTCCTGCATCGCAGGCAAATTCTTTTACCAATTGAGCCACCAGGGAAGCCCCACACTAAAAGCATACGACTGGAAAAGACATGGCAGTCAGGAGAATATGTCTGTATGTGGATGCTTTCTGAATCTATCTGGAAGGCTGAAGGATTTGGTCATAAAAGTCAGTATACTCAATGCAGAATTTGCCTAAGCTACATTTACAGGGTCCCGGGCTTTGGATAAAAATTGTAGGTCAGAAAAAAGACTGGAAGTGACAGTTTTGCCCAATCAAAAACATCAGATCTGAGTAGAGCATCAGCAGAACAATTTAAAAACAAAAGTGAGAATATTCTCTGGCCCCTGGACAAAATCAGGCTACATCCACAAGACGAATGCAGGAGCTGTGGGAATGGAGACCAAGGAGAAAGAGAAGCACTCCCAAAATGATATTAGGAATCCTTAGCTTTCAAGCCAAAGGATGAGAGGGAGATTTTTGAATTTCTATAATCTCGAAACAAGTGGATAATAGAACAGGCTTATTCACTCATCTGAGATAATTACCCAAAGGTAGGGGAAGTGTTCTTAAATCTTGCAAGAAAGAAATTCAGGAAAAGGCAAAACTGTCTAATTTTACCCTGCAGGTAGCAAACTGATGGAACACATTACTCCCACAAGGCTGTATCGGCCAAAAATCTAGACAGAAAGGATACCTTGATTAATAAATGGTTGACAGGTTTCTATCAGATTGTGGATAAAAACAGGCTGTGGTGAGAGGGGGTGGTGATCCAGCCTTCTGAGGTTGAAGACGGAAAGATTCCACCCACTCTCACCATTTCACAATTTCAGAACAGCGCATCAGCGGGGTAAAGTCCAAAGCTACAACAGGTCATAGGAAGAAAATTCATCTATGTCAGGGCTCTTTCTGCTGCTCCAACGCTGAAGAGAGAAGAAAGCAGAGAGAGGGAAGATGAGGAAGAGGAAAAAGGAGATGAAGAGCACCCAACCACCGCCCACAGAAGATAAAAGAAGCAAGGCTTGGGAGGATAGAAAGCTTCATTTAGAAGAGGGCATACCAAAAAGGTGAAGGGGAAAACGGAAACTCAGCTTCCATTTGAAAACCTACCTCCATTTGCCCATCTCTTCCCTTTCTAGCTCACTTTCCCCAGAGTCAGTCATCAGTCCAGAATCAATGGCTCCATCACGTCCTGGGGCCCCGTGCCCCTCCCTGGCACCCCTTCTCTTCCTGTCATCCCTAGGTCAGTCAACCTAGCCATCTTCTGCCCACCCTCAAGCCTCACATCCCGCTTACAGGAGAACCTCTGGGGTAATCCATCCACTGCGGGCTTCAGATCTTGCTTCCCTCCACTGTTTCTCCACATGCAGCCAGATTCATCTTTCTACAGTATAAACCTGATCATAACGCCCTTCCAGATTTAGCCCCCCCAGGACACCAGTTCATAAATCCCACTGTCCCTCTCATAACATCAGTCCTGTTCAGTGACACTCCTCAGACTACAAATCAGAGACCCCATCCTTAGTGAAATATCTGAAAGTCTCCTATAATTGGTGGCCACAACTGGAGCCTCTCCAGTTTACTCTGCTTAGTATATCACGTTGTACTATTTACTGGTTCCTAACTCTGCCATGAGCTTTTTGCCCTCCACAACATCATTCAAATAGGTCACAGCATCAGAACACCATCCCCAGGTCTCTACATGTTAATCCTATCTTTGAAGGGTCAGCTCAAAGTTCACTTCCTCCATGAGTCTTTAGAGTGAGTTTTCAATAACAATTGTTGATCAGTTCCAATTTAGTTCATTTTACAAACGGGTAAACCAGACTGGAGGTTAGGGTCAATCACTCATGGTCGCATGTTCCCGAGAACTGGTGAGCCAGTTCCAGAGAAGAAATCTCTAGGGTCCTTATCCTTGTCCACCCTCTTTTCCCTCCACATTTTGGCCTCTAGCCCTATCTGGCCTGACCCCCTGCCCACCTCTCCTGCTGACTTCTCCCTTTCTTTCTCCGCAGAAATCAATGGGACCCAAATTTGCCCCAACAATATAGTCGCCTTCCATGACTTCTCCTCGGATCTGGAGCACGTGCCGCACCTCCGCTACCTGCGGCTGGATGGGAACTACCTGAAGCCGCCCATCCCGCTGGACCTCATGATGTGCTTCCGCCTGCTGCAGTCCGTGGTCATCTAGGCCCTCCTGTGCCCCTGGAGCTCCTCCGGCCGCGCTGAACGTGGAGGCCCAGGCGCCCGTGCCCACAGCTTGTTTGCTCTGTCTCCTTTTCTTGCTCCCAGCTCTGCCCTTCTTATCCCACCTTCCCGAGTCAGGGACAAGCCACATACTCTGCTGCCCCTGCAGCTTCTAGAACAAGATTTCCAAAGGCTTGATTTGGTCCACCCAGTTCAAAGACACCTGCTGTGCACCCCAACTTCTGGTCCCAGAAGCACAGGTGTATGTCTAAAGACATCCCACTCTCTTCCTCCCTCATCACTCCTGGGTTAGCCCGGGCCATGGACGGAAATCTGGTTCTCGTCCTGGCCAAAGCAAGCAGAGCATGGTCAGGGGCAGCCTAGACGTGAAGTTTGGAAAGTCCTGCTGGAAACTCCTCTATTGTGGGCAGCTCTGACCCAAACAGACTGAGGAACTCAGGTCTCCTGGGTCAAGGATCCCATCTTCCAAAACTGCTGCTGCCCTGCCCCATTCACAGGCACCAGACAGGCACCTGCCCTCTGCCAGCCTGGGTTCTGGAAAGGAGATGCAAGGGAACGGCTGAAGAAGGATGCAGGCTCAGAGATGGGCACAGGGACCTGCTGCTCCTTCATAGGGTGAGAGGGGCCCTTCTCGGCACACAGCCTCCTGGCTGAGCCTCTGTGCCAACAGTTAGAGCAGGGAGGAGCATTCCAGGAGGAGAGTGGCACAAAAACCCAGGGACCAGCCAGTGGGAGAGGCTGGGAGTCAGAACCCACGATGGCCCGTGTGGGTGCGGATGGCCCCTTGGCCGCTGGACAAGAGGCCCAATGCCTGAGGAGCAGCACGGGGAGGGTACAGAGCCAGCAACCCCGCCCTGCCCTGCCGTGGGCTCTCTGCTTCTCCGTTGCTGGGGAGCGGCTCCTGAGGAACTGCTCAGAGAAGGGGTGGGGAGCCGGAAATCTCCCAGAGCCCTCTTCTGCTTGTGCAGCGGCCTCCCCTCTCAGCCAGGCACAGCAGTGACATCTGGTGGCTGATACTGCCCACAGCTGATCCTGTGTCATCTTTCGGGGTGATTTGCCAAGGTCAGGAGTTGGCCTCTAGTTCCCACTTGAAAAGCTGTGGGCGACACGTGTGGTCTCTGTCCTCTGGGCTCTATAGGGCACTCGGGTATAGAGGCACCAAGATAGGGGACCTGGTTCCCATATGAGTGAACCCAAGAGGGAAGCTTCAGGAACCCAGAAGAGGATATGGCTTGTTCCCCTCTGCCCTCTCACCTTGCGGGTCCCTTCTGCTCTATGCTTTCAGGTGGTAGACTAAGGAGGTGGCTACAGTCCCCTCCAAGGACCCTCTGGAGCTCATGTTCCCTATGCAGCTCCACCTTTTAGACCATGTTCTAAGGCAGCACGAGTCCTAAATATTATCTCCTTCCTTTGCAATAATTTATTCCCTATATTGGAGAAGGCAATGGCACCCCACTCCAGTACTCTTGCCTGGAAAATCCCATGGACGGAGGAGCCTGGTAGGCTGCAGTCCATGGGGTTGTTGAGGGTCGGACACGACTGAGCAACTTCACTTTCACTTTTCTCTTTCATGCACTGGAGAGGGAAATGGCAACCCACTCCAGTATTCTTGCCTGGAGAATCCCAGGGACAACGGAGCCCGGTGGGCTGCCGTCATGGGGTCACACAGAGTCAGACACGACTGAAGCGAGTTAGCATAGCATAGCATAGCATAGCATTTCCTGAATGGACTGTCCTTCCCCCAAAGTTTTCACACACACTGCCCCCCAATCTGGCCCAGGGGAGCAGTGTGTGAAAGGCCTCTAAGGCAAGCCCGAGTCCCCCAGAGCTGACTGACCTTCATCTCCCCTTTCCTCCCTCTAGTGGGTGGTGATGCCCCCCCTAGAACCCCCAAGTGTACGTTGGTGGGACCACGGGGTGTGTGTCCTAGAAATGAGTAGGACACAGTGCCCACTCTCAAGTTAGGTTGAGAAAAGTTCCAGAGATGTTTAAGAAATTGGATTAAGCTAGCTCCCTAACTTCAAGAAATCCCCATTTTATCCTAATTTTTCTCTTTTGCTAATTTACAGAAAATAGGCCCGTTTCATCAAGTTCCTCCCCATGTTCCCATTCAACTGCTTCATTCTTTGCAGCTGCAGCTGGTTTTTCAAAGCTCTTGCTTAAAGTCAAGATAAACTGTAGCCAAGGTGCTACAGCTTGGATAACCGCCCCTTGTGTATCTTACTCCCTTGCCCTCTCAGCCCCTCTGGTGATGAGCACAGCGCCTAGGACTCCTCACGGAGGAGGGGTGATTCCCCTGCTCCTGCAAACCTGAACTGTTTTGTTTCAGCAGCAACAAAATCACCATCATCCCAGTGCCCTGTCTAGAATATGCCGGCTCCCTCTAGCTCCCTGCAGCTGTAAACCAGAGGAAACGGAATTGGCCGTATAGTTCCACCCCCGCCCCCCACACACAATGCGCTGGTTTCCCCGGGATTAAGGAGGCCGCCTCCTCCATATACAACTTCACTCTCTCAGTGCTGTTGGTATAGCCACATACAGGTGTGTAGGTAGGTGTGTTTGTGTACTCTGTACCTACATCTATTCTTTCTTGAAGATCATGACAACTTTGTGAAACAACTTTCACATTCCATCACGCTTCACAGCAGAGAAAATAAAGTGATATGAAAAATATCCTGCTTGAATCTGACAATGTAAACAGGTGAGAATAGTACCTTAAATTCATCTTGCCACCCTCTCCCCCTACCTCCAACCTTACTACCTCTGAGAAGACTGGTAGAGATAGGAGCCTATTCCTAAGAAACTCTAGGGAAATGATTCTAAAACCTTTTCTTGGGGAACTTCCCCCATTCCTAAAGTCAGATAAAAAAACCTGGCAGCTACATGTGAAGCCCCAAACTCCAAGTTCTTTTCAACCCACAGATACTACTAGATGCCTGAGGGTCTCCCAGATGCTCAGCACTGAGACAGATACAGAAAGACACAAGCCAGACTCCATTCCTAACCAGACAAAACCTACAGACTGGTTGAGGACCGGTAGTGTAAGATGCACAGAACAGTGTGGCAGAGGTATATCGAGCACAGTGAGCAAAGGGCCAACCACCGCATCTGGAATGGTCTGTAGGCCATGCAGACATTCACAGAGGGGCAAGATCAGGATGCCCTGGAATCTCTCTTCCGTGGAAGGTTTGTTTCAGAATCCTCCCGGACTACACCACCTCCTTTTGGATAAAAAGCTGCCAGATACTGTCCCACTCCTTCTACCTTGCCTCCTAAATTTCTGCCTCAGTTCAATTCAGCAAGTGTTCAGTGTATATCAACCACGGGCAAGGTTTCCAGCTAAGAATTCAAGGACCGGTAATATATACTCCTTGCCCTTGAGGAATTCATAAAGGGAAAATCCATGAACTAGTAATTGCATGTCTTAAGTGTCTGCAATAATGCTGGGTACAAAAAGCATTGTGGAGGGGTCTCTCCTCCTGCCTGGAGAAGCCAGAATGCTTCCTATCATTTGCTCTGGATCTTACGATTTGAATCAGATTTTGCCAGGTGGGAGGAGGAAAAAGCACATAAGCAGGAAAGAAGGGAACCTGCTTGAGAAAAAGATCGGAAGACATGGAGTCTACTGTGTGTGTGTGTGTGTGTGTGTGTGTGTGTGAGAGAGAGAGAGAGAGAAGAGGAAGAATGATTTGCAGTCATGGATTTATGGGGCTACAAGCCCTCGGCAGGAAATAGACCCCTGCTGTCCAAAAAGCAGGGGAGTTCCTGACACTTCCACCCCTGCCTCTCTCTCTCTCTGTGCCCTTGAACAGGGAAGCAAGGGGGTCACCCTGACCCAGACCTCTGTCCCCAGGGCCTGCCACCTCCACTCCATCATCACGCCTCCTGCTCCTCCTAACGAGGCTCGGATTAGAGCGGCTCTCCAGGGCTGAGCTGCCTGGAACAACAGCAGGACAGTTAGACGGTTCCCACGCAGATCACACACACACACACACCATGGGCCCTCACAGACATGCACACACACACACACCACAGGTCCTCACACACACACACACACACACACACACACACACACCATGGGCCCTCACAGACACGCACACACACACATACCACAGGTCCTCACACACACACACACACACACACCATGGGCCCTCACAGACACGCACACACCCACATACCACGGGCCCTCACACACACACACACACATACCATGGGCCCTCACACACACACACACACACACACACACACCATGGACCCTCACACACACACACACACCATAGACCCTCACACACACACACACCATGGACCTTCTCACACACACACACACACACACACCATGGACCCTCACACACACACATACCACAGGCCCTCACACACACACAAACACCATGGGCCCTCACATACACACACACCGTGGATCCTCACACACACACACACACACACACTGTGGACCCTCACACACACACCATGGGCCCTCATAGACACGCACACACACATATACCATGGGCCCTCACACACACACACACACCATGGGCCCTCACAGACATGCACACACACACACCATGGACCCTCACACACACACACACACATACCACGGGCCCTCACACACACACACACACACCATGGGCCCTCACACACACACACACACATACCACGGGCCCTCACACACACACACACACACCATGGGCCCTCACATACACACACACCATGGATCCTCACACACACACACACACACTGTGGACCCCCACACACACATACTGTGGGCCCTCACAAACACACACACACACATATCACGGGCTCTCACACACACACACCCACCATGGACCCTCACACACACACACACACCCCCCCTACGGGCCCTCACCACACACACACACCATGGACCCTCACACACACATACACACATACACCATGAGCCCTCACACACACACACACACACACACACACACACACACTGTGGACCCTCACACACACCGTGGACCCTCACACACACACACACACACACACTGTGGACCCACACACACACACACACACCATGGACCCTCACACACACACACCGTGAACCCTCACACACACACACACACACACACTGTGGCCCACATACACACACACACACACCGTGGACCTTCACACACACACACACACACACATACCATGGACCCTCACACACACACACACACACACACCATGGACCCTCACACACACACACCGTGAATCCTCACACACACACACACACCGTGGACCTTCACACACACATACACACACCGTGGACCCTCACACACACACCACGGGCCCTCACACACACGCACACACCGTGGACCCTCACACACACACACATACCGTGGACCCTCACACACACACCACGGGCCCTCACACACACGCACACACCGTGGACCCTCACACACACATACACACACACACACCGCAAGGGCCTTCACACACACGCGCACACACACACACACACCCCACGGGTCCTCACACACACACACACCCCATGGACCCTCACACACACACACACACACACTCACCGTGGACCCTCACACACACACACTCACCGTGGACCCTCACACACACACACACACACACCGTGGACCCTCACACACACACCACGGGCCCTCACACACACGCGCGCGCACACACACACACACACACACCGTGGACCCTCCCTGAAATCCATGGTAACAGACAGCGTGTCGGGTGTGTTTGTGAAGCCGAGAGTAGAAGGGGTTGAGAGTCTAGAACTTGAAGCCTGAATCAGAAGCGGCTGAGCCCAGGGACTGGGGAGCAGGGAACTGGCGCATGCGCAGCGGGACCAGAGGCCGCCGAGAGCTAGAGCGGGGCTTGCAGGGGCCACAGCCGTAGACCCGGGGAGTGCGGCGCAGGGGAGCGGGGGCAGACTGCAGGGGAGATGAAGGCGCAGTCACACCGCTTTCTTCTCAGGGAACAAGCGATGCGGCGGTGGAGGGGTGACGCCCGGCTGACTGGAGTGCGCCGGGGGATCTGAACGCGGAGCCTCGGCTGTGGAGAAGGTTGAGGACCGCACACCGCATGCGCCGCCCGCTTCCTGGGCACCTCCCTGGCTGCAGGGCCATCTCTCCACCAACAGAGCCCTCTGTGTCTCTCCTCGTGCGGGGGGTTGCCGGGGGACAGGAACAGGTTTTGCTCTGGAGACAATGTTCCTGGGCTGGGAAAGCCCCTCCATTCCAGCTGGTGCCCAGGAACACTGCAAGCCAGGCTCTGGCCCTTGGGCCAGGCTATTAGCTTTGCCCCTTCAGGTATGTGCCAGGGCAGAGACGAGTTCTGCCAGGGCCATCTGTTCTGAGGGCACAGAGACACATGGCCTCAGGACTTCTAGGGTGAGGCAAAGAAGGCAGCTGCTGCAGCTGCTGCTAAGTCGCTTCAGTCGTGTCCGACTCTGTTCGACCCCATAGACCGCAGCCCACCAGTCTCCTCTGTCCCTGGGGTTCTCCAGGCAAGAATACTGGAGTGGGTTGCCATTTCCTTCTCCAAAAGAAGGCAGGGGTCATATGAATTAAGGATTTAGAACCTGACGCTGGCTCTGTGTGATCTTGGGCAAGTCACCTCTCTTTGCTGGGCCTCTGATTCTCCACCTGTACTATAAAAGATTTGGATTAAATGATCCTAAAATTATTACTTTGCCAACAAAGGTCCATCTAGCCAAGGCTATGGTTTTTCCAGTGTTCATGTATGGATGTGAGAGTTGGACTGTGAAGAAGGCTGAGCGCTGAAGAATTGATGCTTTTGAACTGTGGTGTTGGAGAAGACTCTTGAGAGTCCCATGGACTGCAAGGAGATCCAGCCAGTCCATCCTAAAGGAGATCAGTCCTGGATATTCATTGGAAGGACTGATGCTGAAGCTGAAACTCCAATATTTTGGCCACCTCATGCGAAGAGTTGACTCATTGGAAAAGACCCTGATGCTGGGAGGGATTGGGGGCAGGAGGAGAAGGGGACGACAGAGGATGAGATGGCTGGATGGCATCACTAACTCAATGCACATGGGTTTGAGTGTACTCTGGCAGTTGGTGATGGACAGGGAGGCCTGGCATACTGTGATTCATGGGGTTGCAAAGAGTCAGGCACGACTGAGCGACTGAACTGAACTGAACTGAACTGAATGATTAATTAGTGATCCTCAGACCCATGCAGCTGGGATTTAGTATGTGGTTAGCGGGAGGAAGCAGAGAGGAGGAGCATTGTCTAAGAACCTGGGCAAACCATATATACAGGACGGCAGAATCAGGAGGAGGGTGTCTGAGGTCCTTCCCACTGCCTTCAGCAGGGACTTGCCAAAGGCACCAGGGAAAGAAGAGTCTCTCCCAAGAAGTGCATCTTTGGTAAGGACCCCAGAGTGGGGAGATTCTCCTCAGACACCTGAGGACCCCACACGATGCTTTCTGGTGTTTATGATCAGGAAATGCTTTTCTAGGGCCCATTCTTGTAGGTCCAGAGAGTTTCCTGTATCTTCCTCTCCATCATTGTCAGAGAGCTTGAAGCTGGCTTTCAAATTCTACCGCGTCCCCTGTTAATCTCCTCTTTGAATCTCTCTCCCTGCGGTGACTTTTGTGCACTTACAGTCCCATATTAGAGGGCCAGGGGGCAGGTGGTGGTGCTGGTCAGAGTACCTCAGGTGAGCCTCTTTAAATCTTGGATTCCATCTCTGAAACCAAAGCCGCGTCACTCTCAGGCTGAAGAAAGCGGGAAAGGTGAGCTCTGTCCCTCCACAAAGCTCCACGGCTGCCTTCTCTTCTTGGAGAGCGCAGGATCTGAGGGGTGGGTGTCCCCTGCAGGGGTGGTAGCCACCTGCCCCCTCAAAGAGAGTGGGCCAGAAAAAGAGACAGACGGCAGACAGAGAGAGGAAAGGATGAGGTGGAGGTGGGAGGGGTCTGTGTGGGGCTGGGAGGGGAGGGCTGGGGGGAGGGAGAGAGAGTCTTTCCAACCAAGCAGAGGGGTGACGTGAGGGACCCGCTGAGGAAAGGGGAGAAGAAACGGCTGGACCTCAGGAAAGAGAGAAGTCATTGGCTTGACTCGCTCCCCGCCCTCCCCAGGCAACCTTCTACCCAGGCCCCTCAGAGGGTCATAACTTCCCTGTCAGAGTTCCCGCCTCTCTGGAAGCTGTGAGGCTCCATTTGGAACCCAGAGTCTACAGGGTAAGGTTGTGGGCTTTGAGGTGTTAGGCCTATTGGTGAGCAAGTGAGGGCGAGTGTGGGCGGAGGGGAGCACCGGGTGCAGCGGGCTGGGGGTTGGCGTTGAGGTTAGAGGGCGGCAGTAACTCGTCTTACGGCTTTCTTCTTGAAGAGATTTTTGATTATATAATTTGGTTTGGAGTAAGGTGTCGGAGGTAAGTTGAAGAGACAGCTCTTTTTTTTTTTTTTTTTTTTAAGGGACAGCTCTTGCTATGGATGGGGGCTTACCCCCTTGCCCAGCAAAAATTAAGAAAGAGGGAAAGTGCTCACTTTAGCAGCATATATATATGCACTACACACACACACACACACTTTATCAATATTAATTATGACTGGTTCGAGTTGTATGGCAGAAACCAACACAACATTGTAAAGCAATTATCATCCGATTAAAAAATGAAAAACAAAATAAAATTGGGGTGATACAGAAGATTAGCATGATCCCTGCACAAGGATAACATGCAAAGTCATGAAGCGTTCCATATTTTTTATAACTGAATCACTTTGCTATACAGCAAAGATTGGCCCAACACTGTAAATCAACTATACTTCAATTTTAAAAATTGAAGGGAAAAAAAGAGAGTCTCCTAGAGACTCGTGCAGCTGACTTGGGGAAAGATGTGTTATCAGAAATGCACCAGGTGCTTCACACCCACATGACACACATTCCCTGACCCCTCTGTGCATATGTGGATGAACATGCGTGAACATTTGAACTCATCTGTACAGATACCTACGGAACTTTCTGGGTGTGTACAACCATACACAAAGAGTTCTTTTGTTTCTATAATCTTTTGTTTAGAAAAAGCTGAGTTCATAAATATATTTTAAAACTAACATTCTTTTCTGTAGTCAATTCTAACTGGAATCAATTTTTAAGCCTATGTTCCCTAAATGGATTAGGCATTCCTGGAACTAGGCTTGCCCTATTTATTTCTGTGCCCCCAGAGACAAATCCAGGACCTGGGACTATTAAGATAGCTCATACATGTTTGTCAGGCAAAGGCAAGAATGAATGAATGATCTTCTTAAAAACCACAGGTTTCCTTAATGGTGAAGTTTCTCTAAATCTAGTGTAGTGGCTAATAGTTGTACTCTGAATGGGTGACTGTATAAGAGAGCACATCTCTGTATGCCTAGTTAGTAGGGAGTGATGTAGACAGGGGGACACGCATGAGTGTGTGTGTTGAGATGAGTAAATGAGATTTTGCCAGGTGCCTGCACATTCCTGCGTGCGTGAATGAGTATCAGTGTGTGGACGAGACTAAAGCGGGGGCCGACAGGAGACGTGCCCTGAGATGTAGCCCCAGCGTGGAGGGAGCCTGCACTTACACTGAAGACACTAAGTGTGTGGCGAACAGCGTCAGGGTCTGCAAGCGTAGGGGTGGCAAGTGGGGTGAGTGTGTGAGCTGTTCCCCCAGGGCTGGACACCTTGGTGATTCGGCTCCATTCTCATTCCACTCCCCACCTGCCAGGACCCCCATGAAGCTCTTGGCCTTACTGAGCCTTCTGATCCTGATGCTGCAGGAAGCAAGAGCAGCATCTCTCTCAAAGGAGGAGAGGGAAGGCGATCCTTATGCCATTCTGCATCTGGGGGACTATGTCCTGAGCCTGGACAACTACGATGAGGTCATCGATCCAAGCAACTATGATGAGCTCATAGACTACGGGGACCAGCTCCCCCAGGTGAGGCCACGCAGCAGACTCACTGCGTTCCCCGAAAGAAACTGGGAACCAGAGGCCTGGTCCCTCTCTACCTTGTAATCAGCTGTCTCAAGCCTCCGTCTTTCTCTGGGAAGTGAAATTCTTGTTCCTCCACAGGAAACTGTCACTTACATAATGCTAAGAAAGAAGACACAAAACTTCAAATTTGTAGCAACAATTGTGAGCCTTCCCTTAGAAGTCACACGTCCCTCCCTCCCTCAGCCTTCAAGTGAGCCCATAAAGTATATCTCACTGGGACACCAGCGGTGTCCTCACATTCTTCTAGCAAAAAGGACTGCCACAGCCTGTCCTAGACTGCCTTCAGTTCGCAAGTCCATTCCTCAGCCCTGCCTGCCTGCGCAGGGGCTGATGTGTCCATTCCTCAGCCCTGCCTGCCTGCGCAGGGACTGACGTGAAGCCTGCACTCGTTTGCTGTGTGAGCCTGATCCCCAGGCAAGGGAAGGTCCCCAGTTAGGGGGTCTGGAGATTGATCCTAGCTCTCCCACCAGCTTGGCCGCCTGCTGGCCCCTGAACTTAGGCCCTCCCTGTCCGGACCTCCTTTTCCGCCTCCGTAGCGTGATGAGGGACCAGACGTTCAGAAAGTCCTTGCCTGTCACACTTTCTGCCCACCCTCCCCCATTCTCCACAGGGACTCTCTGTAAGCTTGGAATTGGTTGCTGACATTCCCAGACTACGAAGTTCCTCTCAGGCAAAAACTGACTTACTGTGTGCTGTGTCTCCAGGTTAAAGGGACCAGCCTGGCTTCTCTCACCAGGACACGTTTTACTCAGAGCACAGAAGCTGCAAGGACACTCCCTTCAAACCCCACCGTGGCCAGGCCTCCGACACTAGGGCTGCTGGCTGCCCCGGCCAGCCACGGTAAGTTCACAGGCGCAGCCTCAGTAGCCACGGGCCACAGACTGGGTAGCCACGACCGAGCACCAGGGGTGCCAAAGAGGAGTGTCATCAGAGGTGGAGAGCAGAGGGTCAGGGAGAGAAGGGCAAACAGCCGCGGGGGTCGGGGCGGAGGCGGCGGGCATGGGAAACAAAGGGAGAGGCTGACTGTTCCTGAATGCTTCTGCCTGAATGCACAACCTGGATGGAAGGCAAAGAAAGCAAGAACTCCCCTGTGCCTAGCAAAGCCACCTGCCTTAATTAATGGCATCGCTGGGGGAGCAGGTTGAGTGGTAATTAGATTAGAGACAATTTAAAACCTGTACAGAAGAATAAATAACTTTGTGGCTGTCGTTTGGCATGGGGGCAAATGAAGAATTTATTTTGCTTTTCAGCTTGAATTCCCTCCCTAGTATCTTCTCCCCTACTCCCTGAGGCCCTCCTGGAGACTCAGATCCTGGCATATCCATCAGTAGGGGGTTGGCACTCTGCTGCGGGTCAGAGCTGAGGCACAGGAGGATGCAGTTAATTCCGGAATTGCTTGTTCTCAGCTCCTGTTCTTCTCTTGAGATGTTTGCCTTGAGTGGGTACAGGGTAATGAGGCATCATTAGAGAAAACACTTTAGGCAGGAATCTGTGACCTCCCAGGCTTAAA
Source organism: Bubalus kerabau (assembly GCF_029407905.1). Classification (NCBI taxonomy): domain Eukaryota; kingdom Metazoa; phylum Chordata; class Mammalia; order Artiodactyla; family Bovidae; genus Bubalus; species Bubalus kerabau. The sequence continues at coordinate 55,186,104 of NC_073628.1, forward strand.
GGGCCTCAGCTGGACCTGCCATCCAAGGCCTGGGGATAAGTACACTGTCAACTCATGGCTGGTGAGGAAAAGCTGTCTCTTAATCTTGAGTCCTTGCCACTACCAACAGAGTTCCTCCTTGAGCTGGACTAGCAGTGGTCTTTAGCAAACTCTGTCCTTTCTAAGCGGAGAAGGCGATGGCACCCCACTCCAGTACTCTTGCCTGGAAAATCCCATGGATGGAGGAGCCTGGTAGGCTGCAGTCCATGAGGTCGCTAAGAGTCGGACACGACTGAGCGACTTCCCTTTCACTTTTCACTTTCATTCATTGGAGAAGGAAATGGCAACCCACTCCAGTGTTCTTGCCTGGAGAATCCCAGGGACCGGGGAGCCTGGTGGGCTGCCGTCTATGGGGTCGCAGAGTCGGACACGACTGAAGCGACTTAGCAGCAGCAGCAGTCCTTTCTAAGAGCAAGAGATAGAGACTGTCTACAGTATTCAATAAAACCGTCCCAACTCGTTAAAGCCAGTCTGAGCTTAGTGGCCTGGCCTAAGTCTCATGACCACTGGTCATAGACTGAGAAGAGGGGAGGGATGTTTCCCAACAGCACACTGAGATGCTGATATCATAAGAACGGGAAATGAATCCTCAACAGTCAGTGTGCACTCCACCTTGGCTCTATTATGGGTTTGGAGCCACCTAAAACCTAACTCCTCTCCCGCAAGGCGAGTAGCAGAGTAAGCAGCCATTGGCCATTGCGCTGGCTTTGTATCATCTGCAGTGCGCTTGGGGGCCAGTGAGAAGCTCCATGGAAAGGAGACTGACACATCCAGCTCTGTGGCTGCACCTAAATGTCATAGAAATACCCACATAGGCCCGGGGAAATCTACACAGGACCAGGGTCTGATGAAGGCACTAAGGGCTTGGATCATAACAGTAATAATTGAGGGAGGCTCTGCTTCTCGAAGTCAATGGCTGAGTGCCAGACCGGGGCAGCCAGCAGCACTTCCGGGGGCACTGTGACAGTCGGTCTGGGTGGTAACCCGAGGGACACGGGGGACCTCAGGTCAGACACTCCTTGGCCAGGGCCTTTGGTCCCAGAGGCTGACGGAGTCTCACGGGGGGGTGTGTGTGTGTGTGTGTGTGTGTGTGTGTGTCTCCCATTGGTCCTAGAGGCTGACAGAGTCTCACGGGTGTGTATGTGTGTGTGTGTGTGTGTCTCCCACTGGTCCCAGAGGCTGACGGAGTCTCACAGGTGTGTGTGTGTGTGTGTGTGTGTGTCTCCCACTGGTCCCAGAGGCTGACGGAGTTTCACAGGTGTGTGTGTGTGTGTGTGTCTCCCACTGGTCCCAGAGGCTGACGGAGTCTCACAGGTGTGTGTGTGTGTGTGTGTGTGTGTGTGTGTGTGTGTGTGTCTCCCACTGGTCCCAGAGGCTGACGGAGTCTCACAGGTGTGTGTGTGTGTGTGTGTGTCTCCCACTGGTCCCAGAGGCTGACGGAGTTTCACAGGTGTGTGTGTGTGTGTGTGTCTTCCACGGGTCCCAGAGGCTGAGTCTCACAGGGGTGTGTGTGTGTGTGTGTGTGTGTGTGTGTGTGTATGTCTCCCACTGGTCCCAGAGGCTGAGGGAGTCTCACGGGGTGTGTGTGTGTGTGTGTGTGTGTGTGTCTCCCACTGGTCCCAGAGGCTGAGGGAGTCTCATGGTGTGTGTGTGTGTGTGTGTGTCTCCCACTGGTCCCAGAGGCTGAGGGAGTCTCACAGGGGGGGGTGTGTGTGTGTGTGTGTGTGTCTCCCATTGGTCCCAGAGGCTGAGGGAGTCTCATGGTGTGTGTGTGTGTGTGTGTGTGTGTCTCCCACTGGTCCCAGAGGCTGAGGGAGTCTCACAGGGGTGTGTATGTGTGTGTGTGTGTGTGTGTGTGTGTGTGTCTCCCATTGGTCCCAGAGGCTGAGGGAGTCTCACGGTATGTGTGTGTGTGTGTGTGTGTGTGTGTGTATGTCTCCCACTGGTCCCAGAGGCTGAGGGAGTCTCACAGGGTGTGTGTGTGTGTGTGTGTGTCTCCCACTGGTCCCAGAGGCTGAGGGAGTCTCATGGTGTGTGTGTGTGTGTGTGTGTCTCCCACTGGTCCCAGAGGCTGAGGGAGTCTCACAGGGGTGTGTATGTGTGTGTGTGTGTGTGTCTCCCATTGGTCCCAGAGGCTGAGGGAGTCTCACGGTGTGTGTGTGTGTGTGTGTGTGTGTGTGTGTGTGTCTTCCACGGGTCCCAGAGGCTGAGGGAGTCTCACAGGGGGGTGTGTGTGTGTGTGTGTCTCCCACTGGTCCCAGAGGCTGAGGGGGTCTCACAGGTGTGTGTGTGTGTGTGTGTGTCTCCCACTGGTCCCAGAGGCTGAGGGAGTCTCACAGGGGTGGGTGTGTGTGTGTGTGTGTGTGTCTCCCATTGGTCCCAGAGGCTGAGGGAGTCTCACGGCATGTGTGTGTGTGTGTGTGTGTGTGTGTCTTCGTCTTCCACGGGTCCCAGAGGCTGAGGGAGTCTCACAGGGGTGTGTGTGTGTGTGTGTCTCCCACTGGTCCCAGAGGCTGAGGGAGTCTCATGGTGGGTGTGTGTGTGTGTGTGTGTGTGTGTGTGTGTGTGTGTCTCCCACTGGTCCCAGAGGCTGAGGGAGTCTCACAGGGGTGGGTGTGTGTGTGTGTGTGTGTGTCTCCCATTGGTCCCAGAGGCTGAGGGAGTCTCACGGCATGTGTGTGTGTGTGTGTGTGTGTGTCTTCGTCTTCCACGGGTCCCAGAGGCTGAGGGAGTCTCACAGGGGTGTGTGTGTGTGTGTGTCTCCCACTGGTCCCAGAGGCTGAGGGGGTCTCACAGGGGTGTGTGTGTGTGTGTGTGTGTCTCCCACTGGTCCCAGAGGCTGAGGAGGTCTCACGAGGGTGTGGGGGTCTCCCTGTGTTCTCTCCTCCACCTGGACCAGGCCTGCCGACCTGTCTGATCTGCGTGTGCCTCGGTTCCTCTGTGTACTGTGACGACGCGGACCTGGAGAACATCCCTCCTCTTCCGCAGACGACTGCCTACTTATACGCTCGGTTCAACCGCATCAGCCACATTCGGGCTGGAGACTTCAAAGGGCTGAGTATGTATATATGTATATATGAGTATGTGTATGTATATGTGAGTATGTCCTGGCAAAGAAAAGAGTAGGTGGGCAGAGGGAACCCCTCGGTTCTTCCCCTTGCCACTCAGCCACACCGAGCAGTCATTAGCGTGCCCCATCTGTGTCAGCCCTTCGCTGTGGCTTTCAGTCTCTCCAGCCTGGAAATTAGTCTAATTCCTGGCCTTGTAGGTTCTTCTGCGGCAGAAGTGATCTGTTCTTGTTTTTGCTCCACCAAGCTATGGGAAGCTGGGGAGGAGAAGCTATGAGCAAGCCTGTTTTCAGGCTGTCCTAGCAGCTGTAGCTCTCTGCCCTCCTGGCCTCTGAACAAAACCATGCTAAAGCTGGTCTATAACCCAGGTTCTACCGCTCATTGCTGACAGGCTTCCCGGGCCTCAGAGTTTTTTGGGTTCTTTTGTTAGTTTGTGTAAACTCACAGGTAGAAGTAGGATGGATCCAGGAATTCCTGCACCTGTTGGGTCTTACCCTCAAAGCCTTCTTCCAAGCCCATCCACACAGGACAGAACACTCCAGGGAAAGGTATCACGGAATCTGAGGACTTTCCCAGGTTTATCAAGTTCTTCCTTCTGATTTGACCCTGGTGCAAGCAGAGCACTGGCCCGCCTCCCCTGTGCTGAGACAGGAGAAGGGCGTGGGCAGCTCCAGCAGGAGCAAGGGGAGATGGCGTGTCCCTGTGTTCTGCTCTGCACCTCTTAGCAAAACTGAAGAGGATTGACCTCTCTGGCAATTCCATCTCCTCCATCGATGACAAGGCCCTCCGCCTGCTGCCTGCTCTGCGGGATCTGATCCTCCCTGAGAACAATCTCGTGGCACTGCCCACACTGCCCCCCAGCATCGAGGTCCTGGACGTCCGCATGAATCGGCTCCAGAGCTCAGGGATACAGCCTGAAGCCTTCAGGGTGAGCCAAGGCCTTGCACCCCTGTCTGCTGCATGCCACCTGGGCCCACAGCCACACACACACACACACACACACGCACACACACACACCTGGCCCTCGTGGAATGTCTCTGTCCCAACCCTGCTCTGGGGCATGAAAGTCAAATGTCATTTTCTTTTTTTTTTATCTTTTGCTTTTATTTGCATTTATTTTTTGTGGCCTTTATTCCCAGGCCATCAGTTTTTGTTTCCTCTGTTTCTTCTGAAAGGATATCTTTTTCTTCTGTGCAGATGTCCTCTTCTGGTTTAGGAACAATCTGTTCTTTTTCAGTAAGGGTCATCTCAACATGGCAGGGGGAGCTCATGTCTGTGTTGATCCAAGTCCTGAGCTGCATCTTTGGGGCTTTGTTCACATGAGATGCTGAGTGGCCAGAAATCTAAGCCTTTCAGTCCAGCATTACTCTCTGCACTTCTGAGCATGTGCAGTAAAAATTCAGCACTCTTTGGGCCACGGACCCTCATCCAGCCCCTTTGGCCTGGGCACACCTGCCATTGTAACAATGGAATGGCGGCGCATATTGCTTATGTAAAGTGACATCTTTCAGATACTTGGTGGCCCTTCAGATATGCATACCCTTAATGATCTGGGCAGTTTCACAAAAGTTCTTAACGTGAACAAGAAGATTTAAACCTCTTGATTTCCGGGTCAAGTGGATAGAGAACCGTTTTTAGAGCTCCCCTCAGGCCACTCACCAGAAAAGCCAAGCCCCATTTTCTTCATCTAAGCCACCAGCAACTCCCCCTCTCCCTCTTGGGGCCTCTGGCCTCTTGGGTTCCTTCTCTGCACCTGTTCATTCACCTCCCTGGGCACCAGTGTTCCCCACACACTCACCTTCTGCTCCCCAGAAACTTGGACTAACATGTGACTTGACTTGGAGTTTGTACTGATTCCTGCTCTCACTTTGCATATCTTTTTGTTTTCAGAACCCACCACTAACTGACCAAGCTTTGTCCTTCTAGGAGCAATTTCTCAAGAGAGACAATCTGGTTGGTCCCTGGCTGGCCAGTTTCAATGGGAAGGGCTAAACGCATGCACAGATACGGCCCCCTGGGCTGCCCACTCAGTGGTCCAGGGAGCCCTGGGGACAGTCCCAGTGGGGGAACGGAGAGAGCTGTGAGTGAGACTGACACCCCGGCTGTCACACTCACACGCACAATCTTCCCCATCGTGCCTGCGGCTCTCCTTATGCTGGTCCGAGTATCTCCCATCCGAGCTCTCCATATTTGGTCCAGATTTAGCATCTGGAGACTTTTCACTTGGGAAAGTCCCTTCTGATAGCAGGGATGTTGAAGCTGGGCCCGAATGTCCTACCGGCCTGTTTCCCAGCCATCCCTGCCCCTTGCTTGCTCCTCCCAGAGTCCCCCCGACACTGCTGAGCCCCTTCATGGCCCTCAGCTGCAGCAGCTGTTCCTTCTGCAGCCGGTGGGAAGAGATGAACCATCCCTGAAGCACCCAGCTCAGAACCCGGCACCTGGCTGAGGCCCAGGAGACGGGCCCAGGAGTGGAGGAGTGGGGTCACATCAGCGCCCCTTACTCCTTGGGCCCCACAGAGCCCACCAGCCTCCTGCATCCTTTGCCCCCTCCCCAGGCACTGGAGAAGCTGCAGTTCCTCTACCTGGCCGATAACCTGCTGGACGCCATCCCCCAGTCCCTGCCCCTGAGCCTGCGTTCACTGCACCTGCAGGTGAGTGGCTTCCCCGAGAACAGGGGTCTTGGACAGCACAGAAGGTGGAGGTCAGACTGCAGGGAGCCCTCTTCAGAAGTGGTGGGTCTCCGTCACTGAGAGCTTGGCGAGCAGAGTTGGCATGTCTCACTCAGACCACTGTCTACAGCCTCCATCTCATTCTTTCCCCTTCCTGCCCTTTAAAACACTTCCCCTCCGCGTTCTTACCCATCTCACCCAGTGCTCACTCCTGCTCCCCTCCCCTCGCCCTCTGTCCCCACCCACTCCGTGCCCCCTCTCTCCGTCCTCAGTGGGTCCCCGGCCTCCTTCCTTGTTTGTGGCCCCGGCCTTCTGGGCCTCGGTGTCTCCAGCTGCAGAGGGGAGGTGAGCTGATGGGGCGAGGCCTGAGGGCAGAGGAGCGGCACAGCGGTCGGTGTGTTCTCTCCAGAATAACATGATAGAGACCATGCAGAGGGACACCTTCTGTGACGCCGAGGAGCACAGACACACCAGGAGGCAGCTGGAAGACATCCGCCTGGACGGCAACCCCATCAACCTGAGCCTCTTCCCCAGCGCGTATTTCTGCCTGCCTCGGCTCCCCACGGGCCGCTTTGTCTAAGTCTGCCCGCCCCCTAAACAGCGACTTTTCATCCGGGTGTTAGTCAGCCTCAAGATCCAGAGCAGAAATCCACTGCCCCCCCTGCCTCAACACACACACACACACATGCACACGCGTGCACGCACAATGCACACACCCATGGTGCACACACATGCACACACACACACATGGTGCACACACATGGGGCACACACACATACATGCACACACGTGCAGATGCGCGCACACACGCACCCGTGCACACATGCATATGCACACACACACACATGCGCACACACACTGAAATGTCCTCCAGGAGCCAGATTTACATTTCTCCATCCTCTTTCCTTAACACCTTATGGCTCCTGGATCAAAGAATAGAGATGTCTGCAGCAAAGCTCTTTCCCATATTCCCGATTCTTCCTACCCACACAGAAGGCCAAGAGAATCATGTAAGAAGCAGAGGAGGGACAGAAAGAGAAGAGGAAGGGGAATAAGCAGTCGTGTGCTGGAGCTAGTTCTTACTACTAGGCTTGCAAGAACTGATTATTAAATTTTCCAGAATTTTTCAAGCCAGTTGTTAAATGCAGTCATTATTAAAAAGTAAATCATATAAGCTCACAATTAAATATTCTATGTTGAAAACAAATGTAATAAATACTCAAACTCATCACTTGCCAATTATTTTACCATCTTTTACTATTAACCATGTTCTTGAACTTAATTATGTCTGTGGTATCTGTGCGGTGGAAATACTATATAATGACATGCTTTTAGTGACATCACACTGGTCGTTTGAAATTGGCCACGGTGGGAGTATTTATACCACAGAATTAGTAAACGCTACGTGTTAGGATTTTGTTAGAGAGAGAGCCTGTTCTTAAGCCTTTGCCAGCACCGCTGAGGATGAAAACAGCTGTTTAAACTAGCTTCCCCCTATCTCCAGGCCACCCCAATGCGGGTAGGGTGGGGTTTCTGGGGCTTTTGAAAGCTCCTTGCTTTTCCTGTGCCGGGGCTTGCTGTTAGACTTGGAGGGAGCCTTTCCCAAGGATGGAGAACGGACATGTGTCTTCCTCTGGAGGCCCTTCTTGCCGCGCTTACCTACTCCTGGCTCTTCCTGGCCACGCTCTCTTCTGTGTTTAACCACCAGAGGGCAGTCTTGTGCAAAGGTAAATGAATAAATACAGCAATTACTCATCTGCAGCTTTCCTGGATTCAGGGCAGGGCCCACTGTGCTGGGAGAACAAAGAGGACAACTATGATCTAACCAACTTACTCCTGGAATTATAATGGTAGGAGAGATGTCATCTTTCTTCTCAGAAGGACTTTGTGGGCAAGGGGGTTGTAATAGATGAGTGCTTGGCATCAGGTGTTGATTGGAGCATAGAAGAGGGGTGTGTGTGCTCAGTCGCTCAGTCATGTCTGACTCTTTGTGACCCCACGGACTGTAGCCCCCCAGGCTCCTCTGTCCATGGGATTTTCCAGGCAAGAATACTGGAGCGGGTTGCCATTTCCTTCTCCAGGGGATCGTCCCAACACAGGGATCAAACCCACGTCCCTTGCATCTCCTGCATTGGCGGCTTCTTAACCACTGAGCTACCTGGTGAGGCAGGCAGCGCATGTATTCATTCAAGCGAGGGTTGTGTTCAGCACCTACCTGCCATGTGCAGATGATATGCAGCAGACATACTCCTTTTCTTCATGGAACTTAGAGCTGAGTGTGGAAGACATGTGTTGAACAGGTAATCACACAAGTAACCACAGACTATTCAACGCATGATAAATACTGTAAAAGGAATATACAAAATGCTATGAGACCTTACAGAAGGGGGACACGGTTAAGGGTCCAAGAGACCTTGAAGAATCAATGTCTAGCTGAAAGTCGAAGGACTAGGAGCCAGCCAAGCAACCACTCAGTGTCCCAGGTGGTCCTCAGGTCTGGATGAACAGGCCCGCACGGGAGGGGACCCGCGTGTCTGCCTCCTCTGCCTCTGTCTAGCACTTCTGCAAGCGCTGTGGAGGCGCAGGTCAGTGCTCTCAGACAACCAGTCAGGGATTGTTATTCGCGTTCTTCAGATGAAGAATTTGAGAACTAGAGAAGACTCCACACACAAGTTGCAAGCTGTGAGTGGGTGGTGAGGGAGGCCCGGTTTAGTTGCTGCTGTGTCTGCCCTCTCTCTCCCTAGGGATCCAAGGATTCCAGGACCCAAGGACCTCTCTCTCTCTCTCATCCCCCAGTCACACCCCCTCCATATCCCGCTGTATTTGATTATGATACGGCCTTGGCATGCGGCAGCTGGAAACCACAAGATCCCTGAGTGCAAGAAACCCTGATTTGAAATAATCCAGTAAAAAGAAGCGAAGAAATTTTCCAGAAGTGGGGCTCTCCAGTACCAGAAACTGCATCATACCCTCACACCCCGAGGTTAATATGTGCTAAGAAAGGCATCTGACCCTGGTCTCATGTAGCAGAAGTGGACTAAGGATTTCTGGACTCCTGGAATCTGCCAGATGTGTATTAGGAGTATTTATGCACATCAACTCACTTAGCCCCAAGCACCACTCTAGTTAATAGAGATGTTGATCTCCATACTGTGGATAGCGAAACAAGCTTATGGAAGGGAGGTACCCACATCCACACAGCTAATAAGTGGCAGGGCCAGGATTCAAACCTGGGGCCCTCTAAGCCCAGGGAACTGAGTCTTGTTCTCACAGCACACACAGCGCAGGCACCGCTGTCAAGGCCAGCCCAGCAGGCAGTCTCCCCCCTGAGGCTGAGCCTGCTGTGCGGGGTAGAATTTCCCCAGGGGCCTGCTGCCTCTGCAGCTGCCTCCTAACTAATCCCCTATTTTTGGCAAGGGAAACCCAAGGAACAGAAAGCATGCCCTTGTTGGCCGCCCCCCTGCAGAAATTCTAAACAATGCATCTCTGGGCCCTCCTGTGACCCAGGGAGGGGCGGGGGGAGAAATCCCAGCAGCTGTCACATCTTCACTGAAGGAGCTGGGGGCTCTCCTCCGGGACCTAGAGAAGCTAGGGTTGGAGCCTGTCAGGGGAAAGAGAGGGTGCCTCTTTATCCGAACTGAGGGTCTCCTGTCGTGAGGAATGGAAAGACGGGAATGAGCCACCCCTGCGGGAAAGGGAGAGCAGAGAGGAGTGGGCTGCGGGGGTCCAGTCAGGCAGGGAAGCGCCTCACCGCTGACGCCGTTGGACAGGGCGGTGCTGGTTTTAGATCCACCTCTTCCAAGAGCCAGTCTTTCCTAGCCTCCCTCGTGCAGGTCCTCGGTGGCAGGCAGCACCGTGCTCCACCGTGGCACACTTGGCGAGGACCCTTGCTCATGGGTGGCTCCTGGTGGCCCTCCTGCCAACCTTGAGAAAAGGGGAGCACTCCCCCACACACACAACACCCCTGTGGCCTTCAGGATGGTTCTAGCTCCAGGCAGGTGCCCTGACCAGTTCTGTGACTGTCTGGGAAGAGGCAGAGTGAAGGGGGAGCGTTTGCCGTGACCGCCCTGTCCGCCCTCCTGTCCTCAACTCCACAGCCAGCTCAGGCCAGCAAGGGATGGGTGGGGAATGGAAGGAGCCGGAGAGGGTTTCCTCACCCTGACCTTGCCTTGCTGCTTGTCTTCCCTTAAATTTCCTCCCTGAATAATAATCTCTATGCTTATGTTGTAAATTGGCACTTTGCTGATCTCTTTGACATATGGGGTTGAATTTATAGTCCCTATAACTCTGTGCAGACGGTATTATTATCTCTGCTTTACAGATAGAAAATGGAAGGCTAAGTGATTTGTTCAAGAGCCAGTTGACTTAACACGTAGGAACACAAGGGGGAGTGGGGGCGACAACCTTCACTTGGGAACTCCGCAGGAGAAATGGGAATCCCAGCCCTGCCTGCTGGAGCCATGGGTCAGCAGCCCCCTCCCCACTCCCCAAGAGCTCTTTGAAAAGCAGAGAGCATTTCCCAGACTGGCCAAGTGCCCGCCACCCGCAGAGCTGCCGGCCTGCACGCGGACGGTGCACCGGAGGTGATGAGGGGGACTCAAGGACGCGCTGCACCCTGTCTCTGCCCCCACCCAGCAGGCGTGCAGACAGCCCAGCACCCCCGTGCTCCTGTGTCCCTGTTTCCAGCCCAAAGGAGGGAGGCACCGCAGGGGTGGGCCCGCCCCGCCCGCTGTCCCCCCCCACCCTGTCTGGCTCTCTCCCTCTCTCCTCCCCTAGGCCTGCCCCTCCCCGCTCCACACACTAGACACCAGCTGGTTAGGCCTCTCCCCTCTTTCAAGGTCATCTCTCTCAGCCGGACCAGCTTCCCATCCCCTGGAGCCACCATCTCACAGACTCCCTCCCGCGGCTGCTGGCAGCTTGAAGAGGGTCTGCATGTGGAAGGGGCCGCTTCTTTCCCCACAGCTTCCGAGTCTCCCTGCTCTTCCAAGGGTGATGACGCAGCCGAGCGACCATGTCCTGCCTGTCTCACTGCTCAGCCTCCCCAGCTCAGACCTGCTTCTCGTCTTCAGACCGGCCTGTTCATCCCTCCCGGGCATGGCCACACCTATGGCTGGGACACGCGTGTGCACACCTTGCAGCACACACATACAGAGCATGCTACACCTGCTCTCTCTTCCCCTCTGCATCTGGCCCCTTTCCTGCAGCCCCTGCTGCGCCCCAGGCCCTGGAGCAAACAGTGCTTAGCCTTCTGGCACCGCGGGTCCCAGCCCCATTGCCCAGAACCCTCATCTCTGGTGTGTGTCTAACACATAATTCACACACAGGAGGAAACGCCGGGAAGAGCACTGGAATGAGACTCCAGAGCCCTGAGTCTGACCACCCCAAGCCCTGATGTGCTGTGTGACGTGTGGCAAGTCATGCGAGCACCATACCCTGGCTGCCTCCTGCTTGGGGCCGCTCAGCCTAGTTCCATGGCTCAAGGCATAAACAAGCCTGGTGGGCGAGGTGTCTCTCCCCATCCTCATTATTTTTCTTGTCTAGGACCAAAGACCAAACTCTCCCAGGAATCTGGGACATGGACATCCGTCCTGACCCCTCTTGACACGAGAAGCAACACCTCTTGGGTCGCACGTTACACATGATCAGTATCCACCCACCAAAGAATAACTGTCTTGGAGTCTCACAGGAAGTGCTTCCCTCCCCCAGAGAGGAAACTGCATCCCAGGATGGGCTCCTGGAGTGCAGGGTCTGCCAGAGGGGCAGCACCTCTCTTGGGGACCTAAGAAACCCCCACAGAGCCATGTCCTGGGAGACAAGCAGGTTGGCAGGTTTGAACCCTGGAAACAAGCAATGGCAGGTGAGCTTGTGGCCTTGGGGAAAGTGCTGGGGGAAGTGGGGATTGGCATGAGCAGAGGAGAGGTAGGACTCTGGTCATGCATAAAAATGCCAGGACAAAGGGATGCCCATAGCCCCCATGCCAGAAACGCTCTGCAAAGTAGGAAGATAGTAAGCAGTTACACAGATGGTCCAAGCTAAAGCTCCCTTCAGAAGAGGGAAACAGTGTTGGCTTTAAGGATTAAAGTCTTCCAGATCATCTCTGTATAGTTGGCTTAAAGTCACCTTGCCCGTATGGATTCTGGTAACCCTTTGAACAAATCAGTCTGAAAAATAGGGTCCGTTTTAAAGTCAGCAGATCAGGGCATGATCTCTGCAGAGATTATGGGAGGTAGAGAAAGATGGCAATGGCACCCTGCTCCAGTACTCTTTTGCCTGGAAAATCCCATGGATGGAGGAGCCTGGCAGGGTACAGTCCATGGGATCGCTAAGAGTCGGACACACCTGGGCGACTTCACTTTCATTTTCATGCATTGGAGAAGGAAATGGCAACCCACTCCAGTGTTCCTGCCTAGAGAATCCCAGGGACGGGGGAGCCTGGTAGACTGCCATCTATGGGGTCACACAGAGTCGGATACGACTGAAGTGACTTAGCAGCAGCAGCAGAGAAAGATGGGGAGAAATCCAGGCTTCGAAATTCCTCAGAGCTCTTTAGTCCAAGCCCCACTGTGTAGGCAGGGCTTTATCTAGAGCACAAGGTGGCTTCCCCTGGTTTTAAGCAAGAGCCAGAGCTCTAGGCTGCCCAGACCTAGCCAGCCACCATTTGCAGGACGCTATTGCCTGGCCTTGGCCAGCCCTTGGCATTGCTTGCATGGTTACATTTAATCTCCAAAGTAGCTCTATGAAGCGGGCACTGTCTCAATTTTGTAGAACTCTGAGATGTTAAGTTCCTTGTCCAAGGTCACTCAGCAAGTAAGAGGCGACTTGGAATGGAAATTCAAACTTGGCCTGGCTGCAAAGCCCTCTAGTCCTCTTGGATTGATGCTGGGTGTTGGACATTCCTGGTAACCTCACACTTCTATAGGAGCCTTGCTTAGGGAACACACCCAGTGAACACTATGCGGCCAGCTCCATGGCAGGGGGGAGGCAGCCTTCTGCAGAAATCTGATCGTAAACAGCTTCTTTTCTGCTCCCTCTCTGCCCCAGTGGTGGCACCCACACACCTGACTCCTCCAAGCTTTCCAGACTAGATCTCCCTTCCCACACCACTTCCCTTCCTACCCATTGTCTCTGTGCTCAATTTCTTGGCTCCTGATCTTCTATTCACCAAATTCTTTCCGCTTCTTTCACCCTGAATACAATAGGCTCCTTCCCTTGCATTGGTAAACAGAATGACAGCAGTCCGAGGGCGGTGTGTTCCAGGTTACAGCTCCTGCCATTAGGTCTTCCTAACGGAGATGACCTCCTAGTGAGGCGGCCCAGCCTGGCCATGCCTGCCTCTCTGCCCCTGCCATTCTTGCACACTGCAACTTAGGGGGCAAGAAGTACAGTACCAACTGTACTGCCTGTTTCTTTCAACTCAGAGCCCAGGAACTGCCCTCTCAGCCCCTGCCTGAAATATCGGAAGAGGAATGGGAACGTGTTTGTTCGTTGCCATCACCAAGAAAGTTCCCACCACCCTATACCCAAGCTGAACTCTGATGGGTGGAAGAATTTTGTTTTCCAAGTAACCTCCATGACAACTGGCAGAGAAGCAGCAATAAACAAGGCAGAGACACCAGCACCCCGAAAGGGAGACACACCCACCTGAACACCGCAGGCAGCCGCAGCTCCTCCATCACGGTGGGAGTGTCAGGCGAGTGTATTTTCCTCGGTTCTGTCTCGTCTCAACAAAAATTCGAAGCGACAGACGTTAGAGCCCTCGGCGTGCCATAGCTCTCGGACAGACCGTGTTAAAGCTCTCAGGTCTCGAACAGATCGTGTTTTAGCTCTTAAACAGATCAGTGTTACAGCTCCGTGTTACAGCTCAATTTTATTTAGAAAATATCAGGAATATACATCCTCGAGGCGTGAGGGCATGCCAACCCAAAGACGCGAAGAGAGGAGAGAGCCCTGGCCCTTTGGCTCCTCTTTTTATATGTTTTCCCTCCCCCTGGGCCTGCCCTCTGTAAGTTGGGCTAGCCAGGAGTGCTGTTTGTTCTACCTGCGGTCCTCACTCCGGTCCTCGGACCTTCCTTTGACCTTCCCTTGTTCTATTTTTGCGGGCTTTCCCCTTCCTTGTCTTTTGGCCACCGCCATTTTGGACTCCTGTTTCCTATTCTAACTGCCTAACAGGGAAACCTTAATTCTTTACCCACACAGATTCTGAGTCTCAGCTTTCTGAGCAGGATGGAGAAGGAGCCCCTGAATCTGCACGGGCTCATTTACCAAGAGATTCACATAGAACCAGGCCCTCCCTCAACCTAAACCATCTCCAGTGTCCTTCATCGATTCTTTGAACAATGCTTTATTAAGTACCAGGCATCAGGGACATTATAATAAATAGACGGACAAGGTCCCTATGCTCAGTGGGGGAGGCAGGCGGTAATGGAATAAATGAACAGCAACAAGTCAACGATATAATTCAGACATGCAACAAAATGAAGATAATGTACCAGAGACTGGCGACAGTGTCCACAACATTAGAAAGGGGAATTAAGGAAAGCCTGTTGAAGGTGGTGATGTTGAGCTTGGACTTTCATGACAGGAAGGCAACAGCCATTCCAAATTGGAGGGGAGTGCTCTCCAAGCAGAGCGGGGAGAAGAAACAAAGGCCCTAAGCAGAAACAAGCAAACTTAAAAGGAGAGAAGAGACCTAGGCAAGCAGTCAGAGCTGCTGTAAGGCAGGTGGGAGGCAGCAGACCCTGAATACGAACATCTTGTAGGATTTTACTGTAAATGTGACGAGTCCTTTTCTAAGGAGCTCCCCCTTGTCTCTCTGTTAGTGATGCTAAAAAAACTAAAAACCCAAGGAAGGAGGGGAAGGAAGCTTGATTCACTAGGGATGATGGTGACCAGAGCCAGAGCATCCTTCCAGGGAGGAAGGGTCTGTTGCTTGGCTCCCAGACCTGGGGAGTGTCACGGGGGGAAATGGGAACAGAAGCGGAGTACGAAGAGAGACATCAGGAGCTGAGCAAGGGTTGAGAGCAGATCTTACTCGGGGAGCTTACGGAGTGAAGGGCCATGAGCAGCCCCCAGGAGCCAGGGCACTTTGAAGAGGGGGACAGAGGATTTAAGAAAGCTGGGTTTTCGTGTAGCTTAACTTCCCTTGGTCATCCTCTTAAGAAGGCCTTGTGTTAATAGTTGTACCATGTCTCAAAGCTTTTAGAGTCTAATGTCTGCTCCTTTGGGGTAAGTCTCTAGCTTGAAGCAGGCCTCAGGAGAGGCCCGGTACTGAGTACACTTTGAGACTGGGACGCAGGTGAAAAGGCCCCCGGTGGGACACTCACGTGCTGTGAGTGTGTGGCCTCAGGCCAGGCACTCCTCTGCTCCCTTCCTCTGGACTTGAGACGACTGAGTTACCTCATCTCCAAGGTGCAAACAGTCTGAGGCTCCAAGATGCCACAGGTTCATCCATTTTCTTAACAGAGACTTGAGAAGATCAGCAGGGAAATCTAACCAGTCCATCCTAAAGGAGATCAGTCCTGAATATTCATTGGAAGGAATGATGCTGAAGCTGAAGCTCCAATACTTTGGCCACCTGATGCAAAGAACTGACTCATTGGAAAAGACCCTGATGCTGGGAAAGATTGAAGGTGGAAGGAGAAGGGGACGACAGAGGATGAGATGCTTGGATGGCATCACGGACTCAACGGACATGAGTCTGAGCAAGCTCCGGGAGTTGGTGATGGCCAGGAGGCCTGGTGCTGCAGTCCATGGGGTCGCAAAGAGTAGGACACGACTGAGCTACTGAACTGAACTGACCTCCAGAAGGCGGCCTCACCCCTGAAGCAGGCCACTCTGCTGCCCTTGGCACCAAGGGGGGACAGTTTTAGGGGCCCATCCACTCCGTAATACCCACACACACTGCTCAGGTCCAGTCTTCTGCAAGGAGCTGACCTCCCTCGGGGACGGGGACTCTCAGAAGCTGCCATCAGCATCTGTCTTTCCATGCCAGGACTGGGTTGGATGCCGCCCCCAGCAAGGCAGACCATGGACACAGCTCCCCAAGGAAGGTAGCTCTGACATCAGTTGGTGAGATACCCCCTGGGGAGCAGAAGAGCCCTGCCCACTTTTGCAGGCCTGGGGTAGCCTGGGACCTGTGGTCCAGAATTTAAGCCCCTTCTCCCACTCACCCTGCTGCGTCAGGGCCAAGCAGAATCTCCACTCCCTGGTTAGCCCTCTCCTTCCTAGCTGCTTCCTCTAGCTCAGCCCCAGGAGCCTGGGCAAAGCTGCTCTAGCCAACGGCCTGCTTCCTTCAGCACAGAAAGCCTTCCTACGAAGCTGCGAGGCTCCGGGCTCTCCACCATCTTAGTAATCAGCACGGGAACCACAGCCCCTCCTCTCCTCCCCCCTCCTCCTCTCCTCCACTCCGCTCCCCTCCTCCCGCCCTCTCCAGATCCTCCCCTCCCCCTCCCCTCCCCTTCCTCCTCCTCCCACCTTCTCCGGCTCATCCCCCCCCCCCCCCCCCCCCCGTCCCCTCCTCCCCTCCCCCTCCCCTCCCCTTCCCTCTCCTCCCACCTTCTCCGGCTCCTCCCCCTCCGCTCCCCCTTCCCTCCCTCCCCCCTCCTCCCACCTTCTCCAGCTCCTCTCCCCCTCCTCCCCCTCCCCTCCCCCCTCCTCCCCCTCCCCTCCCCCCTCCTCCCACCTTCCCCGGCAGCCCTCCGAGCCGCTGCCACCTCATGAGAAACTGAGTTTATCATCAAATGAGGCTTTGTCATAGGAAAACAGCTTTCTTTTTCTCACTTTGAGAAGGCGCTGACAGGAACAGCTAGGTAAAGGGTGTCATGTGTATTCAAAGCATCCGTCTGTCCTTCCCCACGGTCCCTCAGCCCCACGCCCATGGCTGAGTCCGGCTCTGCGTTTTCCTCAAAGCCTGCTCCTCTGACCTGCCTCGGGCACCCCGTTCTCTTGATCCTCCCCGCTGAGCCTGGGCCCACAGGACCCATCCCCTCCTACCCGTTCCTTCATTCAGGTCACCTCACTCCCTCAGCAGTTTACAGTCCTTGCTTTCAGGGACTCCAGGCGCTGGGGTAGGAGACACGTGGGAGAGCGGGGTGGGGTGCGGGGCACAAGAGGAAACCACTGAAGTGCAAAGCGTGACGGCGGCTAAGCGGACCCTGGGCTGGGGTGCGGTGGGGGTGAGAGCGGGGCTGCAGAGACTCATGAAGGGACCCTTGCTGGGCTGTACTGGGGCACCGGAAGGGGCAGGCTGGGGTTTCAGAAGTTCTGAGTAATGACAGGCTGGGGTTTCAGAAAGGCAGCTTTGAGGAGGACAAGCAGGAGTCGGGGAGGGACCCTGGTTAGGAGGCCAATGGCACGAGCACCAGAAGTGAGTTCTGAGTGAAGAAGTCCCAGCAGCCATTCAAGACCGAGCCTGCAGTAGTTCGGGTGAGAATCCAGGGGAGGGTTGGGATGATCAGTAAGCACAGAGCCATGAGAACGGCAGCCAGGGCCAGGAAAACACCCCAGCAGGAGGAGCCCCAGGCCAGGCAGGTGCAGGCCAAAGAGGAGCTTGAGAGAGCAGCGGGAGAAACCGGTGACCCAGACGGAAGGAGGGCGGGAGGGGGAAGCAGGGAGGAGGCAGGCCCGGCTCCACTCCTCGGGGAGCACTGCTCAGTCCTGCAGCGGGAGGACGCGGGCCCCAGGCACACTTGTGCGAGCAGTCTGGGTTCACTGCTGCCTCTCCTCTCGCCTCTGAGGCCTTCCTGGAGGCAACCCCACCATCCATCACAGTGACTGCTGAGCATCAGTTAGCAGGGCCTTCTACAGGCTGTTGTTGAAGGGGACACACAGCGCTCTTGCTCAGAAAGCCCCTGGTCTAGTCGGGGAGCCTGTGTGTGCACAGAGTCTCCATCCAGTAAAAAAGCAGCCAACAAAGTGGTATCAATCGGGACTGCACCTAAAGTCAGTGAACACGTGCTGAAGGGACGCTGGGAAAAGAAGCTGACTCTGGAAGGCAGGCAGGGACACCCCGCGGGCTCTGCCGCCCCTGGGGCAGGACTTCCGGAATTCATGGCCCGTCAGCCCTGCAGGGCCCAGGGCTCTGACCCCTTTGGAAACCACTCTCCTCTCTGACAGCGGAGGCTCTCTCCTCAGAGGCCTAGGGCAGGCAGGTTTCCTGGGAGAAGTACTCTGGTGCCCTGCAGTCAGGATGATGGATGAGGAGGCAAAAGCTGCTTGGGGCCGCTGAGACCAGTGGGGCAGGGAGAGAAATATGGCTGAGCAACTGAGAAACGAGAGAGACACTCGGGCTGGATGGCAGTGGTGGGGAGCTAGGCCCTTCCCTCAGATGTACCCAGTCACCCGCCTGCCTCTCCCATCAAGTCCTAAGTTCTATTACGCAAATGATGCAGAGAGCCTGGGGTCAGCTGACAGGGGAAGGAGAAAAATCGAGGGTACAAAGGCTCATCTATTCCCTTCGAGGTCACGGGTTTGAAAGGCTCTTGGCTGTGGAGTGGCTCCCCCAGCAGTCAAGACTCATCCCTGCCCCAGTGCCCCAGTGCCCCAGAAATGGGCCCTGGCCCAGTCTCTCCTGGCAGAGATTCAACTCCCGTTCAACCTCACTCCTCTAGGCACAAGGAGATGCCGGGGCCAGCAGCTAGCAGAGGGAAACGCACATCTCCTAGGACTGAGTCCAATCAGGACTCCATCCCAGGGCCCAAGGTACAGTAGGATTGCAGCCAATCTCTCTGGGAGCTGAACCAGCCTTTTAAGCTGCCCGGTAGGCTCCACAGTCCATAGATGTGATGAGCAGGGCCTCAGCCTACTCTCCTCCAGCCCTTGCCTTCCACTTGTCCAGGCCTCTGGGCTATACTCCATCCCTCCCATGTGTACCCAGATAAGTAAGGATGCTGGCAGGTTACGCCTGCCCTCTCACTCCCCAGCAGCTGCTGGATAAGGGGGTGGGGGGTGGGAATCACACAAACAGAAGGCAGTG
Source organism: Bubalus kerabau (assembly GCF_029407905.1). Lineage (NCBI taxonomy): Eukaryota > Metazoa > Chordata > Mammalia > Artiodactyla > Bovidae > Bubalus > Bubalus kerabau. The sequence goes on from NC_073628.1 coordinate 55,204,853, forward strand.
GGACCCACCCTTGCAGGCAGTTGATGTGAGAGGATCCTGGGCACAGGGGCAGGGCCCGGGGCTGGGCAGCTGGCATTAGTGGTCCCACCTGCCCAACAGACAAGACGACTGCGTTATCGGTCTCTCTTTTCTAGAGGTGAGCACAGGGCAGCAAGAATTACAGAGCATCTCTAACCTCTAACATTAGAGCATCTCTAATGTCTGTTCCATGCCTGGAACTTCCCTGACTTCAAGGAGTAGGGTTATGTTGGCAAATCAAACATGAGCCTATCCTGGTGCGTTTACCCTGGAGGCCATAGCCAAGGCAGTAATGCTAACAGCATAAGACGTGAAAGGAAGCTCAGGGAGGGTGCCACGGGCGGAGCTCAACTGGAGGCCTGCACGGAGGAGGTGGTGTATGAACTGCCATGCCCCTCCTCATTCCCACAGAGACAGGTGTTTAGTACCACCTCTTCATGGCAGGGACAGGCCTTTCACACTGCACAGCACAGTTATAGAAAGAATAAAGGGCCGCTGGCGCTGAGCATGTGCCTCTAAAGGTAAGAAGCATAAAGGGGAAGCTGGCCTTAGCCACTCCCTCGCTTCCGCTCCTCCCTTCCAAGGTGCATCTTCTCCAGGGCTCCTCCCCATCTCTGCTCGGCTCCCTCCAGAGAGGCCCCTGTTCAAACCTGGAGCCTCCCCTGGGCCCCTGGGGGCAGGAATGGGTGCCTTCCCCTGTGGCTCTCATACCCGGGACATCAGGTAGAAGCCACTGCCCTAGATGCGGGCCAAACAGCACTATGGACTTCCCCAGCCCGCCCTCGCCAGGCTCCGAGAGCGTCAGGCAGTGCCCGTCTCCCAGAGAGTTCCAGAAGCAGCCTGCAGTGACCAGCCTCCATTTGCCCTTCCGCTCCACGTCCTGCCCTCCCCGCTGCTCTGCCCGCTCTGAGCTCTGTGCCTGGAAGGCTGATTTCTAAGCCTGCACCCGCCAGGCGCCTGGACGTCAGGCTCCGGGGGGACCAGCTCGGGACCAGGTGGCGGAGGACTGTGCAGCCCACCGTCCTTGGTCAGCCCCGCTCGCCGCAGCCGCCACTCTCTCCAGGTCTCCAGATGGCTCTCCCCGTCCCTTCAGGGTGTCTCACCCACTCTCCCTGGTCTCCTGCAACCCTGCCTCGGTGCACACGCCGCCTCTTTCCTGCTGCAGCCCCACAAGTGCATATTTCTCCCCTGCTCTCCCCACCAGCAGGAAATAGGGAAAAAAGATGTGTTGACCACAGCCCCAGAACAAAGCCCAGTCTGGTTAACTTAGAGACGAATCTGGGTTTGAATCTTAGTTCTACCACAGGGTGTTTCTCTTGAGCTTCACATTTTTCATCTGTGAAGTGGGAATACCACTCCTTCCTGGGGTTGTTATGAGGGTTAACTTAAAGAGCATACACACACACAATGCTTACCATTATTTGACACATAGAGCTTGACAAACAGAAGTGATTGTTACTGTGTTTTAAAAGAAGGTTGACTGGCTCTAAATCCTCCCTCTTTCAGCTCCCTTTAGGGCCCAACAAGCAGTCACAGTGACCAAGACATGGGGCTACTTTGGGGCCTCTGAGAGACTGCAGGACAATTCCCGGAGCCTGGATCCCAGACTCCCCTTTTCTTGAAAGGCTCCCTTCCCAAGAGACCTCCAAGCCTCCCCCTGGCGCCACAGGAATAGCCCAGGAGCAGCAGGTCGGGGTAGGGGGCGGTTAACAGAGACCGTTTGTGTTAGAGTCCCCACCGGTGAGGACCCTGTGGCAGAGTCCCTACTGGTGAGGGCCCCTTGTGTCAGAGTCCCCACTGGTGAGGGCCCTGTGTCAGAGTCCCCACTGGTAAGGGCAAGGATGGGGCAGCCGGCCTCTCTGATTCATTTCCAAGCTCCATGATGCTCATTATCATACTGAGATCATAATGCTGCCTGCTCTCATTTCCATGCTATCAACTGCCATGACTCATTCTCCAAGTCTCGGGGTACATCAGGAGCCACAGAGGCTGTATGGATCCAAAGACACTGCATCTTGGGGGTGGGAAGCAGGAACTGAGGCCTGAAGCCTCGGGTGACACAGATGAGGCCAAGGTGAGGGCAGCTGCAGCCGCACCAGCCTCCCAGGTGCTGACTGACAACCAGGCCTATCACATTCCTGCCCCGACCCGATGCTGGAAGGACACAAATTAGCTAAAAGGAGGAAAGGGAAATTGGAAGCTAAGACTGATGAACTCCCTCTCTGTGCCAGATGTCGATGTAGGCAATGTATGCTGCTGCTGCTGCTGCTGCTGCTAAGTCGCTTCAGTCGTGTCCGACTCTGTGCGACCCCATAGACGGCAGCCCACCAGGCCCCACCGTCCCTGGGATTCTCCAGGCAAGAACACTGGAGCGGGTTGCCATTTCCTCCTCCAATGCATGAAAGGGAAAAGTGAAAGTGAAGTCGCCCAGTCGTGTCCGACTCTTAGCGACCACATGGACTGCAGCCTACCAGGCTCCTCCATCCATGGGATTTTCCAGGCAAGAGTACTGGAGTGGGTTGCCATTGCCTTTTCCGAGGCAATGTATACCCACTACCTAATTTGATCCATACCTTCAATCAGCCGTATCTCCATTTTACAGGTAAGAAAAATCTAAGGCTCGTAAGGGTGATGTGTTTGCTACATGCCGTGCAGCTAATCAACGGGGTTACAGCCCTGCTCCTCCACTCCCCTAAGCTGCAGCCTGCTAGGGAGGGACACCCTTTCACCGGGAGCATATTGGGCGGCTGCAGCTAGGAGCTCAGGGTGGTGAAGGTCACTGGGCAAGAGCAGGGTGAATCCTGGTGAGCCGGGGGGCTGGTGATCGCTGGGCCTGAAGGGCAGGTGACTGAGCAGCACACAGACCGGGGCCTGGGGGCTGGGGACGGTCAGCACCGGTGATCCCTCGGGTAGCAAGCTGGCCACAGGGTGTCCGTGTGTGTCTCTGAAATATGGGGGTAGGGAGAATGGCAGAGAAGGAGGCACACACCACCAACAAAGAGGCACTGGCTCCAGTAGCAAGAGACCGAGCCTCGGGGTCTGAGGCTGGGAATGCCGGCCGGGCCTGGGGCCGCCCCGCTGGAGCGGGAGCCACAGTCCCAGGGACGCGGGTGGTCCCGCTGGACACACAGGAGCCCTGTCTGCAGCTCTGCCTGTGCGACCTGGGAGATGACAGCCCTGCCAGCCCCCGCACGAGGTCCTGAGGCCACTCAGCGGAGACAGGGAGAGGGAAGTCCAGGAGACGGCGAGGAGAGCTGGGGCGCTCCCACACACTGCGTCGGTGGGAGGGGCGCCCCTGGAGGAGCTCACGCTGCCTGCCCATCCTGCCCTCTCTGAAAGTTGGGGGCCTGCGGGTCAGAAGGTCACTAGAGCACAGCTCTGTGCAGGGACAGAGCCCCGTTATAAGATTCCCGAGATGCTTCCAGTACAGGCAGTCACAGAGGGTCTGTGATACTGTCTTCTTGGCCCCTCTGCCACAAGGACGCCAATGGATAGGCCCCCAGAAGGACCTAGAATTCACCAGCGTCAACCAAAGACGTGCAATCCTCTGTAACTGCTAACACCTGAGCCACTTAATATTTTCAGCAGAACTGAAAAATGTTCACATTACACATCCATTTGTTTGTGGAAGTAGGAAATCTATGTTTAATATTTTTTGATTTATTGATTTTCACTTGACTTTTATGGGCCACTCTACTCCCCTGCACTTGCTGCAAGAGCTGCACAGAGCAGGATCACAGTTTGCACACACTGAGCAGGAGAGACGATGGCATCCTGCTGAGGAACGGTGCCAGGTGCCAGCCTGCGAGGGGCCCTGGGACCACAGGGCTCCCAAGGCAGTGATGGGCACGGGCTTCGGCCCCCAGCATGGCCTTCCTGTCAACACTCCAGTAGAGGCGGAGACCTGGAAGGCACAGGATAAGTCAGAGCTGAAGCCCAGGGCCGTGGCCACAGGGGCTCTTCCCGCAGCTCAGGGCTGTTGCCCAGGCTGGTGGCCTCCCATGGTATAGGTTTCGCTCTCTTGGGCTCAAGTACATGATGCCCCTAAAGCTCTCTGAGCATCCTCAGTGCCTGCACAAAACAGGGCTGGGCTGTGCAGGACCGACATCAGCAGAGATCTAGAACATTCTGCCACCACCCATCTCTGAAATGGAGTCTTTCTCACCCGCAGATCCAAGACCTAAGTCCAATCCCAGGTCTACCTCTTCTAGCTGAGTGACCTTTCCCAAGCCACCCTAATTCTCTGAGCTTTAGTTTCCTCTATAAATAATGTGGGAGCAACGTGCTATTGAAGAGGCCGATGCGAGGTTAGAGGGAATAGCATGGGCAGAACTCCCAGCACCACGCCTGATACACAGTGGCCTACAACAGATGCGCACCCCTGACTCTGGGGGACGGCCGAGCTGTCGCGGCCACACCCGCCCCGCCCACGGCCTCTGCCCGGCTCTGCAGACACCCAAACGCTGCTGAGTCCACCGCCACCACCCTCGGGATGGCCAAGGAGGGAGGCAGGGGAGAGAAAGCACCCTGATCAGGGCCCCGAGCTGGAACATGAGTCCAGCATCTGTGACGTGAGCCCACTTCCCAGACCCCAGGCCGAGGCAGGGTGTTTCTGGATCAAGCATTCTGTATGCCTCCGGAGCCCTGGGGACCCCATCTGGGTGCCTGACAAGGTCCCGATGCCCAGCTCGGCCTCTGTCCTGGGGCCCTCAGAGGCTTGTGTTACAATAATAGATGCAGATCCCAGATTAAAATGCTGCAGCAGGGAAAATCAATAACTATTGGCAGCTGAGCCTCTAATAAGTATAATAATCACCATTTAGGGAAAGCGTGGGGGAATGAGTAGGGCCGGTCATACAGCGATGATACTAATCTGACTCCATCTCGATCTGCGTCTGCCTGCTGCTGGCACGCCAGTGCCTGGAGCCCGTCGGGAGGGGCGGAGCCGGCTGCCAAAGCAGGTGGCCCGGCCTGACCCTGCTCCCAGCCTCCGTGGGATCCGCAGCCCCAGCACAGCCTCACTCACGGGTCTGTAGGACAGTTCCCTGCCCAAATGGGAGGAGGGGGAGCTCGGTACTCAGAGGCCGTACTCACAGGTGTGGATCTGTTCAGGCTTCAAGACGTTCTCGCTTTGTGAGCTCCATGAGCTGATAATTTACTGAATCTCATTTAATAGAAGCTTGAACAGTCCATACCATGTACCACGCATTACTTTAAGCATTTTGCACATATAAACTCATTTAATCATCATGAGTGGTGGTTCAGTCGCTAAGTTGTGTCCAACTCTTTGTGACCCCATGGACCACAGCCTGCCAGGCTCCTCTCTATCCATGAGATTTCCCAGGCAAGAGTGGGTTGCCATTTCTTCCTCCAGGGGATCTTCCCAACCCAGGGATGGAAACTGCGATTCCTGCCTGGCAGTCAGATTCTTTACCATGGAGCCACGTGGTAGCACAATCGTCATATCAACACAGGAAGTAAGTGTTCTTACTGTTCTCACTTTGCAGACGAGGAAAGTGAGTCACAGAGCTGGTTAAATAATTTGCCTACGGTGACTAAGCCTGAAGTGGCACATCCAGGACATGAACTAGGTGAAGAAAGGGAAAGTCACTCAGTCGTGTCCCACTCTTTGCGACCCCATGGACTACACAGTCCATAGAAGTCTCCAGGCCAAAATACTGGAGTGGGTAGGGTAGCCTTTCCCTTCTCCAGGGGATCTTCCCAACCCAGGGATCAAACCTAGGTCTCCCACATTGTAGGCAGATTCTTTACCAGCTGAGCCACAAGGGAAACCCAAGAATACTGGAGTGGGTAGCCTACCCCTTCTCCAGGAGATCTCCCCAACCCAGGAATCAAACTGGGGTCTCCTGCATTGCAGGCAGATTCTTTACCAACTGAGCCATCAGGGAAGCCCCTTGAACCAGGTGACACAGCTTTACTCTCTGTGCCCTGAACTCCTTTTCTATATAGCCTGTAACCCTTGTGTCTGATATATGTGCTGTGCTGTGCTTAGTCGCTCAGTCATGTCTGACTGTGCAACCACATGGACTGTAGCCCGCCAGGCTCCTCTGTCCCTGGGATTCTCCAGGTCAGAATACTGGAGTGGGTTGCCATGCCCTACTCCAGAGGATCTGCCCAACCAGGGATTGAATCTGCTGCTGCTGCTGCTGCTAAGTCGCTCCAGTCATGTCCGACTCGGTGCAATCCCATAGACGGCAGCCCACCAGGCTCCCTCGTCTCTGGGATTCTCCAGGCAAGAACACTGGAGTGGGTTGCCATTTCCTTCTCCAATGCATGAAAGTGAAAAGTGAAAGTGAAGTCGTTCAGTCGTCTCCGACTCTTAGCAACTCCATGGGCTGCAGCCCACCAGGCTCGTCTGTCCATGGGATTTTCCAGGCAAGAGTACTGGAGAGGGATGCCATTGCCTTCTCTGGGGATTGAATCTAGGTCTCCTGAATTGCAGGCAGATTCTTTACCATTTGGGCCATCAGGGAAGCCCGTCTGACACATAGCAAACACTTATCAAACTCACTGGCTGTCTGGAACACTAAGCTGCCCCTAGTCCCTCCCAATTATATTTAGCACTACTCACCTGCACTTTTATTGTTTCTAACCCTGTTCCAGAGCTTGGATGTGTTCCAAAACATTTTCCAGCAGCATTGGTAAGCATGAAGCAGGCCTGTGGGAGAGCACGCCCACGTCCCTGCTCCCCAACTCTGGCTGAGTCATGAAAACAGGCTGTGCCCTCCTCATTGCTGTGGGGCCATACACTCACCCAGAAGCCCCCTGCAGTTACCGGTTGGCCAGAAACTTTATTCAAGTTGTTCCATAGGATGTTTCAGAAAAATCCAAATGAAATTTTTGGCCAACCCAGTACATGCTTGGCTCTTCATTCTCTCAGAAGCCTAAAGCTAAGTGAGCCGGAAGCTGCTGTCTTCCAGAGGCAGAGTTTTCTTGGAAATGGGACAATACAGAGGAGTCCATTAGAAATGGCCATGTCCACGTCATCCACCTGGAACCTAGCCCCCTCTCCAGCCCGAACAAGCAGAATCAGGGCACACAAGACACCACAGTTTATATGATCTCCAACAGTTTAACTGGTTCCCCTGGAACTGCAGTTCCCCTAGTTCTGATCATCACTGAGGAGAAAAATAGGTCGGCATCCAGGTCTGTCGTGTCCGTCCCACTGTGCATCCTGTTAGAAGCACAGTTCCTGGTGCAAAGGTGTGTGTTTCACGATACGAATGAACATGGATGAACAAGTATTCTCCTTGTTCTCATTCACTATCTCATGTCCCAAACTCCAAACAATTTCTGTTTAAATTAATTGGAGTTTAGGAAAGAGAATTTTTAATATCTTCTTAGTTTTCTTTGATGCACTTTGCGTGTGTGTGTGTGTAAGGTATGTGAAAGTGAAACTGTTAGCACTCAGTGGAGTCCAGCTCTTTGTGACCCTGTGTCTGTAGCCCGCCAGGCACCTCTCTCCTTGGAATTCTCCAGGCAAGAATACTGGAGTGGGTTGCCGTTCCCTTCTGCAGGGAATCTTCCCAGCCCAGAGATTGAACCCAGGTCTCCTGCATGCCAGGTAGGTTCTTTACCATCTGAGCCACCAGGGAAGCCCTGTGTAAGGGATACATAACATAAGGCTGACTGTTTAACCATTTTAAAGTTCAATAGCAATGAGTACACTCACATTGTTGAGTCATCAACACCATTCATCTCCAGATTTTTTTTGCATCTTCCCAAATTAAAACTCTACCCCCATTTAACAACTGCTTATTCCCTCCCCCACACAACTCCTAGTAACTGCCATTCTACTTTCAGCTTCTATGAATTTGACTGCTCTTCGACCCTCATAAGTTTGCACAAGTTTGGGTAGATGGTTCTATCATAATTTAACTGTTCTCTTAGGATCAATCATGCAGTCTTTCCCCAACAGTAATGCAGCAAATGCATTTGTGCAACTAGCTTTTGTGTGTCTGTATTTATGATTATTACTCTGGGTTTGATTGTCAATATCAAGAATTACTGGGGAAAAGAACAGCTTAAACATATTTATGTTTTTGATATATGTTGTCAGTTATCCTAAAAGATTTTAGAATTTATATATTACATTTTAAACATTATGCCAGCAATGAATAAATGTGTCCATTTCTCTGTATTCCTACCTCCGCTGGGTTTTTTTTTTTAATGCATTGCTAATTTGTTAGGCAAAAATCTGTGTCATTGTTAGATTAAAAATATGTCATGGCAACTAGAGTTTAGTGGAAAGAAGGCTGAACTTAAAATCAGATCTATTTTTGGAAGGTGAGTTTAAAGCAAAATGGACTCTGAACTGAAAGAAAAAAAGTAGCTGCCACTGTTTTCAAGTGTGTAGGCCCTAAGTGGGGCTAGCAGAAGAAAAAGCAAGGGAAGGAAGAGAAATGAAAAACCAGTATCTATATACCAGGCGCTGCTCAGCAGCTGGAAGGTCCAAGTCAAGAGGACAAGCCCTCTATCTGCTCACAGTTGAATAGATTTTTAAATTCCCTTTTACATATGTGAAAACTAAAGACGAGAGTTAAATAACTTTTGCAAGGTCATACAACTCAGTAATAATAGTGACTAAAATATATAGGTGGACTGTGTGGATCACAATAAACTGTGGAAAATTCTGAAAGAGATGGGAATACTAGACCACCTGACCTGCCTCTTGAGAAATCTGTATGCAGGTCAGGAAGCAACAGTTAGAACTGGACATGGAACAACAGACTGGTTCCAAATAGGAAAAGGAGTACGTCAAGGCTGTATATTGTCACCCTGCTTATTTAACTTCTATGCAGAGTACATCATGAGAAACGCTGGACTGGAAGAAACACAAGCTGGAATCAAGATTGCCTGGAGAAATATCAATAACCTCAGATATGCAGATGACACCACCCTTATGGCAGAAAGTGAAGAGGAACTCAAAAGCCCCCTGATGAAAGTGAAAGTGGAGAGTGAAAAAGTTGGCTTAAAGCTCAACATTCAGAAAACGAAGATCATGGCATCCGGTCCCATCACTTCATGGGAAATAGATGGGGAAACAGTGGAAACAGTGACAGACTTTATTTTGGGGGGCTCCAAAATCACTGTGGATGGTGACTGCAGCCATGAAATTAAAAGACACTTACTCCTTGAAAGGAAAGTTATGACCAACCTAGATAGCACATTCAAAAACAGAGACATTACTTTGCCAACAAAGGTCTGTCTAGTCAAGGCTATGGTTTTTCCAGTGGTCATGTATGGATGTGAGAGTTGGACTGTGAAGAAGGCTGAGCGCCGAAGAATTGATGCTTTTGAACTGTGGTGTTGGAGAAGACTCTTGAGAGTCCCTTGGACTGCAAGGAGATCTAACAAGTCCATTCTGAAGGAGATCAGCCCTGGGTGTTCTTTGGAAGGAATGATGCTAAAGCTGAAACTCCAGTACTTTGGCCACCTCATGCGAAGAGCTGACTCATTGGAAAAGACTCTGATGCTGGGAGGGATTGGGGGCAGGAGGAGAAGGGGACGACAGAGGATGAGGTGGCTGGATGGCATCACTGACTCGATAGACGTGAGTCTGAGTGAACTCCAGGAGTTGGTGATGGACAGGGAGGCCTGTTGTGCTGTGATTCATGGGGTCCCAAAGAGTCGGACATGACTGAGCGACTGAACTGTAATGAACTGAATAACATTCTAGACACTGTGTTACCCACTTTATATTGTTGTTGTTTAGTTCTAAGTTGTGTCTGACTCTTTGCAACCCCATGAACTGCAGCACGTCTTTCACTGTCTCCTGGAGGTTGCTCAAATACATGTCCATTGAGTTGGTGAAGCTATCTAACCATTTCACCCTCTGCCACCTCCTTCTCTTTTTGCCTTCAATCTTTCCCAGCATCAGGGTCTTTTCCAATGAGTTGGCTCTTTGCATCACATGGCCAAACTATTGGAGCTTCAGCATCAGTCCTTCCAATGAATATTCAGGGTAGATTTCCTTTAGGATTGACTGGTTTGATTTCCTTGCAGTCCAAGGGGCTCTCAAGAGTCTTCTCCAGCACCACAGTTTGAAAGCACCAGTTCTTTGGTCCTCAGCCTTCTTTATGGCCCAACTCTTACATGCATATGTGACTACTGGAAAAACCATAGCTTTGACTAGACAGACCTTTGTTGGCAAAGTAATATCTCTTGCTTTTTAATACACTCTCTAGGTTTGTCATAGTTTTTCCTCCAAGGAGCAAATGTCTTTTAATTTCATGGCTGCCATGAAATCACCATCCACAGTGATTTTGGAGCCCAAGAAAATAAAATCTGTCACTGTTTCCAGTCCCCCCCCTCCCCCATTTATTTGCCATGAAGTGATGGGACTGGATGCCCTGATCTTGGTTTAACTGTTGAGTTTCAAGCCAGTTTTTTCACTCTCTTCTTTTACACTCATCAAAAGGCTCTTAGAGTGGTATCATCTGCATATCTAGGTTGTTATTTCTCCTGGCAATCTTGATTCCAGCTGTGATTTACCCAGTCCAGCATTTTGCATGATGTACATTCAAAAAACTAAGATCAGATCATGACATCCAGTCCCATCACTTCATGGCAAATAGATGGGGAAATAATGAAAACAGTGAAAGACTTTATTTTCTCGGGCTCCAAAATCACTGCAGATAGTGACTGCAGGCATGAAATTAAAAGACGCTTGGTCCATGGAAGAAAAGCTATGACAAACCTCAATTCAGTTCAGTTCAGTTGCTCAGCCATGTCCGACTCTGCCAGCCCATAGACTGCAGCCCGCCAGGCCTCCCTGTCCATCACCAACTCCTGGAGCTTACTCAAATTCATGTCCATTGAGTTGGTGATGCCATCCAACCATCTCATCCTCTGTGGTCCCCTTCTCCTCCAGCCCTCAATCTGACAAAGCTAGATGACAAACCTAGAGAGCATATTAAAAAGCAGACATTACTTTGCTGACAAAGGTCTGTACAGTCAACGCTATGGTTTTTCCAGTAGTCAAGTGTGCATGTGAGAGTTGGACCATAAAGAAGGCTGAGCACCAAAGAACTGATGCTTTCAAACTGTGGTGCTGGAGAAGACTCTTGAGAGCCCCTTGGACTGCCAGGAGATCAAACCAGTCAATCTTAAAGGAAATCAACCCTGAATATTCTTTGGAAGGACTGATGCTGAAGCTGAAGCTCCAATACTTTGGCCACCTGATGCAAAGAACTGACTCACTGGAAAAGACCCTGATGCTGGGAAAGATTGAATGCTGGTGGAGAAAGGGAAGACATTGGATGAGATGCTTGGATGGCATCACCAACTTGATGGACATGAGTTGGAGCAAGCTCCGGGAGTTGGTGATGGACAGGTAGGCCTGGTGTGCTGCAGTTCATGGGGTATCAAAGAGTCGGACATGACTGAGCAACTGAACTGAACGGAACTCTGCATTTAAGTTAAATAAGCAGGGTCACTGGAGAAGGAAATGGCACCCCACTCCAGTACTCTTGCCTGGAAAGTCCTATGGACGGAGGAGCCTGGTAGGCTGCAGTCCATGGGGTCACTAGGAGTCGCACACGACTGAGCAACTTCACTCACTTTTCACTTTCATGCACTGGAAAAGGAAATGGCATCCCACTCCAGTGTTCTTGCCTGGAGAATCCCAGGGACAGGGGAGCCTGGTGGGCTGCCATCTATGGGGTCGCACAGAGTCGGACACAACTGAAGTGACTTAGCAGCAGCAGCAAGCAGGGTCACAGTGTATAGCCTGGTCATACTTCTTTCCCAATTTTGACCAAGTCTGTTGTTCTATGTCCAGTTATTTCTTGATCTGCATACAGATTTCTCAGAAGACAAGTGAAGGTGGTCTAGTATTCCCATCTCTTTAAGAATTTTCCACAGTTTGCTGTGATCCACACGGTCAAAGGCTTTAACATAGTCAGTGAACTAGTCAATTTCAGATGCTTTTCTGAAATTTCCTTGATTTCTCTATGATGCAACGAATGTTGGCAACTTGATCTCTGGTTTCTCTGCCTTTTCTAAACCCAGCTTGTACATCTGGAAGTTCTTGGTTCACACACTGCTAAAGCGTAGCTTGAAGGATTTTAAGCATGACCTTGCTAGCATGTTAAATGAGCACAATTGTATGGTAGCTTGATCATTCTATAGCATTGTCCTTCTTTGGGATTGGAATGAAAACCAACCTTTTCCAGTCCTATGGACACTGCTGAGTTTTCCAAATTTGCTGACATTTTGAGTGTAGCACTTTAACAGCATCAGCTTTTAGGATCTGAAATAGCTCAGCTGAAATTCAATCACCCCCACTAACTTTGTTCATAGTGATACTTCCTAAGGCCCGCTTGACTTCACACTCCAGGATGTCTGGCTCTAAGTGGGTAACTGCACTATGGTGGTTATCTGGGTCATAAAGACTTTTTTTGTATAGTTCTCCTGTTTATTCCTGCCACTTCTTAATCTCTTCTGCTTCTGTTAAGTCCTCACCATTTCTGTCCTTTTTTATGCCCATCTTTGCGTGAAGTGTTCTCTTGATATCTCCAGTTTTCTTGAAGAGATCTCTAGTCTTTTCCGTTCTGTTGTCTTCCTCTATTTATTGGCATTGCTCAGTTAAGAAGGCCTTCTTTTCTCTCCTTACTATTCTCTGGAACTCTGCATTCCAGTGGATATATCTTTCCTTTTCTCCCTTGCTTTTCAATTCTCTTCTTTTCTCAGCTATTTGTAAGGCCTCCACAGACAACCACTTTGCCATATTGTATTTCTTTTTCTTCCAGATGGTTTTGGTCACTGTCTTCTGTACAATGTTACAAACCTCTGTTCATAGTTCTTCAGACTCTCTGTCTACAGATCTAATCCCTTGAATCTATTAATCACCTCCACTATATAATCATAAGAAATTCGATTTAGGTCATAACTGAATGGGCTAGTGGTTTTCTGTATTTTATTCTATTTAAGCCTGAAATTTGCAATAAGGAGTTCATGTTCTGGGCCACAGTCAGCTCCTCGTCCTGTTTTTGCTGACTGTATAGAGCTTCTCCTTCTTTGGCTGCAAAGAACATAACCAACCCGATTTCAGTGTTGACTGGTGATGCCCACGTGTAGTCACCTCTTGTGTTGCTGGAAAATGGTGTTTGCTTTCACCAGTGTGTTCTCTTTACAAAACTGTTAGCCTTTGCCCCGCTTCATTGTGTACTCCAAGGTCAAACTTGCCTGTTACTCCAGGTATCTCTTGACTTCCCACTTTTGCATTCCAATCTCCTATGATGAAAAGGACATCTATTTTTGATGTTAGTTCTAAAAGATCTTGTAGGTCTTCAAAGAACTGGTCAAATTCAACTTACTCAGCATTAGTGGTTTAGGCATAAACTTGGATTACTGTAATGAATGAGTGATCTTGTAAACAAACCAAGGCCATTCTGTTGTTTTTGAGATTGTTCCCAAGTACTGCATTTTTGACTCTTGTTGACTATGAGGGCTACTGCATTTCTTCCAAGGGATTCTTGCCCACAGTAGTAGAGGCAATGGTCATCTGAATTAAATTCACCCATTCCCATCCATTTTAGTTCACTGATTCCTAAGATGTCAGTGTTCACTCTTACCATCTCCTGCTTGACTGCATCCAATTTACCTTGATTCGTGGACCTAACATTCCACGTTGTTATGCAATATTGCTCTTTACAGCATTGAACTTCACTTTCCCACCAGACACATCCACAGCTGGTGGTGTTTCTGCTTTGGCCCAGCCACTTCATTCTTTCTGGAGCTATTAGTGTTAACAATTGCCCTCCACTTTTCCCCAGTAGCATATTGGACACCTTCCAACCTAGTGGGCTCACCTTTCGGTGTCGTGTATTTTTGCCTTTTCATACTTTTCACAGGGTTCTCACACAAGAATACTGGAGTGGTTTGCCGTTCCCTCCTCGAGTGGGCCACATTTTGTCAGAACTCTTCACTATGACCCATCTGTCTTGGGTAGCCCTGCACGGCATGGCTCATAGCTTCATTGAGTTACAAAAGCCCCTTTTCCATGACAACACTGTGATCCATGAAGGGGAAGCACTTTTTACAGATCATCTCATTTATTCATTACCTTCCCAAACTCCCATAAAGCTGGTCCCACTTGGTCTCATTTAGTAGACTGTAGGTGTCCCTCTTACATGGGTCCGTGGATATACCTATCACAGCCCTTACCAAGCTATATTGTAATTGCATATGTGTCTGTCTCCCTAGAAAGGGGTCTTTAAGATCACAGGCTGTGATTTTTATCTCCATACTTCTTCACCTGAGTCCTGGTTCACAGTAGGTCTCAATAAGTGTTTAGTGAATGAATGCACTTGCTGCCATGCAAACCCAGATTTGGCTCATTCGGAAGTCTGAGGAATTTCCAGCAAAAGTGAATGAAGCAGGGCAGAAGGAAGCACATAGACGATTCTCCTCCTGGGGGAACTCTGAAAGCCCTGGGCCTGCACCATCTTCCTGTTCTCCACACCTGCACCTTACAGACCTGCTCGTAACCAACACTGGAGAGCTCAAGAGGGAGGCACTGTAGGAACACAGAAGCTTTGGTCTGGTGAGAGAGATGTAATTAAATTTCTCTGCTAACAAGCTCATCCCGGAACATCTTTGCCTCCAGTCTGGTCCTCTGGGAATAGAGACCGGACTGTTTTCTTTTTCTGTAGCCTGGAGCCAGTGGCTGACTGGACGTGCTAGAGGCCCAGAAGCTGCTGGCACACGGGGAGAGAAAGCGGGTCATGGCTGGGCTGTTTTCCTTGTTACCCAGAGCCTGGGACTGACAGTTTCTCTAGGGGGGGGATGGAGAATTACAGGCCACCAGGCAGACTCCAGCCTCTTAGAAATGGACCTGCCCTCTCACCACACCTAGAGCTCAGCCACTTATTGGACACTCAACAAAGCAGACACACACACAAACAATTCAGACGACTTCCTACTTGACATTCTAGTCATCATTATGGGAGAGTCAGAACTATTTTGGAGATTCATGCCTTAACTTATGTTTCATTTTCTGCTATATGAGGATTTGGCACACTTGAGAAAGCACCAGAATCTTTTTAAGGCTCAGGACTTCTTAAATATTTTCCCCCAGCTCTGGCAGGCCCATATCCAAGGATAAAAGCCCTGGGTTTTAGGAGAGGCAGACCAAGGAAGAGTTTCTGAAGAAGGGTGTGAAGAGAACAGTCTAGGTGAATCCCGCTGAAGTCAAGCCTCTGCGACGCTTAGTCTTCATCTCTTATTTGGCCTTGGTGATAATGCCTTGCTCTTATTTGTGGATTAGGATTATTATCTTGGGTTTAATTGTATTATCTTGGGTTTAATTGAGAATTACTGGAGGAAAAAATAGCCTAAATATATTTATGCTTTTGATATGTATATATATGGTCAGTTATGCTAAAGGATTTTAGAGTTTATGTATTACATCTTAAACATTAAGGAGATGATACCTTGCTCTTCCTTCTGGGACAAAGCGTCCATACAGGGGCCCAAGGGGTGGGGCTGACTGCCCTTCGCCCTGCACAGCCTTATGGGCTGATGTGCTCAGTCCTATGTTATGAGTCGCATCCCCCACTTCTGACATTGCATTTTTGGAGAGGAAAGCTACCAAGGGAGGAGGGAGGAGGGCTAGGAGGAAGATGAAAGGAAAGTGGGGAGGACGGAGCTCTTCCTTACAGGATTATTAGTCCTTCAGCACTGGAGTGATTAAAAATCAGGATGAAAATTTAAAAGTAAAAAACAAAACCAGCAAGGCAATTACTCTAAAGAAGCTTTCCTGAAAAAAAATGGGGAAAATCAATATTTAATTCAGGCTTCATTGATTTGCAATTTGGGTACCACACTCAGCCCTCAGTTTTTTCAGTTTTCTCGGTGAGAGATTATTATAGAGTCACTGGCTTTGGATACTTAGTGCCTCAGGGAAAGGCTGTGATGAGAGACAGAGAAACAGAGGAATTTCCCTTGAGTCAGCTTGCCCTGTCTGCTCCTCTCTTCGGCTCCAGGCACCTCCCTTCCCTGAGAGCAGGACACTCAGGCTGAGCATGAGATGGCAGCCGCTAAAATCCAGGAGGGATGTGAGGAGAATATATATAGTCCATTCTCCTGACTCTGAGTACAGGAATGCCCAAACCCTCTCAAAAAGAGCTGCCTATACTTGCACACACGCATACAAAACCCACCTTCATCATCAAAAATCATCAAACTGAAGTAACTAGGAATGAAAAATTGTAATATCTTTAATCTACTGCAAAATGCTTCAGAAAAAAAGATAAAAAAAAATCTTAGAAGAAAGTTTTCAAAATTTCACACAGTCTCTCCTTTTTCTTTCCTTTCCTTCCAGTTAACTTAATCTATCTAAAGTCTAGCCAAAATCCATGCTGCTGCACATGAAGCATGTACCATTCTGTTCTGACATGGAAACTGGATGCTCCCCTGTGCCCTAAGGTCTGGATGCGTGCATACACCTGGAGCACCCAGGATCAGAGAGCTCCCAGTCAGTAATAAATGACACGTTGCCACACTCATGGATTAGAGAGTGCTTTAAAATTAATTAATTAGAAATGAGAACACACAAAGTTCTCTTCTAGTCCTTCAGAATTTGTTACAGTTTTCAGTGTTCTTTTCTATCTATTAACTTCAACTGGTTCTTGTTCAGAATGCTATGAAATGGTTAAAGCTAGAATTATTTGTCCCCGTTTTACAAGGGAAGACATGGTGGCCTGGGGAGTTGTGTGAAAAAGCAGCACAGCTGAGTTAGCGACGGTGATTGGGGCACCCTGTAAAACCCCAGGACTCCTGGTGGGCCCCACTCCCACTGGGAAGCTCCTGTGTTCTCACTTTTCCCCAGCCTCTGCTATGTCCTGAAGATTCAGCCTTTCCCCCTGAAAAACTGCCATTAGCCACATATCCTTAGGGGTTCTTCTTTTTCTATGTAGTTTCTGTTTCTTTGCTGCCTCCAAAATATGCAGATAGATGGTTTTTCTTATTAGGATTTTATTGCTCATGGTTCAGGAGAATGAATGGGCAGCAGATAAAACCATCAAACAAGGGAAAGTGACAAAGATTCCCAAGTCTGTGGGCATTTATACAGACTTGACCTCTCCGGTCTAAAGGTTTTTTCTGAAATTCCAAGGAAATGTAGGGACTCCACTTGCTCCCACCCTCTGATTGTATCAACCCTAAATGGGCTGTGTGACCTCTACCACCTTCCAGCAAGCTCTACATTAGCAAAGTAAGTAAGTAAGTGTTAGTCACTCAGTCGTGCCCGACTCTTTGCAACCCCATGGACTGCAGCCCACCAGGCTCTTCTGTCCATGAGATTTTCCAGGCAAGGATACTGGAGTGGGTTGCCATTTCCTTCTCCAGGGATCTTCCCAACCCAGGGATCAAACCCGGGTCTCCTGCACTGCAGGCAGATTCTTTACTGACTGAGCTACAAGGGAAGCCTAAAGGCCACACCAATTTCTTTCCCTCTGGTGGTCCCTCTTCTTAGCACTTGGGCTTGAAAAGGTCAGTACTATCTGTCTTAACTAAAAGTGATTCTTGCTCAGCATTTCTGCATGAACTACAGACCTTGGCCAAGGCATTTCTCCTCTCTGGGCCCCAGGTTCCTCATTGGTGAATGAGAGCCAAAAATAACTCTTTCCCAGTGTTGAGATAATGGATTGAAAGAGCCTTACACATTACAAAGGGCGATTCTATCGTGAGTTATTTATTGTAGCTAAGTATAAATGGTGGTGGTTTAGTCGCTAAGTCGTGTCCACTCTTGCGACCCCGGGGACGGAGGATCCTGGCAGGCTACAGTCCATGGGATTCTCCAGGCAAGAGTACTGGAGTGGGTTGCCATTTCTTTCTCCAGGGGATCTTCCCAACCCAGGGATCAAACCCGGGTCTCCAGCATTGTAGGCAGAATTTTTACCAACTGAGCTACAAGGGAAGCCCAAATATAAATAGATAAAATTTTAAATGCCTATTATTAACAGCTATACTTTATTGAGTGCCAACAAGGTGCTACTTACTATATTTAGTGTTTTAAATACATTATTTCCAAAATTCACAAAACCAGTAAAGAGGGCATTGACCTCATTTTACAAATAGGCTGTCCAAGACATTCAAGTGAAGCCTACACCACCCACATGCTTCCATTGCCCTGTTTGCCACATGGCATTTGTAATTTGTTTGTCTATACGTTTTTCTCTGAGAAGACTATGAACTTGTCAAGGACTGAGAATATACATCTTGGGCATTTTATTCTATACATTTTGGTCCTAGCTCTGTGATTGTCAAATAGTAGGCATTAAATTGAAGAAAGTAGAGAAAACCACTAGGGCATTCATGTATGATCTAAATCAAATCCCTTATGATTATACTGTAAACATGACAAATAGATTCAAAGGATTCAATCTGATAGACAAAGTATCTGAACAACTATGGATGGAGGTTCGTAATATTGTACAGAGGGGGTGACTGAAACCATCCCAAAGAAAAAGAAATGCAAGAAGGCAAAATGGTTGTCTGAGGAGGCCTTTACAAATAGCTGAGAAAAGAAGAGAAGCAAAAGGCAAAGGAAAAAAGGAAAGATATACCCACCTGAATGCAGAGTTCCAGAGAATAGGAGGGAGAGATAAGAAAGCCATCTTAAGTAAACAATGCAAAGAAATATAGGAAAACAACAGAATGGGAAAGACTAGAGATCTCTTCAAGAAAATTAGAGATACCAAGCGAGGATTTCATGCAAAGATGAGCATGATAAAGTACAGAAATGGTGAGGACCTAACAGAAGCAGAAGATATTAAGAAGAGGTGGCAAGAATACACCAAAGAACTATACAAGAAAGGTCTTTATGACCTGGATAACCACAATGGTGTGGTCACTCACTTAGACCCAGACATCCTGGAGTGTGAAGTCAAGTGTGACTTAGGAAGCGTCTCTATGAACAAAGCTAGTGGAGGTGATTAATTCCACTTGAGCTATTTCAGATCCTAAAAGATGATGCTGTTAAAGTGCTACATGCAATGTGTCAGCAAATTTGGAAAACTCAGTCAGCAGTGGCCATAGGACTGGAAAATGTCAGTTTTCATCCCAATCCCCAAAAAGGGCAATGCCAAAGAATGTTCAAACTTACCACACAATTGCACTCACACTAGCAAGGTTGTGCTCAAAATCCTTCAAGCTAGGCTTCAACAGTAAGTGAACAGAGAACTTCCAGTGTACAAGCTTGATTTAGGAAAGGCAGAGGAACCTGAGATCAAATTGTAAACATCTGTTGGATCATAGATAAAGCAAGTGAATTCTAGAAAAACATCTACTTCTGCTTCATTGACTACACTAAAGCCTTTGACTGTACGGATCACAAAAAACTGTGGAAAATTCTTAAAGAGACGGGGATACCAGACCACCTTCACCTGTCTCCTGAGAAATCTGTATGCAGGTCAACAAGCAGGTTGACTGGACAGGAAATAATGAACCGGTTCAAAATTGGGGAAAAGTATATCAAGGCTGTATATTGTCACCATGCTTATTTAACTTATATACAGAATACATCATGTGAAATGCCAGGCTAGATGAATCACAAGCTGGAATCAAGATTGCTAGGAGAAATATCAATAACCTCAGATATGTAGATGATACCACCCTTATGGCAGAAAGTGAAGAGGAACTAAAGAGCCTCTTGATGAGGGTAAAAGAGGAGAGTGAAAAAGCTGGCTTAAAACTCAACATTCAAAAAACTAAGATCGTGGCATTTGATCCCATCACTTCATGGAAAATAGATGGGGAAAAAATGGAAACAGTGACAGATTTTATTTTTTTCAGCTCCAAAATCACTGTGGATGGTGACTGCAGCTATGAAATTAAAAGACACTTGCTCATTGAAAGAAAAGCTATGACCAGCCTAGACAGTGTATTAAGAAGCAGAGACATCACTTTGCCAACAAAAGTCTGTATAGTCAAAACTATGGGTTTTCCTCTAGTCATGTACAGCTGTGAGAGTTGGACCATAAAGAAGGCAGAGGGCCGAAGAATTGATGCTTTTGAACCGTGGTGTTGGAGAAGACTCTTGAGAGACCCTTGAACTGCAAGGAGATTAAACCAGTCAATCCTAAGGGAAATCAACCCTGACTATTCATTGGAAGGACTGGTGCTGAAGTTGAAGCTTCAATACTTTGGCCACCTGATGCAAAGAGCTGACTCATTGGGAAAGACCCTGATGCTGGGAAAGATTGAAGGCAGGAGGAGAAGGGGATGACAGAGGATGAGATGGTTGAATGGCATCACTGACTCAGTGGGCATGAGTTTGAGCAAATGCCAGGAGATAGTGAAGGACAAGGAAGCATGGCGTGCTGCAGTCCATGGGGTCACAAAGAGTAGGACATGACTTAGAACTGAACAATAAAGACATTCACTGAATGTTCATTGATATGGCTAGTCACCCAATCTCATTTCTCCCTAAGCATCTTCAGAGGCCCCGTATGAGGGTGGAAGGTCTTGGGGGTTAAAGAATAGGGTTCACAGGCTCTCTGCAATTCTCTGCCTATCGGGGCTGTAAATCTAGGAGTTATCCTCAAAAGCCTGCCTCTTTCCTAAGTTCTAAGAGCTTATAAATATACATAGTGGGAGAAAACACAGAGAAGAAATACTTATTTTGTTTATTAAACTGGCATCTTGGCAGATTTATAGCAGAAAATGAGTAAGCCTGTTTCCTCCTGTGCTTTCATAGTCTGAGAGTTGAATTGCTGTTGCCTTCTAGCCTGAGAGTCACAGGGAACAAAGAGATCTAGGCCATCACCCAACCAGGGTTAGCCTGGAGCAGCTCCTAAGGCAGAGGTGGGATTTACCAGAGAGGATGCCTGTTGGAGTCTAGGAGGCTCAATAAATAGTCCCCTCTGTTCTCTACCCAAGTGAAAAAGCCAAAGGAGAGAGAGACTCAATAATTACAAAGATGGAGACAGTAAACAAAAATATTTCAACAAAATGTTCAGATGTTCTGTACTTGCTAATATCCTCTCCCAGTATTGAATTTATCCCTTATTAAGAATTATTCAGCATTATCAAAATTTTGGAAATAATGCAAAAACATGACTTCTTGTTCTCTCAGTATTTTAGTGGACCACTATTTAAGGGCCCCGCCAAGGAGAAATTAATTTTTACTTCACTTTTATTGACTCTGTATTAAGGCCCAGATTCATTAACATTACATGTTAAATGCAGATTTTTGTCTGATAGAGATCCAAGCAGTATCTGCTTGATAGAGAAAATAACTGCAGAGGCTATCATTTGATTGCATGGGAGTATATTAGCTGGTTTTACATCTAATTTAATAGACTTATTTCAGCATTCCTTTCTAGACTAACTATATAAATTTCTTCATCAAATGCTTTCAAGACCAAGCTTTAACATTTTCTTATTCACGATTTAAACACAACTTTGACATATATTCTTCCATATATTTGTATGGAAGTAATGTTTTTAACGTTTTTGAAAATTATACTTTGACCCACTCTCCATCCCCCATACCTCCCTCCACTCCCATCTCCCACCCGCAGCAGTGAGCCTGTTCTGAGGCATCAGACCATGCTCCCTAAGCTCACACAGAGTAGATAGAGTAGTTCAGAGTGCAGATCTCAGGACAGAATCCAGGAGGACTCCCTTCTTACATTCAACTCCATCCTCAAAAATCACTAACAGTAAGTCGATGCCTTGTTCCTCAGGTGGAATGAGAGAGATCAGGAGTGATACCCAGAGAAGCCCTTGATCATGGAAATAGGAAGAGTAGAGATTGTGTCCCCACTGAACTGGGCCCATGGGAGGAACAGCCATAGCCTGATGGGGAACCGGCCACTTGGCTGGTGGCCGGTGGAGGAGGGTGGAAAGTGGACCCCTTCCAGCGAGGCCATGGGGACCACAACACTGGGGTCCCAGACAAGGGCTAATAGGAATCCAGTTGCCTCGAGGGTGAGCCTTCTGGATCTGGAACTGGGTGAGACCAGGGCACCCGGAGTACCTGGAGGTTCAAGAAGGGAAGCAGATTGTCTGAGCAACCTTACTGTCTGGACAAGTCTTAATGTCCTTCTCCACGTTGTTACCTGGGTTACCCTCAAGTCCTAGAAACTCTCAACAAGGCCCTACATTTTGGAGAATCAGCTCAACCACATCTCATTACTGTAGTTTTTCATTTAGATTCAGTAAAGGCTGCATTTCAACATTAATAAGGGAAGGAGAGGCAAAAATAACTAATTTATGACCTTTCATGTACCAGGTACTGGGTAGATGCTTATGTATATTTTATATATTGTAATCCTCATGACAACTCTGAAAACTAGATAAAATAGACGCTTACTCCTTGGAAGGAAAGTTATGATCAACCTAGATAACATATTGAAAAGCAGAGACATTACTTTGCCAACAAAGGTCCGTCTGGTCAAGGCTATGGTTTTTCCAGTGGTCATGTATGGATGTGAGAGTTGGACTGTGGAGAAGGCTGAGCGCTGAAGAATTGATGCTTTTGAACTGTGGTGTTGGAGAAGACTCTTGAGAGTCCCTTGGACTGCAAGGAGATCCAACCAGTCCATTCTGAAGGAGATCAGCCCTGGGATTTCTTTGGAAGAAATGATGCTAAAGCTGAAACTCCAGTACTTTGGCCACCTCCTGCAAAGATTTGACTCATTGGAAAAGACTCTGATGCTGGGAGGGATTGGGGGCAGGAGGAGCAGGGGACAACAGAGGATGAGACGGCTGGATGGCATCATCGACTCGACGGACGTGAGTCTAAGTGAACTCCGGGATTTGGTGATGGACAGGGAGGCCTGGCGTGCTGTGATTCATGGGGTCGCAAAGAGTCGGACAAGACTGAGCGACTGAGCTAACTTACTAACTAATCCTCATGACAACTCTGAAAACTAGATAAAATAGAAGCTAAGTGACTTGTTCAAGGCCACAGGGCTAATTAGTGTAGAGATGGAGTCAGAATTTATGCCTGTGACCCCAAAGCCTATGTTCCTAACACCACACTGCCATATTCAAGCAAGTAATGCAGTATCTGTGGGGCCAGAAGTCTGCAGATCCAGGCTGCAGCACTTCTCCACTGTGAGACCCCAGACCAGCTCTGACCTTGCTTCTCTCCCATGAGGTTCAATGCCTGTAACCTCTTCTACCACTTTTATAGAGAACGTAAACTTAAATATGGTCTCCATATCTCGATTTGCATTGCAGTTTCTGTTAGAGTTGATTTCATTTCTTGGCCTGAGAGGCTCTCAAGAGAGCCAGCTGCAGTCTGAAGCTCATTAATGATTAGAACTGATTGAAGTTAAGGCGATCATTAGGAAAGCACAGACCAGGCTGTGTCGTCTCTTTAACAGCTGAGAGGTCTTGGGTGATAGCTCCCTATTCTCCCTGCTCTTGGCTGGCCAGTCCACACCTGGCAAAAACCTTCCCAAGCCAAGGAGATCTTGTGTAGCCACAGAGATAATGTGTATACAGGAATAGCCTATCTTTTTCTCCCTCTCTCAACCCCAATCCAAGAGTGGGAGAGAGAAGGAAGATGAACAGAGGGAAAGGTTGGCATCACCGAGCCCCGTGCCCCAGATAACTCACCTGTAGCAAGTGGGCCAGCAAAACAAGGGACGGTAATTTAAGTTTTAGGCTTTGACTTCATCAAGTTAAATAATTTGATAATTTAACTGGGACAGAGTTTGACAACTTAACATAATCCAAAAGGCTTATTACCTAAGAGTGATCAGAAAGTCATAAGACTATGTGAGTTTTTGTGCAAGAGCAAATGAGGAAATTTCCCAGCTGAACAAATTTTAAAGGGCAGTGGGAGACAAAATAAATTCACTCAGTGATTATGGCCCTTGAGCCCTGTGTGTATAGCATCCAAGAATCACTTCACAGAGGTCAAGTGTAACCTGTGCTCTGCTTCCAGGCCTGTGCCTTAATTGTTCCCTGCCCACCCAACCATTTTGCCTGTCAGAGTTGTGTCCTTCCATGAAAGCCAGCCTTTTTTCTTGTCTATAGATGTTTGACAACCAGTGGCTGGGTATTTCTCACATCAATCCCCCACACCTACAGTGCAGTCTCGGATACAGAACAAGCCATCATGTCCCCCCAGTATTCATATGTTGAAGTCCTAATTCACTGTACCTCCAAGTATGACGGTATGTGGAGATAGGGTCTTTAAAAAAGTAGTGAATTGGACTTCCCTGGTGGTCCAGTGGTTAAGAATCTGCCCTCCAATGCAGGGGACCAGAGTTCAATCCAAGTTCTGGGAAGATTCTACACACTGAGAGGCAACTAAGCCCATGTGCTACAGCTACTGAGCCTGCACTCTAGAACCCATGCTCCGGAGCAAGAGAAGCCACCACGATGAGAGGCCTGCGCACTGCAACGAGAGAGTAGCCCCCACTTGCCAAAACTATAAGAAGCCTTCACAGAGCAGCAAGGACCAGCACAGCCAAAAATAAACAGTAGAATAAAGAATTAATTAAATTAAAAAAGAAGTCGCTAGATTTGGCCCTAATCCAGTAGGACTCGTCCTTATAAGAGGAAATTGGGACACAGACACACACAAAAGGAAAGCCATGTGCAGACACAGGGAGAAGACATCTACAAGCCAAGGACAAAAACCGCAAAGGAAACCAACTCTGCTAACACCTTGGGCTCAGACTTCCAGCCTGCAGAACTGTGCGAAAATAAATCTCTGCTCTTTGAGTCACCCAGGTTGTGGTACTTCGTTACAGCAGCCCTAATACAGCACCCTCTATCCATATTTGCTGAATTAATTCAGAATTAAATAGTGCAGACTTCAGTGATCATTATTTTATTTTATTTTTCATTTTTTAAAATGTATTTATTTTTTGAAGGATCATTGCTTTACAGAATTTTGTTGTTTTCTGTCAAACATCAACATGAATCAGCCATAGGTATACAAATGTCCCCTGTCTTCCCATCTCCCTTCCAATGCCACCCCTCTAGGTTGATATAGATCCTCTGAGTTTCCTGAGCCATCCAGCAAATTCCCATTGGCTATCTATTTTCTGTATGGTAATGTAAGTTTCCATGTTACTCTCTCCATACAGCTCACCCTCTTCTCCCTCTCCCTGCCATCCGCGCCATGTTCATAAGTCTATTCTCTGTGTCTGTTTCAATGATCAGTTTTAATATATTCCTAACACTTCATTATCTAGATGCTTCATATTTTATTTAACCAGCTCCTACTGTTGAAATTTTGATTGCTTCCAAATGTTTTCTTCTATATAGAATGCCTCTATAAACACTATTGTTCAAAGAGCATTTGGTGTTCCATTGAGTTATTTCCTTGAAGCATAAATTTTCATGAGCTGGATTACTTGTCAAAGACATGAACATATGGCTCTCAAGGACTTCACCAATTTAGAACAATATCAGCATTGAATGAGGGCACCCATTTCCTGAAAGTCTTACCAGACTGGAATTTATCGAGCAAATTCACTGCATTCTGAGTCAGAGGCTCTGCTTTTCTTTTCTTCTACCCCTTG
Source organism: Bubalus kerabau (assembly GCF_029407905.1). NCBI lineage: Eukaryota > Metazoa > Chordata > Mammalia > Artiodactyla > Bovidae > Bubalus > Bubalus kerabau. Next base: position 55,230,391 of record NC_073628.1, read on the forward strand.
GCTATTGATTCCATTCTTCAGAGGTCCTCCCTTCCCCATTGCCAACACATCGACCTGTTGAAGTTCTTGTACATTCTAGATCCTGATGAAAGTCCTCTGTTTCCAAGAAACCCATCCTGGTTTATCTTGCATGATTTTTATCTTCCCTATATTTTGACTGTTCTTCACTCTAATCTCTTTGGACTGAGTCAGCCCCCCAGGTTGCTAGGCAATTGTGTGCAATGGAGTAGCAGGGAATGAGAAAGAAAAGGAAGATTCTGGAATTTCTGATGATAAGGACACTTCAGGCTGAAATGTTGAAATGAAATAAGTAAATGAAATGTGATTGGGTTGTATTAATACCTAAATTGATCAAGTAAATCATGGGGATGAAGAGGCTTTCAAGTATCCTGGAAGTCTGGGGCTAGGAATGGGAATGAGAGCAGGCACTTTCCAACTGACCGGCATCCAGGCGCTGGTGAGGAGTGAAGACAGCTGGAGCCCCCAGGGCAGGCCCTGGGACTGTCAGCCAAGGGTATGGTGCCATGCTAGTAAGTTTAGATTTTCAATAGAAAGAGAGAAGGAGCATTGAAAGATTCAGAGCCAGTAAGTGATCTGATCAAACCAGGCCTCTGTACATCCAGCAGCTGCATGGCCAGGGGCAGGGCTGGGGTGGGGTGGGTGGGTGAATTAGCAAGGGGAGACACTGGAAGTGAGGAATTCTGTTAGGGGGCTGTTTAGATTCCTCCAAGGGAGAGACACCCAGGGCCCAAACCAAATATCCTCCATGTTTTCATGTGCGCTGGTGCTATCTTCTCCATGAGTCCAGAGGGGAGAACTTGGTGAGCAGGAGTCCTGGGGGGTGGGACTGCTTTCTCTTCCCTGTGTCTCCCTGGAGCATCAGGCTGAGCATACAATACTGTTCACTTAAATGTTTGTGAACATACAGAGCCTGGAGGTAGGAAGTATTCAAGGCAAAATGGGCCACAGTTCCTGTATCTTCAGGTAGCTTCTAGTCTGTGTGAGGAAAACCATAGAATATTCTCATTTAGAAGGATTATATATATATATATATATATATATCACTTAGTCAAACCTCTTCAGATTACAAATGGGAAAATCGAGACTCAGAGGAAGAAAATGACCCAAGACTAGAATTCAGGTCTCCTGGCTCCTGGTCAAAGGCTGGAGCCACTTCAAAGCATTTTGCATAGAGGGGACAAGGTCCCTGCTCTCGGGAAATTCCCAGTCAGGCTGGAAGGCCCTAGACGCAGCCCATTGCAAGGGTGGAAGGAAAGGCACAGACGCAGAGCGCAGGCATTAACGCTTGGGCACAGACAATAAATAGTGTGGGGGCGAAGCTTTGCTGTGAGCCACATCGTGGCTGCAGCTTTCAGCAGACGTGCACTTGAGCCTCACCACTTCTACGTGAGTTGGTGTGGTTACTCTTTCCCATGAGAAAGATGAGAAAACTGCTGATAGGAGTCAGAGCCCCGACTCAAACCAAGGCTACTCACCTCCAAAGGTGTTCTCTCACTGGGTACAGAGGCACCAGGTTTGGGGGTGATGGGATTTGGCATGGCAGCAGGAGAAAGTCATGCGGTGTGCCAGAAGGAATATGGAGCTGAAAGCACACACCTGGGTTTATATCTCAGCGCTATCCCTGACACATAGTAGCCATGGGACTTAGGGAATTTAACCTCTCTCAGCTCAATTCTCTGTAAAATGAGGTAAAATCTGTCCCACTGACTTTAAAGGTAGCTGAGAGTAAGGAGTTCTCTAGTGGCCTAGTGGTTAGGATTCTAGGCTTTCACTGCTGTGACCCCAGGTTCAATCCCTGTCCTGGGAACTGAGATCCCATGTGCAGGCATGTTCATTCATTTCAGTCATGTCTGACTTTTGGGGACCCTATGGACTGTAGCCTGCCAGGCTCCTCTGTCCATGGGGATTCTCCAGGCAAGAACACTGGAGAGGGTTGCCATGCCTTCCTCCAGGGGATCTTCCCAACCCAGGGATCAAACCCAGGTCTCTTTATTGATGGGCAGCTTCTTTACCCTAGTGCCACCCAGGAAGCCCAGAGATCCCACAAGCTGACCAAAAAAATAAAAAGCTAACATGACAGAAATCTGTTTGTAAGCTCTAAAGAAAGTTCTGTGTCAGAGAGAGGGAGCCTGAGACTCAGAGCACCTCCCAAGGTCTGGCAGCCGCAGCCCTGCAGGGTTGGAACACAAGCTGTACTGAAGGGAACCTCTGCTAAGGGCTCTGGGCAGGACTGACATGGAGCCAGGGCTCTGCTGCCTGGTTCCATTTTTCATACAGTTAAACAATTCCATAAACTGAAGTATTTGCCAAATGAGCAACTTCCAAGGGAGCATTTGCAACTCATTTTTTGTAATAAGCCTCTTAAAGCCAGAAGTGGCTTCTCCATCAGTTTCAAAGATGGTGGCCTGTGTCTGGCTCTGTGGAATTAGAGCTCCCAAGAAGGAGGACCACCACACGGAGTAACGGTGGAGAGTTTGGGAATCTGGAGGTGGAGTCTGGCTCTGTCAGTTGTTTGGGGGATTTGGGAAGTCACCTTATCTCCTTGAACCTCAGTTTTCTCATCTGTAAAATGGTTAAACACTGGAAGGCCAGTAGGACTGGGCTGGTGGAAAGTAGGTTATCTTAAAAACTCAGTTTAGGACTTCCTTGGTGGTCCAGTGGTTAAGAATCCACCTTGCAATGCAGGGGGCATGGATTCCATACCTAATTTGGAAACTAAGATCCCACATATCTCAGAGCAGCTATTGAGCCTGCACACTCTGGACTCTACACACCATGACTACAGAGTCCATGTGCGACAATGAAAGACCCCGCGTGACTCAAGGAAGAGCTTGCACGGGCAACTAAGACCCGACGCAGCCAAATAAATAAATGAAAATATGGTTGATTAAAAAGAAGTGAGTCAAAGCAAGAAATCATTAAGAAACAGTATATTGAAAAGCAGAGACATTACTTTGCCAACAAAGGTTCGTCTAGTCAAGGCTATGGTTTGTCCTGTGGTCATGTATGGATGTGAGAGTTGGACTGTGAAGAAAGCTGAGCGCCAAAGAATTGATGCTTTTGAACTGTGGTGTTGGAGAAGACTCTTGAGAGTCCCTTGGACTGCAAGGAGATCCAACCAGTCCATTCTGAAGGAGATCAGCCCTGGGATTTCTTTGGAAGGAATGATGCTAAAGCTGAAACTCCAGTAGTTTGGCCACCTCATGAGAAGAGTTGACTTATTGGAAAAGACTCTGATGCTGGGAGGGATTGGGGGCAGGAGGAGCAGGGGACGACAGAGGATGAGATGGCTGGATGGCATCACCGACTCGATGGACATGAGTTTGAGTGAACTCTGGGAGTTGGTGATGGACACGGAGGCCTGGCGTGCTGCGATTCATGGGGTCGCAAAGAGTCGGACACAACTGAGCGACTGAACTGAACTGAACTGAACTGATACGTTTACCTTAAACATTCAGTTTCAACTTAAAATAACTAAAAGTACATGTGTAGATCAATATTTTGATGTAAGACCAGGCCTTCTGGGTTTGTTGGTTGGATTCCCAGATGATTTTCTTGCATGAACTGTACTAGCAATGTGTATAATGTCTTCAAAAGGGAGTAGGAGCTTAGAAGACTCAAGAAGAAGTATGACTATGAAGCTATTTTAAATTTCATTCCCAATATTATACCATTTTTTGCCCTACACCTAATACAATGGCAAATTTTTAGGGGCTCACGTTTACAAGTACAGGCATATCTTGTTTTATTGTGCTTCACTTTACTGCATTTTTTTTTTTTTTTTTTTTTTTTACAAATTGAAGGTTTGTGGCAACCCCACATCAAGGAAGTCTGCTGGCACCATTTTTTCCAATATTATTTATTCATTTTGTGTCTCTGTGTCACATTTTAATAATTCATGCTGCTAAGTCGCTTCAGTCATGTCCGACTCTGTGTGACCCCATGGACTGCAGCCTATCAGGCTTCTCCGTCCATGGGATTCTCCAGGCAAGAGTACTGGAGTGGGGTGCCATTGCCTTCTCCAATGTGTGAAAGTGAAGTCGCTCAGTCATGTCCGACTCTTCGCGACCCCATGGACTGCAGCCTACCAGGCTCCTCCATCCATGGGATTTTCCAGGCAAGAGTACTGGAGTGGGGTGCCATCGCCTTCTCCCTAATAATTCATACAATATTTCAAAATTTCCTATTGTTATTGTGTTTGATCAGTGATTTTTGATATTACTACTACAACTTGCTGAAGGCTCACCAGATGATTAGCATTTTTTAGCAATAAAGTGTTTTTAAATTAATGTTTTTAGCCCTAATGCTATTGTATACTTACACCACTATAAGTATACTATTGTATACTTAGACTATAGTGTAAATGTAACTTTTATATGCACTGGAAAACCAAAAATATTCATGTAACTCAATTTATGGGGCTGATCCAGAGCTTAACCATCAATATCTCCAAGGCATGCCTGTATTTCCAGTATTTCCTGTATAACTCACTTATATTAGTTAAGAAAACAAAATTCTCTCTAACAACAAGCCTGCAAATGCATAATGGTTCAAGAAAACTAGATTTTTTGTTATTACTCACATAAAAGCCAAATGGTTCCTTCTAGCTGGTGAGTGACTCTCCTCCAAGCATGGTTCCAAGGTGCAAAGTCCTTCAGTTTGGGCTATGCAGTATTCAATACATAGTTTCCAAAAACTGTTTTGAGTGTGTCAGGTGAGAAGCAGGGGAAAGAGGAGAGAGGATTGTGAAGGCATATGCATCGCTCAAGTCCCTCAGCCCAGAAGAGATGCATATCCCTTCAGTTCACGTTCCCTTGGTGAGAGGTAGAAATGTGGTTCCATCCACAGCAAAAGGGTCTGGAAACATGGTCCAGCTGTGTATCCAGGAATTAGACAGGACAGGTTAGTGAGGGCTAGCCAGTCTCTGTCATTTCAGTTATCATAGAAACAACTCCTTTTATATTTGCACTCATATTAATGATACCATTGATTTATATCTGTGCCAAGATTGAGAAATTCTAATTCATGTGATATACTATTAAATTGGAGAGGGAAATGGCAACCCACTCCAGTGTTCTTGCCTGGAGAATCCCAGGGAAGAGGAGCCTGGTGGGCTGCTGTCTATGAGATCGCACAGAGTCGGGCACAACTGATGCGACTTAGCAGCAGCAGCAGCAGCAGCTACTAAATTACATAATTACAATTATAAAATTAGAAGACCCAGTAAGAAAAGCAAGTTGGTGAGCACAGCTATAGTGGTGATGGAGACGTGCACAAGCGTTCTAGCCCGTGGTCACACCTGAGCACTTTGTGCGTACCGTCATCCCTCATTGTATTTTATGGAGGAAAGCGAGAATGTCAGTTAATTGAGTTAGCGAGTGAATTTAGTGCAAGTCTATTAAGAAACGTTATACTGTTCCAGTGTCATAGGGTTGTTGGGAATATTAATGAGACATCCATGTAAGATGCTTTATATCACCTTATATCGGTAGTATCGATTGACATTTGCGGCTGGATGATCCTCTGCTGTAGGGACTTGGCCGGTAAGAGCACACTTGGCCTCTGCCCACTAGATGCCAGTAACAACCTCCTGGTTGTGAGAGTTAAAACTATCCCCGGGCATGGCCAAATATCTGCTACGGAATAAAACCGCTCAGGCTGTGACTCACTGCTTTTTATGGTGCCAGGCACTTACTAACAATTTATTACATTTTGATTCCCTTCTCCTTTGCACCCCCTACCACCATCCTTTACACCCAGGATCTCTCCACCTCAGCAACATGATGATCAGTCCGTAAGAGCAATGGCCCTCCTGACTCAAAAATGGGAAAGGAAGATTAATAATATATTGAATTCATGCAGCATTTTACCCTCCAAGCAAAGTGAATTGGGTGTAATTTCAGAAAGATAAAATTGTAATTTGTTGAGGGTAAACTTAATCAGTTGTACCGTGTTCAGAGAAAGAGTATGTAACAGAAACAGGGTATTAGTTTTTCTTGGTTTTTTATTCTTGTCAACTGCTAAATAAAACATCCTTTTACCCATACATTTCTTATGATTGTACATGTTTAAGTATTTCTATAGGATAAATTCCTAGAAAATGAATCAAAATGGAATAGGTATTACACATTGCTTTCCAAAAACTTGGTATGAATTTAGATTTCTGCTCCCACCAATGATGCAAGTGATTGCTCATTTTCCAAAAGCATGAATTATGTATTATTTTTGCTTTTTAACTTCAGCCAATGTGATGGGTAGAAAATAGCAAATCAGTCTTTATTTTAGTTTGCTGGTGAGATAAATTGTTTGTATTCTTTTAAAAATCATCTTTTTAAATAATTGAATTGTTTTCTTATTAATTTATAGAAATTTTTATATATTAATATAATAGTAACTTGTTCTCTGCTCTGTATGTTGCAAATATTTTCTTCCTCTCTGCTGCTTGTGTTTGGATTTTATTTATGATATCTTTTTTCAAAAAGAAATTTTCATATTTTTAAATCTGACAAAATTTTTTATGGTTTCTGGTATTTATGGCTTACTTTAAAAAAATTTTCCTTCTTACAATGTTATTTTCTTGTACTTTTTTTATAATTAGGTAGTTATTTTTCCTTATACTTAGATCTTTAATTTACCTGGAATCTTGTCTTTGGATACCATGTCAGTTGTAAATCTAATTTTATTTTATTTCCAAATTAAATCTAATAATCCCAACACTTTATCCCCAATGATTTGAAATGTCACTGTGATCATTTACTGAATTCCCAATTATAGGGAATGTCTGGATAATTTATTCTATTGCACTGGTTTATTTATTTCTATGTTTATACATACTGTTTTAATTATTGAAGCTTTGTGGTATGTTTTGAGATCCTTTGTCATTTTCTTTTTAACTATTTCTTGGCACATTTCCCTCCCAGATAAGCATTAACATGTGGCACTATATTTCCCATTATAAATATACAGAGCTGCGCTTCAAGGGTGTGGGGGTTACTTCTATCAGGTACCTGGCAACTGTGGGCAGATTAAGACTCCCTGCCTATGAGTTTGAATCGAGCATAGAAGTGTGCTTATTCCCAGAAACCCAGTGGACTGCCTCTTCTAAGGAATTCTATTGATTACGGGCCAGTGACAAATTTTGTTGGGTCAGACTGCTTCCTCGGTGCTTGGCCTACAGGTTGTTCAGGAGCTGGGCTGGGCTGACTTCTGCAGGCTCTCTGTTGCTTAGTAACAACAAGGCTACATTCAACTCTACCTTTGCTTCTTACCCTTTCTCAGAGGGAAGAAAATAAACCAGCTCTTCTTTCTCGTATTTGCTCTCGAGCTTGACACCCAGACCTCACTACCCTTGGCCTAGTCACAGGATGCATTCTACAGCGCAGTGAAGCGTGCCATTGGTTTACGGGGTGTATGCAGCGGGGAGCTTTCCGGAGGGGCCCCGCTGCCTCACTTCTCAGTTATGCACATTCTCAGTTATCAGGACCCTTTTCTAACCAAGGCATTAACTTGAGTCACAAAAAGGGATAGCAGAGGATTCAACTGTTATAATTTGGCAAGACGAATTAATAATTTCTTGATAGGGCCCCCATCAGCTCAGAAAGGACATCCCACAAAGACTTTAACTATATAATGGTCCTATGTACTTTCAACGTGGCAACCTGGATTGGAGTTTGTCCCTTTCTTGCCATATTTGAAGCAAGGTTTCAAGAAAGGACCAGCACAGTCTCATGTTTTACAGCTGGACAGTCCCCCAAACTTTGACCTCAGTGAGCTAGACTATGCTAGGTTTCAAGAGGCTGAGGGTACCGAAGGCCACTGGTCACTTGCTCTGAAAGGATGAGATTTTCACACCTCATTCCACTTCAGCACAAATTCATATCCCACCTCAACTCCACAGCCTATTCTATATTTTCTCTGTCAGTCTACCAATTACAAAACTTCTTCATACTATTTTATGTCTTAGTAAATCAAAGCTCCCCAGATGTGGTGATACAAGAGGCCCAAGATTGCTCTGTGCAAGTACTGGTGTTTTCTGTCTGTAATGGAAAGTTTTGGAAAGCATGGCAGTAAAGAATCATTTGATTGCAAAAAGTAGAATTCACTCAAACTTGCTTTAGCCAAAAAAAAAAAAAGAGAGAGAAGAGAGAGAGGGATTTATTGAAAGATCACGGAGGTGTCTCATAAAACAAACAACACGGGGGGTGGGGGGAACAGGAACTCAGAAAGAATGAGAACTAGAAAATTCTCTCCCTCTCCCCAGTAGATCTTCTCTGTTTCACTTGCTTATTAAACCAAACATAGCCACCTCAATTAAAATTTATATAATTTCCCACTTCCAGAAACATTAGGGTTTCTGAGCCCCATCCCATCATAATTTCAAAATCCTGAGACAATTTAATTGACTGAGTGTGACTTGGGTGGTCACTCTAGCCATTTGTTGTTGTTCAGTCACCAAGTCGTGTCAGACTCTTCGCAGACTGCAGCACACCAGGCCTCCCTGTCCCTCACCATCTTGGGGAGTTTGCCCAAGTTCATGTCCATTGAATCGGTGATGCCACCCAACCACCTCATCCTCTGTCACCCTCTTCTCTTTCTGCCCTCAATTTTTCCCAGCATTAAGGTCTTTTCCAATGAGTTGGCCCTTTGCATCAAGTGGCCAAAGTATTGGGGCTTCAGTATCAGTCCTTCCAATGAGTATTCAGAGTTGATTTCCATTAGGATTGATTGGTCTGATCTCCTTGCTGTCCAAGAGACTCTCAAAAGTCTTCTCCAGCAACACAGTTCGAAAGCATCAATTCTTTGGCCCCCTGCCTTCTTTACAGTCCAACTCTCGCATAGACACATGATTACTTTAACTACATGGATTTTTGTCCACAAACTGATGTCTTTGCTTTTTAGGTATGTCATAAACCTAAAACACTGTTTAGGTTTGTCATAACTTTCATTGTCTTCTAATTTCATGGTTGCAATCACCATCCACAGTGACTTTAGAGCCCAAAGAGAGAAAATCTGTCACTGCTTCCACCTTCTCCCTTCTATTTGCCATGAAGTGATGGGACTGGATGCCATGATCTTAGTTTTTTTAATATTGAGTTCTAAGCCAGCTTTTCCACTCTCCTCTTTCACCCTCATCAAAAGGCTCTTTAGTTCCTCTTCACTTTCTGCCATTAGAGTGGTGTCATCTGCATATCTGTGGTATTTATCCCAGCAATCTTGATTCCAGCTTGCAATTCATCCAGCCCAGCATTTCACGTGATATGCTCTGCCTATAAGCTAAATAAACAGGGTGACAATATACAGCCTTGTCATACTCCTTTCTCAATTTTGAACCAGTCAATTGTTCCATATAAGGTTCTAACTGTTGCTTCTTTACCCGTATTCAAGTTTTCCAGGAGACAGGTAAGATGGTCTGATATTCCCATCTCTTTAAGAGTTTTCCACAGTTTGTTATGATCCACACAGTCAAAGGCTTTAGCGTAGTCAATGAGACAGAAATAGATGTTTTTCTGGAATCCCCCTAGCTTTCTCTATGATCCAGCAAATGTTGGCAATTTGATCTCTGCTTCCTCTGCCTTTTCTAAACCTAGTTTGTACACCTGGAAATTCTTGACCCAAGTACTGCTGAAGCCTGGCTTGAAGGATTTGAGCATAACCTCACTAGAGTGGGGAGTGAGCACAGTTGTTCCAGGAGTTTATACATTCTTTAGTACATCCTGTGTCGGGAACTGGAGTGAAGATTGACTTTTTCCAGTCCTGTGGCCACTGCTGAGTTTTCCAAACTCGCTGACATATTGATTGCAACACTTTAATAGAATCATCTTTCAGGATCTGAAATAGCTTTGCTGGAGTTCTACCACCTCCACTAGCTTTACAGGCAGCAGTGCTTCCTAAGGCCCACTTGATTTCACACTCAAAGATATCTGGCTCTAGGTGAGTGACCACACCATGATGGTTATTAAGACCTTTTTTGTACAGTTCTTCTGAGTATTCTTGCCATCTCTTCTTGATCTCGTCTGCTTCTATTAGGTCTTTACCATTTCTGTCCTTTATTGTGCCCATCTTTGCAAGAAATGTTCCTTTAATATCTCCAGTATGCTTGAAGAGATCTCTAGTCTTTCCCTTCTGTTGTTTTCCTCTATTTCTTTGCATTCTCCACTGAAGAAGGCCTTCTTGTCTCTTCTTGCTATTCTGTGGAAATCTGCATTCAGTTGGGTACACCTTTAACTTTCTCCCTTGCTTTTCACTTCTCTTCTTTCCTCAGATATTTGTAAGCCCTCCTCAGACAACCACTTTGCCTCCTTGCATTTCTTTTTCTTTAGGATGGTTTTGATCAGTGTCTCCTGTACAATATTATGAACCTCTGTCCAAAGTTCTTCAGGCACTCTGTCCACCAGATCTAATCCCTTGAATCAACTCTAGCCATGCCTGGTGCAAAATGCAATGACAAGGGCCATAGAGTTTCATATCCCACTAACCTCCTACAGGGGTGATGAAAGGAGACCAAAGGGGTTAGACAGGCCTGGGTAGGGCAGATAAGGGCTTCTCTGGTAGCTCCTCTGGTAAAGAATCCACCTACAATGCATAAGACTCCTATCCCTGGAGAAGGGATAGGTTATCCACTCCAGTATTCTTGGGTTTCCCTGGTGGCTCAGATGGTAAAGAATCTGCCTGTAATGTGGGAGACCTGGGTTCAGTCCCTGGGTTTGGGAAGATCCCCTGGAGGAGAGCATGGCAACCCACTCCAGTATTCTTGCCTGGAGAATCCCCACAGACAGAGGAGCCTGGTGGGCTATAGCTCATGTGGTCACAAGGAGTCAGATACTACTGAGCAACTAAGCGGCAACAGGGCAGATAAACTGATCCATTGGTCTACCATGAAGATGCAGGAACATATAAGATAAGGCCCCCTCCTGGGCCTCAGTAAACTCAGCAGGGCAAAAGCTCCCGTAAGAAGTATGTAGGGAGAGAACCACTGGCCTTCCCAAGGAACTCCTCCATGATTGTCCAAGAGGTGCATTCGGTTTCTAAGAGCCCAGCCATCCTACTTGTGTCAATGGAGAGTGAAAAGAGGACAATGGCATTTGTCTTAGAAACCCTCTGCTGGAGGTAGGTGAGGATTAAGATTGATATTTTGATGACATCAGTACTAGAGTATCCAACAACATGAGTATTTCCATGTGGGAGAATGTGTTGAAATTCCTTTTGATTTGTCTTGATCCTCTGAATCTCCTCTTTGATTGGAGCACAACCCTGACATTCACAGGCAGGGTCAAGCATCTTTTGTGGGAGGAGTGGAAAATGCCTCGATTTGTTTTTTTAATTATTTATTTATTTGGCTGTGCTGGGTCTTAGTTGCAGCATGTGGGATCTAGTTACCCGACCAGGGATCGAACCTGGGCCCCCTGCCTTGGGAACACAGAGTCTTAACCACTGGGCCACCAGGAAAGTCCCAATGCCTGTATTCTTTCCAAAGAGGTTGCTGCAACAATGTCACAGGGGTAACTGCAAGATCTAAGTTCATAGGAAATGAGTGGAAACAACAGAGAAATTCCTCAAAGAAAATAATCTCCCCGTGAAGTATGTATCCCAGATACCTGGCATCATAATCAGCTGAGGTGTTTGCTAAAATATAGATTCTCTAATATAATATTATAAATCAACTATATACTAATATAAATACAAATTAAGTTCTTTTTAAAAAGTAGATTCCTGGTCTGGCCACAGATTTGGCTCCTATAAAACCAAGCAGGACCCTGGGGCTCCTGGGTACAGAAGCCTTTCTGTATCCCTGCTTTCTTGTTTGTAAGAAATAGGCTTCAGCCTCCTTGACCATCCCTGATTATTCAAACAGTTTCTAAGCAGCAAAAGGAGGGGCTGCAGAGACAAGGGAGGAGCAGCCAAGACGCAATAGTGTGGCCTTGGGTCACAGTCCTGGTTCTACCTCAAGGAGTACACAAAACAACTATCTTTGACCTCTTCCATAGAACTAAATGGCAACCCACTCCAGTATTCTTGCCTGGAGAATCCCATGGACAGGGGAGCCTGGTGGGATACAGTCCACAGGGTCGCAAAGAGTCAGACATGACCAAGCAACTTCACTTCACAGAACTAAAAGTCCCAAGTAATGGAAGATGCTAACTTCTGGACGAAGCTTTCTTCATTTCAGACAGAAGGTCACAGTTTGATAACCTCAGTAATCCACAGAAGCTCATAAAGAGAGCTGAGGCCAGATTAAAGACATGCAGGCCCTGCACACGCCCTGATCCTCATCTGCTAACACACCCTTGAACCATTTATAAAACTTCTCATCAAATGTCCCTTCAGTTGGGAGACACAGCTTTGAAGGCATTAATTCGCCATGTCCCCCTCTGGTTGGCAAAGCAATAAAGTTATTCTTTTCTTCAGTTCAGTTCAGTCACTCAGTTTATCTAACTCTTTGAGACCCTATGGACTGCAGCACACCAGGCTTCCCTGTCCATCACCAGCTCCCAGAGCTTACTCAAATTCATGTCCATCGAGTTGGTGATGTTATCCAACCATCTCATCCTCTGCCATCCCCTTCTTCTCCTGCCTTCAATCCTACCCAGCATCAGGGTCTTTTCCAATGAGTCAGTTTTTCTCATCAGGTGGCCAAAGTATTGGAGCTTCAGCTTCAACATCAGTCCTTCCAATGAAGATTCAGGACTGATTACCTTTAGGATGGACTAGTTGGATCTCCCTGCAGTCCAAGGGGCTCTCAAGTCTTCTCCAACAACAAAGTTCAAAAGCATCAGTTCTTCAGCACTCAGCTTGCATTATGGTCCAACTCTCACATCCATAGATGATTACTGGAAAAACCATAGCTTTGACTAGATAGACCTTTGTTGGCAAAGTAATGTCTCTGCTTTTTAATATTCTGTCAAGGTTGATCATAGCTTTTCTTCCAAGGAGCAAGCGTCTTTAAATTTCATGACTGCAGTCACCATCTGCAGTGATTTTGGAGCCCCAAAAAATAAAGTCTGTCACTGTTTCCACTGTTTCCCCATCTATTTGCCAGGAAGTGATGGGGCCGGATGCCATGATCTTAGTGATCTTTCTAAATGTTGAATTTTTAAGCCAACTTTTTCACTCTTCTCTTTCACTTTCATCAAGAGGCTCTTTAGTTCTTTGCTTTCTGCCATAAGGATGGTGTCATCTGCATATTTGAGGTTATTGATATTTCTCCTGGCAATCTTGATTCCAGCTTGTGCTTCATCCAGCCCAGCATTTCACATGATGTACTCTGTACTGGGCTTCCCTGGTGGCTCAGATGGGAGACCTGGGTTCGATCCCTGGGTTGGGAAGATCCCCTGGAGAAAGGAATGGCAACCCACTCCAGTATTCTTCCCTAGAAAATTCCATGGACAGAGAAATCTGGCAGGCTACAGTCCATGGGGTCACAAAGAGTCAGAAACAACTGAGGGACTTTCACACACACACACACACACACACACACTGCATATAAGTTAAATAAGCAGGGTGACAATATACAGCCTTGATGTACTCCTTTCCCGATTTGGAACAAGTCTGTTGTTCCATGTCCAGTTCCATGTCTAACTGTTGCTTCCTAACCTGCATACAGATTTTTCAGGAGGCAGGTAAGGTGATCTGGTATTCCCCTCTTTCAGAATTTTCCAGTTTGTTGTGATCCACACAGTCAAAGGCTTTGGCATAGTCAATAAAGCAGAAGCAGATGTTTTTCTGGAACTCTCCTGCTTTTTTCAATGATCCAATAGATATTGGCAATTTGATCTCTGGTTCCTCTGCCTTTTCTAAATCCAGCTTGAACATCTGGAAGTTCATGGTTCACATACTGTTGGAGCCTGGCTTGGAGAATTTTAAGCATTACTTTGCTAGTGTAATTTGAGCATTACTTTGCTAGAGATGAGTGCAATTGTGTGGTAGTTTGAGCATTCTTTGGCATTGCCTTTCTTTGGGATTGGAATGAAAACTGACCTTTTCCAGTCCTGTGGCCACTGCTGAGATTTCCCAATTTGCTGGCATATTGAGGCAGTACTTTCACAGCATCATCTTTTAGGATTTAAAATAGCCAAGTGGAATTCCACCACCTCTATTAGCTTTGTTTGTAGTGATGCTTCCTAAGGCCCACTTGACTTCACATTCTACTTTACCCAAAACTTATCTCTGAAATTTAACTTGGCTTCAGGACACAGAGGCCAAGTTTCGGCATCACCTTAAGTAGGGCAGGGCATCTGGATTTTAACAACCTCCCTGAGTGAGACTGATGTTCACTAATGTTTAGGAACCCTTGTCCTAGAATTTGACAGTAGAGCTCCTTGGAATGAGCCAACTTGCACCAACATTCAAGGTCTCATACCCATTCAAGAACGTGATAAAAGCAATGATATCTCTTCCCAGAAACATGTATATGAGTATCTACACACAAAAGATGTGTGCCTTTCAAAGGCTTCATGAAAACTCTTCTGCAAACCCAGAATAAGACCCCCTGCACTGGAAAATATAAACACCTGAAACGTCTTAAAGAGACAAGGAAAACTGTAACGAACAGCTTAAGGAAGTGGATCAGTGAAGGGAGCTAGTTACACAAATTCATTAAGATTCTAAATTCAGGAAGGTTTGGTCCCAACCCTAGCTTGGTCATTTACCAACTATGTGACATCAGTCAAACTAATCTCACTAGGACTCAGTTTCTTCATCTGTTCAATGGGAAGACAGTATCTCTTAACAAGATTGAAAAGAATTTTAAATGAGATGATATATCTGAAACACTTAGCATAATAACTGATGTGTAGTTGACGATAAAGAAGATATATCAATGGGTAGATAGGTCAATAGGTCAGTAAATGATCAGGTTTTCTCCTACAAATTCCCAGCAGGACTATACTTACAGAGATGACTGTGAGGACGCCTCCTCGGATCTCAACTGCTGTCCTCCGTTGTACGGGCAACATTTTCATTGGAAAGACTTTCCTCACCATTGATACAAAAATTAGCTTGCAAATGTGATGAGCACAGAAGGAACAAAGACTGTGGATAAGAAAATGTGATAAAAGCACAGAACCAGAGAAAACAGAACAAACGAAAGAATGTAAGTCTTTATAACTTTAGAGATGAAGAAGACCCCAGGGCTCAGCGGACAAGTCCATTACTAATAAAACCTTCTGATCAACCTTTTCTCTATATCTCTGTACCTTTTGCCAAAGATGACATTCACTTTGATGTTGCAAAGCCTTAGTTTGCTTTTTGTGTTTTCTCTCTTCATAAATGAATGTTAGGTCATCCTTTTGTACAGGCAAATTGTTCTGACACAAAGAGCATTATAAATAATGAAAATATAAACAAATTCTCCCAGCTCTAAAATTCTCTTTCTACTCAAACGTTTGATACAAGTAATTTAAGGACAATGGAATTCCTCAAGTGCAGAGGAGAACAGAGTTCATTCTTCCACTGGCAGAGAGAAAGAACTGTCTTCCTGCTCAGCCTGGGGGACAGGATCACCACGCTCTAGTGAGGGCAAGGCACTCATTGTCCCTCTTTCCAGACAGCTTGGGACTGAAGCCAAAAGCTGACTCCTCTTTCCTGAAAGTCTTGTTAGGAAACATCAGGGTTGTGCTTCCAGCTGCCCCACCGTCTCCTGAGACCTTTGAGCCTCTAGCAACTAAATTCCAGGCTTTTGAGGGGACAGAGCCAGGGGGAGGGGCTGAAGGGCCAGAGCCCAGGCAGGACACTCTGTAACAATGACAATGGGTGACGGATCATGTCCCACACGACTGTTTCCGCTGGCGCCACATGGGCATACCTTGCAGGTGTCACCCGAAAACTGGGTTCACCTCCTGATGGGTGTCAAGCTGAAAGACACCACCAAGCCAAAGACTGGGAGAAGGAAAGGTTTATTATTTGCAGCAAGTAAGGAATACACTGCTTCCCAGGTGGCACTAGTGGTAAAAAGCTGCCTGCCTATGCAGGAGATGTAGGAGACATGGGTTTGATCCCTGGGTTGGGAAGATCCCCTGGAGGAGGGCATGGAAACCCATTCCAGTATTCTTGCCTGGAGAATCCATGGACATACGAGCCTGCTGGGCTACACTCCATAGAGCTGCAAAGAGTTGGACACAACTAAAGTGACTGAACACACACACAAGGAGAACACAGTCTCTTTCCCAAAGCAATGTCTCCCTAGTAGCAAAATTGTGGAACTTTTCAGCTAAGAGTACATGCATATTCATGAAGGGGTTTGAGTGGTGTGTACATATTTATGAAGGGGATTGAATAGGAGAATGAAGTATAATTGGGCCAAGTCTACAAGTGCCCAAGCTCCATTTGATTGAAGTTGTGAGAGTCCACAGCAGCAGAATCTTTTGGTTGTCATCCAGTCACTCAGATGTGTCCATCTCTTTGTGACCCCATGGGCTACAGCACACCAGGCTACCCTGTCCTTCCCTATCTCCTGGAGTTTGCTCAAACATGGACATGAGTCCATTGAGTCATTGATGCCATCCAACCATCTCATCCTCTGTCGCCCCCTTCTTTTGCCTTCAGTCTTTCCCAGAATCAGGATCTTTTCCGATGAGTCAGCTCTTCGCATCAGGTGGCCAAAGTATTAGAGCTTTAGATTCAGCATCAGTCCTTCCAATGAATATTCAGGGTTGATTTCCCTTAGGATTGACTGGTTTACTCTCCTTGCTGTCCAAGGGACTCTCAAGAGTCTTTTCCAGCACCACAGTTTAAAAATCATTTCTTTGGCACTCAGCCTTCTTTATGGTATAACTCTTAAATCAATATTCAACTACTGGAAAAAATTTGACTATACTGCTTTGACTATATGGATCTTTATTGGCAAAATAATGTCTCTGCTTTTTAATACGCTGTTTAGGTTTGGCGTAGCTTTTCTTCCAAAGAGCAAGTGTCTTTTAATCTCATGACTGCAGTCACCATCCACTGTGATTTTGGAGCCCAAGAAAATAAAGTCTGTCACTGTTTCCATCATTTCCACATCTATTTGCCATGAAGTGATAGGACCAGATGCCATGATCTTAGTTTTTTGAATGTTGACTTTTAAGCCAGCTTTTTCACTTTCTTCTTTCACCTTCACCAAGCAACTCTTCAGTTCCTCTTTGGCTTCTGCCATAAGGGTGGTGTCATCTGCATACCTGAGGTTATTGATATTTCTCCTGGCAATCTTGATTCCAGCTTGAGCTTCAATCGGCCTAGCATTTCACATGGTGAACTCTGCTGATAAGTGAAATAAGCAGGGTGACAATATACAGCCTTGATGTACTCCTTTCCCAATTTGGAACCAGTCTGCTGTGTCTGATTCTAACTGTTCCTTCTTGACCTGCATACAGATTTCTCAGGATGCAGGGGAGGTGGTCTGATATTTCCATCTCTTGAAGAATTTCCCACAGTTTGTTGTGATCTACATAGTCAAAGGCTTTAGCATAGTCAATGAAACAGAAGTAAATGTTTTCCTATCGTCTTTTAGGTTCCAGTTGATCTGGTGGTTGAGTACTTGAGGCAGGTTTAAATTCTCCAAAAGAGTTCAAGAAAATGTTTTGGGCTAATTTTTAACATTGAAACAGAACTAGGAGTCTTTACAACTGATTTATTATCTTTGCTATTGTTACTTTGGGCTTCCCTGGTGGCTCAGTAGTAAAGAATCAGCTTGCCAATGCAGGAGACGCAAGAGACGTGAGTTTGATCCCTGGGTTGAAAAGATCCCCTAGAAGAGGAAATGGAACTCATTCTATTATTCTTGCTTAGGAAATCCCATGAACAGAGGAGCTTGGCAGGCTGCAGTCCACAGGGTCACAAAAGAGTTGGAGAGGATTTAACAACTAAGCAACAACAAAAAATTGTTACATATTTTGCCTGATAACATTCATTTGTTCTTTTCTGCCCTTGTTGTTGTTGTTTTAGTGATAAATTGACTTCCACTAAACCTTGAGCCTCAGTATATGCTCGCTGTAACACATCAGCAAGCTAGATGAAACACAGACACCATGACAGCTCCAAGGCAGACCATAAAGTGGGCAATGGCCCAATTCCTAGAAATCCCCTTCCCCCAAATAGCTGCAATACTCCTCCTACTCATTAGCCATGAAATTAGCCACCCCTATGAAAACCGACAACCTCATACCCTAGGACCAGTCTCACCTTCTGAGCTGACCCATACTCTGTCCGTGGAGTGTGTTTCTCTCTAAACAAATCCACTTCTTACCTGTCACTGTGTCTTTCACTGAATTCTTTCTGCAACAAGACATCAAGAACCTGAGCTTCATTAAGTCCTAAGATCAGCTGTGTGATCTCTGGTAAAAGAACATGGATTCAAGCCCCAATCCAAACAGGTCAGCTGTGGGTGGTAGATGCTCTAAGTTTCAGGGCTTTTCCGTGAGCTGCTGAGAAATGTTCCTGGTGTCAATATTTTTCAAGGAGAAAAGTCAGTCAAATATGTAGTACGCTGCTGACCTCCAAGCCTATGGGGTAATTTATTAACTTATTTAAAACACATGAGGTCACTTATTAACTTATTTAAAATATAATGAGCTCATTGTTCATGCCAGGTGCTGGGTTAGATGCTGCAGGGGCCAAGATGATTAAGATATGGCTTCTACTCACATCTTGGGAAGATGGAAACTTAAGAGCTTTACTTCAAGACAATGAAGTAAAGGTTGCAATTCTTAGGCAAAAAAGAACTCGATAGTTCACAGAATCTAAGAAAGACTAAAAAGTAAACCATGGCCTAGGCAGGGACGTCTCACAGACAGTTGGAACCTGCAATTGAACACTGTCAGAATTGTCGCCCTTTCTCTTCTCTGCTTCTGCCTGTATATCCAACTTATTCTCTCAATAAAGACCAGTCCTAGGAGCAACAGGTAAGTTTTCCCTTGGAGTACAAAATGAAGCAGGGCAAAGGCTAACAGTGTTTTGCCAAGAGAACACACTGGTCATAGCAAACACCTACTTCCAACAACACAAGAGAAGACTCTACACGTGGACATGGCTCTAGAGTGCAGGCTCAGTAACTGCAGATGGGCTTAGTTGCCCTACAGTGAGTGGGATCTTAGTTGCACCCATGTCAACCTGGTGGTTCAGTGGTTATGAATCGGCCTGCCAATGCAGGGGACATAGGTGCAACCCCTGGTCAGGCAACTAAGATCCCACTTGCTGTAGGGCAACTAAGCTCATCCGCAGTTACTGAGCCTGCACTCTAGAGCCATGTCTGCGTGTAGAGTCTTCTCTTGTGTTGTTGGAAGTGGGTGTTTGCTATGACCAGTGTGTTCTCTTGGCAAAACACTGTTAGCCTTTGCCCTGCTTCATTTTGTACTCCAAGGGCAAACTTACCTGCTGCTCCAGGTTTCTCTTGACTTCTTACTTTTGCATTTCAATCCTCTATGATGAAAAAGACATCATTTTTGGTGTTAGTTCTAGAAAGGCTTGTAGGTCTTCATAGAACCGTCTGACGTCAGCTTCTTTGGGATTAGTGGTTGGCTTGGATTACTGGGATGTTAATGGTTTGCCTTGGAAACAAACGGAGATCATTCTGTCATTTTTTAGATTGCACCCAAGTACTGCATTTTGTACTCTTCTGTTGACTATGAGGGCTGCTCCATTTCTTCTAAGGGATTCTTGCCCACAGTGTAGATAAAATCATCATCTGAATTAAATTTGTCCATTCTCGTCCATTTCAGCTCACTGATTCCTAACTGCCTTGCCATCTCCTGCTTGACCACATTCAATTTACCTTGATTCATGGATCTAACATTGCAGGTTCTTAAGCAGTAATGTTCTTTACAGCACTGAACTTCACTTTCACCACCAGACACAGCCACCACTGGGCATCATTTTTGCTTTGGCTCAGCCTCTTCATTTCTCCTGGAGCTATTTCTGTGCTCTTCCACAGTAGCATATTGGACACCTACTGACCTAGTGGGGTCGTCTTTCAGTGTCCTATCTTTTTGCCTTTTCATACTGTTTGGGGTTCTCAAGGCAAGAATACTGAAGTGGTTTGCCATTCCCTTCTCCAGTGACCAGGTTTTGTCAGAACTCTCCACCATGACCCACCCATCTTGGGTGGCCCTACACGGCCTGGCTCATAGCTTCATTGAGTTACACAAGACTGTGATCCATGTGATCATTTTGGTTCATTTTCTGTGACTGTGGCTTTCATTCTGGAGGCCATGGGATTGTAGTCTTGCTTCTTCTGTCTGCCCTCAATGGATGAGGATAAGAGGTTTGCGCAAGCTTCCTGGTGGGAGGCACAGGCTGTGGGGAAAACTGGGTCTTCCTCTAGTGGGCAGGGACATGCTTAGTAAAACTTTAATCCAATTTTCTGCTGATGGGTGGGGCTGTGCTCCCTGCCTCTTAGTTGTTTGGCCTGAGGTGGCCTAGTCCTAGACCCTGCAGTCTCTATGGTAAGGCCCCAGGCTCCATGGCAGGGCTAAGGGCAACCTCCTCCAAGAAGACTTATGCCTCCAAGGACTTCTGCTGCCAGAGCCCTGTCCCTGCAGCAGGCCGCTGTCAACCCACGCCTCTGCAGGAGGCCCTCAGACACCACAGGCTGGGCTGCTCAGTCTCTTGTGGGGTCACTGCTCCCGTCCCTTGGTCCTGGGGCACGCAAGGTTGTGTATGGCATGCTGCTCATCAACTCATCAACTTACGGAGAGGGGATGGTCAAATTAAATGCTGCATGTAAAACACTCAAAACAGTAATGGATACATGGAAAGATCGCAGTCGAGGTTGGCTGTGTTATTTACATACATAGGATACAAATTCAGCTGCTGTAACAAAGGTCATGATAAGAGTGACTTCACCAAGAGAGAGCTCTAGAATAAGCAGTCCAGGACTACATTTGGCAGCTTCACAGAGCAGGACAGACTCATCCTGCTTTGTCACTCTGCCATCCTCAACATGTGGCTTCCATCTCAAGATCTAAGCCAATTCCTCCAGCTCCTCCATCACAGCTGCATTCTGGTCAGAGTGAAGTGGGGAACGGAATGTGGAGTATATGCCTTTCCCTTTAGGATACTATCCTGAAGTGGCACACATCCCTTCTACTCACATTCCACTGGCTAAAACTTCATCCTAAAGCCACAGCGTGGAGCAAGGGAAGCTGGAAGATGTGATCTGGAGCTGACAAACCAGGTACCTCATGAGTTGGCATAAGAACTCTTGAAATTCTGAGTTTAATTACTAAAAGAAGGGATGGATACATTTTTAGGGACAGTCAGCAAAAACAAGACTGGCAGCTGACTGTGGCTCAGATCATGAACTCCTGACTACAAAATTCAGACTTAAATTGAAGAAAGTAGGGGAAACCACTAGACCATTCAGGTATGACCTAAATCAAATCCCTATGATTATGCAGTGGAAGTGACAAATAGATTCAAGGGATTATATCTGATAAACAGAGTGCATGAAGAACTATGGATGGAGGTTCATGACATTGTACAAGGAGGCAGTGATCAAGACCATCCCCAAGAAAAAGAAATGCAAAAGGCAAAACGGTTATCTGAGGAGGCCTTACAAATAGATGAGAAAAGAAGAGAAGTTAAAGGCAAAGGAGAAAAGAAAACATATACCCATATGAATGCAGAGTTCCAAAGAATAGCAAAGGTAAATAAGAAAGCCTTCCTCACTGATCAATTCAAAGAAATAGAGGAAAACAATAGAATGGGAAAGACTAGAGATCTCTTCAAGAAAATTCGAGATACCAAGGGAACACTTCATGCAAAGATGAGCACAATAAAGGACAGAGTGGTACAGACCCAAGAGAAGCAGAAGATATTGAGAAGAAGAGGCAAGAATACACAGAAGAACTATACAAAAAAGATCTTTATGATCCAGATAACAACAATGGTGTGATCACTCACCGAGAGCCAGACATCCTGAAATGCAAAGCCAAGTAGGCCTTAGGAAGCATCACTACAAACAAAGGTAGTGGAGGTGATGGAATTCCAACTGAACTATTTCAAATGCTTAAAGATGACGCTGTGAAAGTGCTACATTCAGTATGCCAGCAAATCTGGAAAACGTCAGTTTTCATTGCAATCCCAAAGAAAGGCAATGCCAAAGGATGTTCAAACTACCACACAATTGCACTCATCTCACATGCTAGCAAAGTAATGCTCAAAATTCTCCAAGCCAGGATTCAACAGTACGTGAACCATGAACTTCCAGATGTTCAAGCTGGATTTTAAAAAGGCAGAGGGACCAGAGATCAAATTGGAAACATCTTTTGGATCATTGAAAAAGCAAGAGAGTTCCAGAAAAACATCTACTTCTGCTTTATTGACTACGCCAAAGCCTTTAACTCTGTGGATCACAGCAAACGCCAAAGTCTTTAACTGTGTGGATCACAACAAACTATGGAAAATTCTAAAAGAGATGGGAATACCAGACCACTTTACCTGCTTCCTGAGAAGTCTGTATGCAGGTCAAGAAGCAATAGTAAGAAACAGACATGACAACAGACTGGTTCCAAATTGGAAAAGGATTACGTCAAGGCTGTATATTGTCTTCTTGCTTATTTACTTTATATGCACAGTACATCATGCAAAATGCCAGGCTAGATGAAGCACAAGCTGGAATCAAGATTGCCGGGAGAAATATCAATAACCTCAGATATGCAGATGACACCATCCTTATGGCAGAAAGTGAAGAGGAACTGAAGAGCCTCTTGATGAAAGTAAAAGAGGAGAGAAAAAGCTGGCTTAAAACTCAACATTCAAAAAACTAAGATTATGGTATCTGGTCCCATCACTTCATGGCAAATAGATGGGGAAACAATGGAAACAGTGACAGACTTTATTTTTCAGGGCTCCAAAGTCACTGCAGATGTGACTGCAGCCATAAAATTAAGATGCTTGCTCCTTGGAAGAAAAGCTATGACCAACCTAGACAGCACATTATAAAGAGAGACATTACTTTACTGACAAAGGTCCATCTAGTCAAAGCATGGTTTTTCCAGTAGTCATGTATGGATGTGAGAGCTGGACTATAAAGAAAGCTGAGTGCTTGGAGAATTGATGCTTTTGAACTGTGGTGTTGGAGAAGACTCTTGAGAGTCCCTTGGACTGCAAGGAGATCCAATCAGTCCATCCTAAAGGAAATCAGTCCTGAATATTCAATGCAAGGACTGATGCTGAAGCTGAAACTCCAATAGTTTGTCCACCTGATGCAAAGAACTGACTCACTGGAAAAACCCTGATACTGGGAAAGATTGAAGTCAGGAGAAGGGGACGACAGAGGAGAAGATGGTTGGATGCCATCACCAACTCAATGGACATGAGTTTGAGTAA
Source organism: Bubalus kerabau (assembly GCF_029407905.1). NCBI lineage: Eukaryota > Metazoa > Chordata > Mammalia > Artiodactyla > Bovidae > Bubalus > Bubalus kerabau. The sequence goes on from NC_073628.1 coordinate 55,253,710, forward strand.
ACTCTGGAAGTTGGTGATGGACAGGGAAGCCTGGCGTACTGCAGTCCATGGGGTCACAAAGAGTCAGACGTGACTGAGCGACTGAACTGAACTTAGGGACTGTAATCATGCCTTGATATGCAATTGTTTCTTCTGTTGCCTTTCACAGAGTCAGAACTTCCCAGAGTTAGTTCCTGCAAATTCTCTGATCTCTAAAGTTAAAATAGAATTGTGGGAGAGCTTGGGGGTAGTTCTACAGGGACAGAGCACTGTGCTGGGGGTTGGGGGAGGTTGCAGTATTCCCTCCCCCTCCACCGTGCTCCTCTTGTCTCAGCCTTTGACTACTGAGCTTCTGAATATGCCTCCTTTCCCACACACCCCACTCTCTTGTTCCCCAATTCAGCTGACTCATGTCCAGACTTCTTTCTCTCTCTCTTTTTTTTGAATTTCATTGTTTCTTTTTCTTCCAGTTTTGTTGGGATATAGATGACATGCAGCACTAGGTAAGTTTAAGGTATACAGCATACTAATCTGACTTACATACATTATGAAATGATTATCACAATAAGTTTAGTGAACATCCTTCATCTCAAATAGACACAAGATTAAAGAAATAGAAAAAAACATTGTATTTTTCCTTGTAATGAAAACTCTTAGGATTTCCTCTTTTAACTTTCATATATAGCATACAACAGTGTTAATCATATCTATCATGTTGTACATTGCATCACTATTATGTATTTATCTCTCTCTTTTTTAATTTATTTATTTTTTAACTGAAGGATAATGGCTTTACAAAATTTTGTTGTTTTCTGTCAAACCTCAACATGAATCAGCCATAGGTATACATATGTCCCCTCCCTTTTGAACCTCCCTCCCATCTCCCTCCCCTTCTCACCCCTCTAGGTTGATACAGAGCCCCTGTTTGAGTTTCCTGAGACGTACAGCAAATTCTGGTTGGCTATCTATCTTACATCTATATGGTAAGTGAAAGAGGAGAGTGAAAAAGTTGGCTTAAAAAAAAAACCTAAATTCATGGCATCCAGTCCCATCACTTCATGGCAAATAGATGGAGAAACAGTGGAAACAGTGGCAGATTTTATTCTTCTGGGCTCAAAAATCACTGCAGATGGTCACTACAGCCAGGAAATTAAAAGACGCTTACTCCTTGGAAGGAAAGTTATGACCAACCTAGACAGGATATTAAAAAGCAGAGACATTACTTTGCCAACAAAGGTCCGTCTAATCAAGGCTATGGTTTTTCCAGTAGTCATGTATGGATGTGAGAGTTGGACTGTAAAGCAGCTGAGTGCCAAAGAATTGATTCTTTTGAACTGTGGTGTTGGAGTCCCTTGGACTGCAAGGAGATCCAACCAGTCCATCCTAAAGGAAATCAGTTCTGAATTTTCATTGGAAGGACTGATGTTGAAGCTGAAACTCCAATACTTTGGCCACCTGATGCGAAGAACTGACTCATTGGAAAAGACCCTGATGCTGGGAAAGACTGAAGGCGGGAGAAGACGAGAACGACAGAGGATGAGATGGTTGGATGGCATCACCGACTCAGTAGACATGAGTTTGAGCAGACTCCAGGAGTTGGTGATGGACAGGGAGGCAGGGCGTGCTGCTGTCCATGGGGTCAGAAAGAGTCTGGGGTCACAAAGAGTCAGACACGACTGAGCTACTGAACTGAACTAAACTGAATATATGTTTCCATGTTACTCTCTCCATACATCTCACCCTCTCCTTCCCTCTCCCCATGTCCATAAGTCTATTCTCTATGTCTGTTTCTCCAGTGCTGCCCTGCAAATAAATTCTTAAGTTCCATTTTTCTAGATTCCATACATATGCGTTAATATACGATATTTATCTTTCTCTTTCTGACTCACTTCACTCTGAATAATAGGCTCTAAGTTCATCCACCTCATTAGAACTGACTCAAATGGGTTCCTTTTGAGTCACTAGCTGAGTGATATTCCGTTGTGTATATGTACCACAACTTCTTTATCCATTCATCTGTTGATGGACATCTAGGTTGCTTCCATGTTCTAGCTATTGTAAATAGTGCTGCAATGAACAATGGGATACATGTGTCTTTTTCAACTTCGGTTCCTCAGAGTATATGCCTAGGAGTGGGATTGCTGGGTCATATTGTGGCTTTATTCCTAATTTTTTAAGGAATCTCCATACCATCTTCAATAGTGGCTGTATCAATTTACATTCCCACCAACAGTGCAAGAGTGCTCCCTTTTCTCCACACCCTCTCCAGCATTTATTGTTTGTAGACTTTTGGATGATGGCCATTCTGACCGGTGTGAGGTGATATCTCATTGCAGTTTTGATTTGCGTTTTTCTAATAATGAGTGATGTTGAGCATCTTTTCATGTGTTTGTTAGCCATCTGTGTATCTTCTTTGGAGAAATGTCTGTTTAGGTCTTTTGCCCACTTTTTGATTGGGTTGTTTGTTTTTCTGGTATTGAGTTTTATGAGCTGCTTATATATTTTGGAAATTAGTCTTTTGTCAGTTGTTTCATTTGCTATTATTTTCCTCCATTCTGAGGGTTGTCTTTTCACCTTGCTTATAGTTTCCTTTGTTGTGCAAAATCTTTTAAGTTTAGTCAGGCCCCACTTGTTTACTTTTGTTTTTATTTCCATTACTCTAGGAGGTGGGTCATAGAGGATCTTGCTTTGATTTATTTCATCGAGTATTCTGCCTATGTTTTCCTCTAAGAGTTTTAAAGTTTCTGGTCTTCCCTTTAGGTCTTTAATCCATTCTGAGTTTACCTTTGTGTATGGTGTTAGGAAGTGTTCTAATTTCATTCTTTTACAGGTAGCTGCCCAGTTTTCCCAGCACCATTCATTGAAGAGGCTGTTTTTGCCCCATTGTATATTCTTGCCTCCTTTGTCAAAAACAAGTTACCCATAGTTGCATGGGTTTATCTCTGGGTTTTCTATCTTGTTCCATTGTATCCTGTTCCATCTATATTTCTGTTTCTCTGCCAGTATCATACTGTCTCGATGACTAGCTTTGTAGTATAACCTGAAGTCAGGAAGGTTGATTCCTCCAGCTTGATTCTTCTTTCTCAAGATTACTTTGGCTATTCGGGGTCTTTTGTGTTTCCATATGAATTGTGAAATTTTTTGTTCTAGTTCTGTGAAAAATGCCATTGGTAATTTGATAGGGATCGCATTGAATCTGTAGATAGCATTTGGTAGCATAGTCATTTTCACAGTATTGATTCTTCCTACCCAGGAACATGGAATAGCTCTTCATCTGTTAATATCTTTGATTTCTTTCATCAGTGTCTTATAATTTCCTGTGCACAGTTCTTTTGTCTCCTCAGGTAAATTTGTTTCTAGATATTTTATTCTTTTTGTTGCTATGGTGAAAGGGATTAATTCCTTAATTTCTCTTTCTGATTTTTCATTGTTAGTATATAGGAATGCAAGTGATTTCTGTGTATCGATTTTGTATCCTGTGACTTTGCTAAATTCACTGATTAGCTCTAGTGATTTTCTGATACTATCTTTAGGGTTTTCTATGTATGGTATCATGTCATTTGCAAACAGTGGAAGCTTTGCTTCTTTTCTGATCTGGATTCCTTTTATTTCTTTTTCTTCTCTGATTGTTGTAGCAAGGACTTCCAAAACTACGTTGAGTGATGGTGGTGAAAATGGACACCCTTGTCTTGCTCCTGATCTTAAGGGGAATGCTTTCAGTTTTTCACCATCGAGAATAGTGTTTGCTGTTAGGTTTATCATGCATGGCCTTTATTGTGTTGAGGTAAGTTTCTTCTATGCCCATTTTTTGAGGAGTTTTAGTCATAAATGGGTGTTGATCTTTGTCAAAGGCTTTTTCTACATCTATTGAGATTATCACGTGGTTTATATCTTTCCATTTATTAATATGGTGTATCACATTGATTGATTTGTGTATAGTGAAGAATCCTTGCATCCCTGGAATAAACCCAACTTGATCATGGTGTATGAGCTTTTTAGCTGTTTGCTAAAATTTTGTTAAAGATTTTTGTACCCACGTTCAACAGTGATATTGGACTGTAGCTTTCTTTTTGTGTGTTGTCTTTGTCTGGTTTTGGTGTCAGGGTGATGGTGACCTCGTAGAATGAGTTCAAAAGTGTTCCTTCCTCTGCAATTTTTTGAAAGCGTTTTAGAAGGATGGGCATTAGATCTTCTCTAAATGTTTGATAGAATTCTCCTGTGAAGCCATGTAGTTTTGGGCTTTTGTTTTGGGGGAAATTTTTTATCACAGCTTCAATTTCAGTGCTTGTAATTGGATTGTTCGTAATTTCTATTTCTTCCTGGTTCAGTCTTGGAATATTGAACTTTTCTAAGAATCTGTCTGTTTCTTCCATTTTATCCATTTTCCTGTCATATAGTTGTTCATAAGTCTCTTATAATTCTTTGTATTTCTGTGTTGTCTGTTGTAACCCCTCCTTTTTCATTTCTAATTTTGTTGATTTGGTTCTTCTCTCTTTTTTTCTAGGTGAGTCTGGCTAAAGGCTTGTCAATTTTGTTTATCTTCTCAAGGAACCAGCTTTTTTTTTTTTATTAATCTTTGCTATTGTTTCTTTCATTTCTTTTTCATTTATTTCTGCTCAGATGTTTATCATTTCTTTCCTTCTGCTAATTTTTTGGGGTTTTTTTGTTGTTCTTCTTCTTTTTCCAGTTGTTTTAGGTGTAAAGTTAGGTTGTCTATTCTATATTTTTCTTATTCCTTGTGGTAGGATTGTATTGCTATAAACTTCCATCTTAGAATTGCTTTTGCTGCATCCCATAGGTTTTGAGTTGTCATATTTTTCACTGTCATTTGTTTCTAGAAATTTTTTGATTTCCCTTTTGATTTCTTCAGTAATCTGTTCTTTATTTAGAAACTGAGATGATCCTCAGTTCTTTTCATTCTTTTCATTTTTTTTTCACTTTATTCTGCTCTTCAGAAATGTTTAATCTCCATGTTTTTGTGTTTTTTACAGTTTTTTTCTTATAATTGGTATTTAGTCTCATAGCATTGTGGTTGGGAAACATGCTTGATACAATTTCAGTTTTCTTAAATTTACTGAGGTTTGATTTGTGACCCAAGATGTCATCTTTCCTGAAGAATGTTCCTTGTGCACTTGAGAAGAAGGTGGATTCTTCTGCATTTGGATGTAATGTTCTGAAGATATCAGGGAGATCCATCTCATTTAACATATCATTTAAGATTGTGTTTCCTTATTAATTTTCTGTTTTGATGATCCATTGGTGTAAGTGGGGTGTTAAAGTCTCCTACTATTATTGTGTTACTGTCCATTTCTCCTTTTATGTCTGTTAGTGTTTGTCTTATGTATTGAGTGCTCCTATGTTAGGTGCATAGATATTTACAATTGTCATTTCTTCCTTTTGGATTGATCCCTTGCTCATTATGCAGTGTCCTTCCTTATCTCTTGTAATCTTCTTTATTTTAAGGTCTATTTTGTCTGATATGAGGACTGCTACTCCAGCTTTCTTTTGCTTTCCATTTTCATGGAATATATTTTTCCATCCTTTCACTTTCAGTCTATATGTGTCTTGAGGTCTGAAGTGGGTTTCTTGTAGACAGCATATATATTTGTTTTGTTTTTGTATCCATTCAGCCAGTCTGTGTCTTTTGGTTGGAGCATTTAATCCATTTACATTTAAAGTAATTATTGATGTATATGTTCCTATTGCCATTTTCTTAATTGATTGGTGTTTGATTTTGTAGATCTTTTTCTTCTCTTGTATTTCTTGACTATATAAGTCCCTTTAACATTTGTTGTAAAGCTGGTTTGGTGATACTGAATTCTCTGAACTTCTCTTGTCTGAAAGCTTTTAATTTCTCCATCAATTTTGAATGAGATCCTTGCCAGGTAGAGTAATCTTGGTTGTAGTTTTTTCTTTCAGTAGTTTTTTCTTTCAGTACTTTAAATATATCCTGCCATTCCCTTCTGGCCTGCAGAGTTTCTGCTGAAAGATCAGCTGTTAAACATATGCGGTTTCCCTTGTATGTTACTTTTTGCTTTTCCCTTGCTGCTTTTAATATTCTTCTTTGTGTTTAGTCTTTGTTAGTTTGATTACATGTGTCTTGGCGTGTTTCTCCTTGGGATAAACCCAAGTGTTTATCCTGTATGGGACTCTTTGCACCTCTTGGACTTGATTGACTATTTCCTTTCCCATGTTGGAGAAATTTTCAACTATAATCTCTTCAAAATTTTTCTCATACCCTTTCTTTTTCTCTTCTTCTTCTGGGACCCCTATAATTCAAATGGTGGTGCATTTGATATTGTCCCAGAGGTCTGTGAGATGATCCTCAGTTCTTTTTATTCTTTTTACTTTATTCTGCTCTTCAGAAGTTATTTCTACCATTTTATTTTCCAGCTCACTGATTCATTCTTCTGCTTCAGACATTCTGCTGTTGATTTCTTCTAGAGTATTTTTAATTTCAGTAGTTGTTTTGTTTGTCTCTGTATGTTTATTCTTTAATTCTTCTAGGTCTTTGTTAATTGACTTTTGCATTTTCTCCAATCTGTTTTCAAGGTTTTTTAAATCATCTTTACAATCATTATTCTGAATTCTTTTTCAGGTAGTTTGTCTATTTCTTCTTCATTTATTTTGACTTCTGTATTTCTAGTTTATTCCTTCATTTGTGCAGTATTTCTCTGACTTTTCATTGTTTTGTTTTGTTTTTGTTTTTGTTTTTTCAACTTACTGTGTTTGAGGTACCCTTTTCCCAGGCTTCAAGGTTGAATTTTTTCTTTGTTTTGGTTTCTGCCTTCATAAGGTTGGTGAAGTGGTTTGTGTAAGCTTCATATAGGGTGAGATTTGTGCTGAGTTATTTTTTGTTGTTTTGTTTTTTTCCTCTGATGGGCAAGGCTGCATGAGGTGGTACTCCTGTCTGCTGATGACTGGGTTTGTATTTTTGTCTTGTTTGTTGTTTAGATGAGGCGTCCTGCACAGGGTGTTACTGGTGGTTGAGTAATGCTGGGTCTTATATTCCAGTGGTTTTCTTTGTGGGAGTTCTCACTATTTGATACTCCCTAGGGTTAGTTCTCTGTTAGTCTAGGGTCTTGGAGTCAGTGCTCCCACTCCAAAGGCTCAGGGTTTGATCTCTGGTCAGGAATAAAGATTCCACAAGTTGTTTGTTATGGTATTAAGTGAGATTAAAACAAATACCCAAAGACAAAAAACCAAAGATGAACCCTAGACAAATGGCAGTTACAAAATCAGGCAAATAATAATTAAAATAATGGAATATACACATATATATATACACACCAAAATCAAAACAGTCCAACAAAAATAAAGTACAATAGATTGACCAGGTGAACAAAGGAAACCAAAGATTATATCTACCAGTTAACGAAACTAACTGAAGCACCAACTCAAAAACAAAACTAAAGCAAGGTGCCAAGTGGGGAATAAAGCAATGAAAATAAAACTAATAAATATGTTGAGAGAAAAGAAAAGAAAGAATAGATATGCAAAGTTAAGTAGAGGTAGATAAAGAAGACTTATATACATTAAAGATTAACTGCAAGGACATAAGAACAGTAGGAAAAACAAAGGAATAAATGTAGAAAAAATAATAATAGGTTTTTTAAAAAATAAAATTAAAAAAAGAGAAAGAAAGAGGAAAAAAAAAAAAAAGGAAAACCCCATAGAACTGCAAAAGCCCAATGCAGAGGTTTATAACAACACTAAAAAGTGTGATTGAAAAAAAAAACAAACTCGAAACCTTAATTAGATTTCATGGAGCAAATAAAATTGACGACTACAACAGAGGGGGATAAAAACAAAAGAAAAATCCAAAAGAAACTACAGAACAAGTCAAAACATAAGAATAATAAATGTTTCTCTTGAGTCACTGCCATCAGGGTCCTTTCCCTCACTGGGAGTCACAGTCCACCTCACCTCCCTAGGATGCCCTCCAACACTGTTCTTATCTCTGGATAAGAGATAAGACCTGCTATAGGGGAAGCTCAGATTCTAATCTGGTCCTAATCCTGTGTGTTCTTGCCTCCAGTGTCCACAGCTATCAGAACTAGTGTGTTTCCTTTTGTGGGAGCTCTCAATGGCCTTTTATATATTCCATAGAGACAGAGTCTGCTTAGTTGATTGTATGGATTTAATGTGCAGCTTGTACAGCTAGAGGGAAGGTTTTGGGTGTTCTTCCTTAGCCACACCACCCCTGGGTTTCAATCGTGGTTTTATTTCCACCTCTGCTTGTGGGTCGTCCACCGGGGTTTGCTCCTGCGGGTGCCCTGGAGGACTTGGGTTTGCCCCTGTGAGGGCCAGGTGTGGAGGTGGTGCAGCTGTTTGGGTCGCAGTGGGTCTGGCAGCACCAGGTACTCAGGGAAGTTGGCTGCTAGGGCAGCAGGAAATATAGTGCTCTAGGAGGGTATGGCAACCAGTAGTGGCCAATACGCTCCAGTATTCTTGCCTAGAGAACCCCCATCCCTGACAGAGAAGCCTGGCAGGCCACAGTCTTCAGGGCCATAAAGGGTCGGACACGACCAAAGCGATCCTGCGCACATAGACACAAGACTTTTTGCCTGTCGCAGTTCTGCCCCAGTGAGAGGTGAGCGTGAAGGTGGTCCAGCTGCTTGGCTTGTGGGGACCCTGGCGGTGCCAAGTGTTCAGGGACACCGACTGCCTCTGACACAGGAGTTATGGCCCTATCACAGTCTTTTTTCGAGCCTCTTGTAGCTGGCGGTCAGAAGGCCTCTTTGGCCAGTCTTTCTCCATTGCTCCACCCATTCAGGCACTTAGAGGGCTCCCTTGCCTGGGGTCCTTCTCTGTTGTTCGTGTGTCAGGCACATAGAGGGACCTCCCTGGCTGAGGTCCTCTCTGTAGATCGGTGCATTAGGCACTTAAAGGAGCACCCTGGGTGTGGTCCTGCTTTGTAGTTCAATGCCTCAGCGTTTGATGGCCCAGCCTCACTGCTGTTCAGCTGCCAACGCTGGCGTGTGGGGAGAGAGAGGCTATGGTGATGGCCCCACCTCCTATGGGTGACTCAGCAGTATCACCTTGCTTCCATGGCTGCCTGACTTTCCTCCACAGGCATTTCCACCAAAATCTCCTCCCTCACATCCCTTCAGTCCATGTCTCCACAGACAACAGCAGCCCTCGCCCTGGGATTGCTCCACAATCCCTAAACTCCAGCTCCCAGCCGCTGGGCTTTTCAGGGGACCAGCGTTCCTGTCCAGTGTATGTATGGCTGTTGCAAGGACTGTCTGATTCTCATTCCATTTAGGCTGCCACAGATCAGCTGTTTCACTCTCAGTCTTAAATGTTTCTCCTTTGACCCAGACAATTGCCCCAATGTGGGGACTGGACCCCTGCTTCAGTTCCCCCACCCACCAAGGGCAGGTCCAGTCTTACTAACACTCCTGTTTTTCCCCCTGGTTCCTTCATCCTACCAGGTTTTGCGTGGGTCTATGTATTCTTTTCCACTGGTCAGGTACTCCTGTCCACTCTCAGCTGGTGCTCTGCATGCACTTCTGCGTCTGGAGGTGTATTCTTGATGTATCCGTGGGGAGAGATGTACTCCACGTCCACCTACTCCTCCGCCATCTTGTTCTCTCTCTCTCTCTCTTTTTTTTTTTTTTTTTGACCATACCAAAAAGTTTGCGGGATCTTAGGTCCAACCCACTCCAGTACTCTTGCCTGGAGAATCCCAGGGACAGGGGAGCCTGGTGGGCTGCCGTCTATGGGGTCACACAGAGTCGGACATGACTGAAGCGACTTAACAGCAGCAGCAGCAGGTCCCAACCAGGGATTGAAGCTGGGCCCTGACTGTAGAAGTGTGGAGTCCTAACCACCGGGGAATTCCCTGAATTTATCTTATATCTGGGAGTTTGTACCTTTTGACTGCCTTCAATCAATTCTCCTCTCCCCACATCTGGTAACCACAAATCTGATCTCTTTTTCTATAAGTTTGCTCGTTTTTGAAGTGTAATTGACCTACAATTACACTTTGTTCCTGGTACGTGACATAATAAGTCAGTATTACTGTACATTTCAGAATGATTACCATGTAAGTCTCCTTCTTTCTATTCCCACACTACGTGTTCCCAGTCCCACCATAGTGCTAGAGAATCCAGGAGTCCAAAATGGCAACCCAGATATTCCAAAGGTAATATTGCAATTGCCCCTTGGAAAGAGACCGTTTCCTTAGTTACTGAGACATGAAAACTGGAATCCCCAGCAGTTGGCCCCAGAGGATCCCCCAGAGACAGAGCGCCCTCCTCATCAGAGTTACACACACTTCCTTCCTCTTACCCAGGATGAAGGGAGACAGAACGAGGGAGCATTGAGCTGGGCCCCCACATGTTTTGAGAGACAGCTGGCCTTACATAGAGCAAATCACTCCCTTTTGGCCTTCCTTCCTGGCCCAGGACAGTGACCACTTCATCATACACATTTCCCTTCCATAGTCACCCCCTCCCAATACCTCAGCACCCGCTAATAAAGTCTTCCCTGCCCCTAGCAGGCCTTCTTCCTGCTGAAGTATACCCCACCTTTCTGGCTAGAGCCAGCCAGGGCTGAGTGACCCTTCTTCCCAAGCCATGCCTTCTTAATATCCCTCTGAAAGAAGAAAGCTAACAACCCTTGTTCTGCTTTGGTGAGCTGGCCCTGCTTTTTCCAGTCACAAGGACAGTCTGAGACTAAATTTTCCATCCAGGGATAAAGGCGGGAGTCACGGCAAGCTAGGGAGAAGGGGGGTAGCAAGGGGTGGCCACATGGCTAGTCCACCTCCTGCTTTCTTTGGTTTGAATTAGTAGGTGCCTTAAGCAACAAAAGATGCAGCCTAGTTCTGAGAGGCCAGGCACAGCTTGCGGAGAAAGGCAGAAAGAGAACACATTTCTATTTAATGGAAAACAGATTTGAGAGGTGGGAAATGAGAATTACAGAGGAATGAAACCCCAGAAATCCCAGCAGAGCACCTGGCAGCCTGCCCAGCAGGACCTCCCACGACGGCCTGCCCACCATCCCACCCAGTTCCTCCTCCGCAGGGCTGCATCTCCTGATGCACAGCCCTCTCACTGTGCATTTTCCATCCAATTCTCTCCAGGGCTCTGTGAGGCAAGCTGATAGGAATCACCAGCCTACTAGGTCAAGGAGAATCCGAAGATTCTGACAGATTATATGGTTGTTCAAGGTCAGCAGCAAAAGGGAGAAAGAGCACTGGGAGTTTGAGATGTATCTACAATGATGGCATTATCCGGTCCCTCCAGCCTGCAAGGGATTTGCAAGTATTTTCTTAATTTATGCATGAGTACAAACTCTTTGCCTATATTTCAGTTTAGTCACTCAGTTGTGTACAACTCTGCGACCCCATGGACTGCAGCACTCCAGGGTTCCCTGTCCATCACCAACTCCTAGAGCTTACTCAAACTCATGCCCATCGCATTGGTGATGCCATCCAACCATCTCATCTTCTGTTGTCCCCCTCTCCTCACACCTTCAATCTTTCCCAGCATCAGGGTCTTTTCCAATGAGTCAGCTCTTCACATCAGGTGGCCAAAGTATTGGATTTTCAGCTTCAACATCAGTCCTTCCAGTGAATATTCAGGACTGATTTCCTTTAGGATGGACTGGTTGGATGTCTTTGCTGTCCAAGGGACTCTCAAGAGTCTTCTCCAACACCACAGTTCAAAAGCATCAATTCTTCGGTGCTCAGCTTTCCTTATAGTCCAACTCTCACATCCATACATGACCACAGGGAAAACCATAGCTTTGACTAAATGGACCTTTGTTGGTAAAGTAATGTCTCTGCTTTTTAATATGCTGTCCAGGTTGGTCATAGCTTTTCTTCCAAGGAGCAAGTGTCTTTAATTTCATGGCTGCAGTCACCCTCTGCAGTGATTTTGGAGCCCAGAAAAATAAAGTCTGTCACTGTTTCCATTGTTTCTCCATCTATTTGCCATGAAGTGATGGGACCAGATGCCATGATCTTAGTTTTCTGAATGTTGAGTTTTAAGCCAACTTTTTCACTCTCCTCTTTCACTTTCATCAAGAGGCTTTTTAGTTCTTCTTTGCTTTCTGCCATAAGGGTGGTGTCATCTGCGTATCTGAAGTTATTGATATTTCTCCCAGCAAACTTGATTCCAGCTTGTTCTTCATCCAGCCTGGCATTTCACATGATGTACTCTGCATATAAGTTAAATAAGCAGGGTGACAATATACAGCCTTGATGTATTCCTTTCCTGATTTGGAACCAGTATGTTGCTCCATGTCCAGTTCTAACTGTTGCTTCTTGACCTGCAGACAGATTTCTCAGGAGGAAGGTCAGGTGCAAACACCCTCTTCCAACAACACAAGAGAAGACTCTACACACGGACGTCACCAGATGGTCAATACTGAAATCAGATTGATTACATTCTTTGAAGCCAAAGGTGGAGAAGCTCTATATGGTCAGCAAAAGCAAGACTGGGAGCTGACTGTGGCTCAGACCATGAATACCTTATTGCCAAAATCAGACTTAAATTGAAGAAAGTAGGGAAAACCACTAGATCATTCAGATATGACCTAAATCAAATCCCTTACAATTATACAGTGGAAGTGAGAAATAGATTCAAGAGATTAGATTTGATAGACTGCCTGAAGAACTACGGATGGAGGTTTGTGACATTGTACAAGAGGCAGTGATCAAGACCATCCCCAAGAAAAAGAAATGCAAAAAGGCAAAATGGTTGTCTGAGGAGGTCTTACAAATAGCTGAGAAAAGAAGATAAGCTAAAGGCAAAGGAGAAAAGGAAAGATATACCCATTTGAATGCAGAGTTCCAAAGAATAGCAAGGAGAGATAAGAAAGACTTCCTCAGTGATTAATGCAAAGAAATAGAGGAAAACAATAAAATGGGAAAGATTAGAGATCTCTTCAAGAAAATTAGAGATACCAAGGGAACATTTCATGCAAAAATAAGCACAATAAAAGACAGAAATGGTATGGACCTAACAGAAGCAGAAGATATTAAGAAGAGGTGGCAAGAATACACAGAACTATACAAAAAAGATCTTTATGACCCAGATAACCACGATCGTGTGATCACTCTCCTAGAGCCAGACATGCTGGAATGTGAAGTCAAGTGGGCCTTAGGAGGCATCACTACAAAGAAAGGTCGTGGAGGAGATGGAATTCCAGTTGAGCTATTTCAAATTCTAAACAATGATGCTGTAAAAGTGCTGCTCTCAATATGCCGGCAAATTTGGAAAACTCAGCTGTGGCCACAGGACTGGAAAAGGTCAGTTTTCATTCCAATCCCAAAGAAGGCAATGTCAAAGGATTTTCAAACTACTGCACAATTGCACTCATTCACATGCTAGTAAAGTAATGCTCAAAATTCTCCAAGCCAGGCAGGATTCAACAGTACGTGAACCATGAACTTCCAGATGTTCAAGCTGGATTTAGAAAAGGCAGAGGAACCAGAGATCAAATTGGCAACATCTTTTGGATCATTGAAAAAGCAAGGGAGTTCCAGAAAAACATCTACCTTTGCTTTATTGCCTATATTTAGATGTAATGAAATAACTTTGTCTTTTTTAAAACTGAGATGTTTTTTTTTGTTTTGTTTTGTTTTTTTTAAGGTAGCTGAAGGTTACCTATTCATGTATCATGCATAGAAAGCTGTATGGAGAATTACGCAATTACACAAACTATCCTACAACCTCACAGGAGCCCAGAGAAAATTCATCTTTCTTTTTTTAACCACTAGTGGAGAGAGTATCCCTTCCTCAGTTTAGAAGATGAGTAAACCTCTCCCTCTTCCCCAGACAATTATACTCTATGTGTTGTATTGCTATTAAGAGCAGCATTGGTGGACTTCCTTGATGGTACAGTGGATAAGTATCCACCTGCCAATGCAGGGGACATCGGTTCAATCTGTGGCCCAGGAAGATTCCGCATACCATGGAGCAACTAAGCCCAGGCACCACAACCACTGAGCTTATGTGCTGCTACTACTGAAGCCCACGTACCTAGAGGCTGTGCTCCCCAACGAGAGAAGCCGCCACATGAGAAGCCTGCACACTGCAACGAAAGGTAGCCCTGCTCACCACAACTAGAGAAAGCCCGCGCACAGAAACAAGACCCGGCGCTGCCAAAAATAAACAAATAAATAAACATTTCTTTAAAAAAAAAGAAAGAGAGAAGCACTAGTCCTAATACAGCAATCAAGGAAATCAACCAGACATATTAAGAAAATGCAAACCAGGATTTTCATCTGCAAGACTCCTCTTCTTTTCATCTGGCGCCTCTTCTTTTTAGCCCCTCTGCATTTATTCGCTTTCAGTGTCTGCATGTGGGGGCCAACTAGGAGCCAGGCACTGTGCTGGGTGCAAGGGCTGAAAACTTGTGTAAGACCTTGCTCCTGACCACTAAAAGATGAGACGGAGAAAGTGATCATATCCATATAAGATAGTAGACAGAATTATGTACCAATGATGTGGGAACCCAGAGGAGAGGCACTTGGCCCAGGAACTGGACTGGGAGTTCATGGAAGATTTCCAGGAGAAAAATAAATAAATAAACAACTGAGCAGGGTCTTGAAGGATGAGTGAGAACTTGGGGAGGGGATTGCAGGAGATGGGGTTCAGAGTCTACCAGAATCAGGAACAGCATGAAGATGGCATGGAGGCATGAAATAGCATGCAGGAGATGAGCCTGGAGATTTGGGTAGGGATGAAGTTGAGGACGGACTGCTAAGAGTTTGCCTGTTGTCCTGTAGGCAATGGTGTTTTTAAGATGAAGTGTGGTTTGGTCACCTTGAACATGGATGTTCCTGATTGCACCCAGGGCCTGGCAGGCTGGAGGGAGGGAGGCTGTGAGGTGGTTGAGGGAAACATCCAGAAAGAGATGAAGCCTATCAGGTTCCTCTGTCCATGGGATTTTCCAGGCAAGAATATTGGAGTGGGTTGCCATTTCCTTCTCCAGGAGATCTTCCCAACCCAGGGATCAAACCCAGGTCTCTCGCGTTATAGGCAGATGCTTTACCGTCTGAACCACCAGGGAAGTCAGAAAGAGATGAAGGGTGCTGTCAATTGGAGTAAAGATGAGAGAGAAGGTCTGAAAAACATCTACGTGTGTGTGTGTGTGGGGGGGGGTGTGTATGCATGTGCGTGTGTGTGTGTGTGTATATGCGCACGCGTTGGCGCACTCAGTCATGTCCAACTCTGCAACCTCATGGACTGTAGCCTGCCTGGCTCCTCTATCCTAAAGGTTAATTAATCAATATCATATGGATAGGAAGGCAACTGTAAGGAGCAGGAAAAGGGTCGCCTACAAACAGGGTTCAGTGGACTCCCCTGGTGGTCCAGTGGCTTAGACTCCACTCTCACAATGCGGGGGACCCAGGTTTGATTCCTGGTCAAGGAACACATGCTTCAACTAAGAGTTCAAGTGCTGAAACTAAAAGATTCTGCGTGCTGCAACTAAAGATCCTACATGCCACAGCTGAAGATTCCTCGTGCTTCGCATAACTAGACCTGCTACAGCCAAATAAATGTTAAAAAAAACAAAAACTGGGTTGGCCTCTTGGTTGAACCAAAAAATACAACCGAGCCAAAGATTGGGAGAAGGAAGGATTTATCACTTGCAGCAAGTAAGGGGGACACTGGGTATCTTTCCCAAAGTAATGTCTCCCAGAACTGCAAAATGAGGGAAGGTTTAAGCGAAGAGTACTTGAGTATTCATGAAGGTGCTTCAGCAGAGAACTGAATAAATGTTGACAGAGACCAAGCTTTAGATGACTCAAGTCAGAAAAGGTCAACATCATCATTCCTTCCTTCACTTGGGTGGGGCATTAGTCCCTGCCGAGCTCAAATTTGCATACCTGCTTGTTAGGTCCTTCCCTTGAGGAGGAAGTAAGACTAGGTTTATCACTAAACTATTGTTTCTTTTTTTAAAACTTTTTAAGTCAAATGATCTACTTATCTATTCTGTTTCTTTCTTTCTTTTTAAGTGAAGCGAGGAGGAAAAGTTAAAATTTTACATCACCTCCTTCTGCCTCTAACTCAGCTTGCCCCTTGCAAAGTCTAGATCACGTAGGTCATGTAGTCTCAGAAAGTGGGGACTGGCAATACTAGGAACTGGAGTTTATCTCACTCACCCTTGTCCTGCTCTTTGCAGTCTCCCAGCCACTAGAAACCTGCTTAATCATGCCTGTCCAGGCCAGGCATCCCCCTCCCCATCTTGACTGGGGTTCCCGCGCGCACGAAACCCCTTAGTTTAAAGCAGCCTATTAACAGCTAGTGTTGCCCACTACAGTCTGTCTATATAAACTCTGTAATCCCTTTGTTCGGGGCTCAGAACTTGGAGTGTTAACTCCTCTGGTCCCGCTATCGTAATAAACCTGAGTTCTCCAACTCTCTGAGTGTGGTGCTTGGTTTCTCGAGTACTGGTTTCTGCGGCAGAAGTACAGTTGATTTATAATGCTGTGCTAGTTTCTGGTGTACAGCAAATTGATTCAGTTATATATATATATATTCTTTTTCATATTCTTTTTAAAGTTATTACACTATATTAAATATAGTTCCTGTGCTACGTGGTAGGAACTTGCTGTTTATCTGAACAATTGTTTCTTGACTGCTTTTCCTTTGTTTCTGCACCCCCTTACTTCCCTTAGTAGTAGCATTAGCAACTCAGTGGCGTCCAATTCCGGGGGACCCCATTGACTGTAGCCCTCCAGGCTCCTCTATCCATGGAATTCTCCAGGCAAGAACACTGGAGTGGGTAGCCATTCCCTTCTCCAGAGGATCTTCCTGGCCCAGGCATCGAAGCCGGGTCTCCTGCATCGCAGGCAGATTCTTTACCATCTGAGCCACCAGGGAAGCCTATTAAGATCATTAATTATTAAGACCTGTTCAAAGGCAAGCATTGTGGCCAGGCTTAGATTACAAAATGGCTTAGGGCAAAAATGGCTTCTCTTTCATTAAGAAAGCCATGTCTGGTTCCCTTTCTCAAAGGACCACCCCCCTATCTGCTTACAAAAGAGGACACAGAGGGGCCAGGGCACCTCTGAAGTTACCGTAGAGGTTCTCTAGGTTGGAATGATCTACAAACAGAGAGGATAAGACTGTGAGATGGAGACCAAAGCAGGGCAGAATCCCTCCTCCTCGTCCTCCTCCTCCCCCTGCTCCTCCTTCCCCACTCCCTCCTCCTCCTTCCCCACCCCCTCCTCCTCCTCCTTCTTTTGAATGGCTAAATAGAGTTGTTAGGGGGCCCCTCAGGCTGAGGAGCTTCCTCTGATTAGACACTCTGGAACTCCAGCTGTATTCAAGCTCAGGCAACATCCTGCAGTCTCTTAAGGATTTAATTCAATTCAACAAATGCTTATTGAACAACTACTCCTCATAAGAGAAAGGGGAAGAAAGGAGATCTAACAATTATCCAGTACTTATATTGTGTTAGGAGAGTGTTAAGTGTATTTACAAGTAATCTAATCTCCAGTCACAGTCCCCTCAGCCCTGAGAGTCTGGGTCATTTAGCTCCAGGGCCCTGAGAGGTCAAGCAATTTGTCCAAGTGTTGAGGGGTAGTGCCTGGATGCAAACCCGGAAATATTGCTCTAAGATATGTTCCTCTGTGAACCCAGGAGATTGCAAGTGACTGATGCACAAACTATTTTAAGCAAAAAGGGAATGCACTGGCTTATTTAACTAAAAAGCACATGAGTCAGCTGGCTCCAGGCACAAATGATGCTGTCAGCTCTCCTTTGCACTTGCTCATAAATGAATAAATCTGTCTCCCATTTCTGTTTGTCCTGGCTCATATGTAATGGCAGAGCATGATAGTTTAGGGGTCCCACAGACTGGATTCAAATCCTGGCCCCACTATCTTAACTAGCTGATAGACTGAAAACAAGTTGCTTAACTTCTCACTACCCTCGTTTCCTCGTCTGTAAAATGGATGTAATAATAGTATCTGCCTCATGGTTCTTGTGAAAAGCAAATGAGATCATCCACACAAGTGTGCTTGGAATAGTGTCTGGTGTAAATTCAGCTCCAAACATGCCAGCTATTATTGTTCCCGTCTCTGCTTCTTTTGAGGCAGGCATCATTCTCTCTTGTAGTTTCCTCCATGTAGGCCAGAGAGATGGCCACAGAAAGACCAATCTGCATCTTCCCCACAGCTTCTGGTCTTAGGAGAAGAAAGACCTTTCTCCACACATACATGTAGCAAATCTCAAGGTAGGCTCTTTGGTTCTTAGGTCATGTGCCATCTCTAATGCTGGAAATGGAGTATTTTCATTGGTTAGCCTGTATCTTCCACCCAACTTTGTGGAGCGCCATAATGAACAGTCCCACTTTGAGTCCTACTTTGATCATATAGACATAGAAGGAGGATCCCTTAAAAGATGGGATACTGTGAAGACAAAATAACATCTGTCTACTATTCTTTGCTGGGTGCTGTTATGAAGGGACGTGACAAGAAGATGAGGGAGGTACAGCCTCCTCTCCATGAAAACTTACATCAAACTAGGGAAGACGAGGCAAAGACATGCATAACAATACTAGAAGGCCAGAGGTTATGGACCAAATGAGGTTAGTGCCCTCATAGAAGAGACCGAAGGACACTCCCATGCCCGCCTTCTGTTATGTGAGGTTTACAGCTAAATAGCTCCACCTGTGAATCAGGAAGTAGACTCTTATCACACACAAAATATGCCAACACCGTGATTTTGGACTTCCCAGTCTCCAGACCTGTGAGAAATAAATTTAGTTGTTTAAGTCATCCACACTATGGAATTTCTGTTGTAGCAACCTGAATGGACTAAAATAGCAGACTGTGAGAAACTCCATAAGAGAAGGACAACCGAGACTCTCTGCAAGTTTCAGGGAAGAGGAGATCACATCTGGTTGGGTGAATCAGCACAAGTTCTATAAAGGAGACAGTGTTTAAGCTTGCCTGTGAAGTATGGGTGGAATGCTGATACATGGGAATGGTGCCCATTCAACATGGACAGTCTTTTGGGGGGGACATGGCCACCAAGGCTGACAGTATAAGGTAATCTTGAAAGGGTAAGGCTGGAAAGCTGAGCTGGCAACCAAAACAAAAAAGTGGACTAATGTCAAGAATTATTAGATCAGAAGGCTAGAAAAGAAACAACCCTACACAGACATTGAATTGCTGAGATTGAGAGCAGAGGGAGCATCGTGTGGAAGAGGATTGTGAGTCAGATACTAAGGTCATTTGGAAAGTCCTGGAGTCATGAGCATCATCAGTCAAGATGGGGAGAAGCCAGGATAAGCAGATGGCCAGATGGCAAAAAATTTTAAAGAAGAGTTTTAATTCTTGATCCTGAATGCCCTCCAGAGACTTCTACATGACTCATGTGAGTTCCAGTTAATCCAAGAGAGACTGGCTTTCTAGAGGTAATGTTATATCTGTAAGCATGAAATGATTCATTTGCTAATTCATGTATTCACTAATGCACTTATATTTGATGGGCACTGAGTTGGGATCCAAGGCATGAATAAATGAGACTTGGTCCCTGACTTCAAGGAGCTTACTACCTCTTTGTTTATACCTGCTGGTCACACACTGTAAGCTGATTATCCGCTAAATTGTTGGTTCCCCACTGGACTGGGCATTCCAGTGAGTAAATGTTTTTGACTGATTAATGGTATCTGTATCCTCAGCCTCCACTTGGACTGAGAGACTGTAACTAGATAATTTCATTTCCATTATGCACTGTTTTGTGCAGAGTCTGGAAGTCATGATAGGAAGCAAGGGACCTGAGCCCTCTTCATGAGAGAAGCAGCAGCTGTCATTGAAAACTGCCTGTAAAGATTTGGTTCTGTCTGAGGAAAAGTTCAATTTCACGTGGGAAGAGGAAGGGAAAGGATTACCCAAGGAGAAGTTCACAGCAGAAGAGGATCCAGATGGCCCTGTGAAAGGAGTTAGTAGCGAAGCTGAGATGGAAGAGACAGGGAAAACGGAGTAGCCCTGGAGGATGGCAACTACCGTGAAGAGACAGAGGCCAGAGGAAACAGTTGCGCTTACGGCAGGGGAGAGGAATTCAGGAGGCAACAGGTTAGGAGCAGACAAGAGAGGAGAGGGAGGGGGAGGGGCTGAGTTCGAGGTACATGCAAGAGAGTAAAAATGACCAAGAGCTTTTTGGACTTTCCACCCAGGAAGAAGTGGATCTATTTCTATTCCAATTGCATCTGGGCTGGCCTGTGAATGTGTTGAACATCTGAATTGCAGAAGTGATGCTATGCCAGTGCCAGGCTTAGACTTAAAGGAGGCTGGGGTCTTCCTCCATGGTCTCCTAGAGTCCTGAAAAGATCTCCCTTTAACCCTGATCATCCATAGTCCTAACCAGCCTGTCACCATGGAGATCTCACCATCTGTCAGTGCTGAGCCGAACAGGTTATCATAGATCCCCAAACATGTATGCTCTTCTCCCACCTTCCCCCCATCCCCAGTTACCCAGAACTGCTGACCTTTCCTGAGAGCAATTTTTAAATACTTTGGAATCACCTCGCAGAAGTTTTTCTTGCATCCTAGTTGGAAACCCATTCACTTCTGCACTTGCCCCTGGTGTCCCATTGAATTGTCTCAGTGTAGCCTGAATCCGCTTGGCTTTCCTCCCTTAGACCTTAACCCATCCTTGAACAGGTATCTGCATGGTAGGATCCCCCGGGTCAGTCCTGGGGCCCACATTTCAGAGGTGACTGACCATGGGCTACACTTTTGTCCTATTTATTCTGTGCTCCAGCCTGGTTGCCATGAATGCTGCCTCCCTTAAATTCCAGCTGGTGCCCCAATTACTATTGCAGGCCTTTAGTCTTCGTTTATCTCTTTTCTCTTTTTCGGTTCATTCATGGTCTGGGTCTTCCCAAGGGAGCCCTAATCCCTCTCGGGGACCCCATGTCTTCAGTGACAAATATTCTAGAAATGGGTACATTGAAATTGCATGAGGAGACGGGGAGTAGAGGAGGGGCCGAAGGGGACAGGCATGCCCCAGCCTCACCTTCCCAGTCTCCCCTCCGCTAGCAGCTTCCTCAAATGGGAGGTGGAGAGGTAAGATCACCAGCAACACGGCTCATCATTCCAGACCCAAGGCTGAGAGAAAGACGCCACTAAGCCCCTCCCAATGTGCAGGGGAACAGAAGCTCAGAGGAGAAATTATCTATTCAAGGTGATAAAACTCATCAAATGGCACTTCCTAATTCCTAACTCAATTCACTCTTAACTGTATGATTTTTCCACATTCAAAATGTCATGCATCTGATCTAAGACAGCTTACAAACAGACAGATACTGAACTTGGTTGAAATGAATGAAACACTGTTAACCTTGCTCTCAAGAAAGTAATGTCCCAGTGGGAAAGATGGTATTCATTCAGTCTATTTTAATGTTTTTAATTTAATGTTTTAAATGTTTTATTAAGTACCAACTATGCATAATATGTATATTGCTATGCTTAGTCACTCAGTTGTGGCTGACTTTTTGCAAACCCATGGGCTGTAACTTGCCAGACTCTTCTGTCCATGGGGATTCTCCAGGCAAAAATACTGGAGTGGGTAGCCTATCCCTTCTCCAGGGGATCTTCCCAACCCAGAAATCAAACTAGGGTCCCCTGCATTATAGGCAGATTCTTTACCAGCTGAACTACCAGGGAAGAATACAAAAATGAAAATGAAATACAAAATGAAAAGAATACAAAAATGAAACATGATCTCTAACCTCAAGAAATGATTTCACTAAAGAAACAAGGTATGTACAAGTGAGGATATAACTAGCAATTGAAAAACAGAACATAATTAAGAATATGGGTTACAGGGAGGTCGTGCAAGGAGAGATTATGGTGACTGGGGATCTAGTCACCCTATGGCCTAGCCTCCCCATTCCCACTGTGGGAAAAACACTGCCCCAAACTGACAAAGAGATGTGCAGAGATTGCAGACTGTTGCTAGTGCTCGGGAGTTGGATAGTAACCATGGTATGTACGTGTGATGGACTATCATGTTATAAAAAGTACATATGACAACATGCATAGCTTTTAAATCACTACCATTGAGTGAACAAAGAAATGTGAGATTACAGCACAATATAATGATGCAAATTAAGAACACACACAACAAGATCATGAATCTTTTTTGCAAGAACACATATATCTCTATCAGCATATGAAAGGCAGACTGGAAAGATACATATACACTGAGGTGAATGTCTACGGTAAAGAAGTTAACAGGAGTGAGGGTGGAAAATAATAAAATAGAATAAAGTGCAGGCTTAGAACAGGCCAGTGACTTAAGGGACATAATTAACTGCGCTTCTCAAGGGTAAAAATAAAGTTATTTACGAGAAGTAAAAAGTCCTGTCTGGGGAGTTTGGGCAGAGAGTTCCATGAATGAGACAGACCCTGAGCCAGTCCATCACCACCTGGTATTTTCTTGATAAAAACCTACATTTCTAGTATCTGCCAGTTTCCAATTCTGGTGACTTAGCCAGGCCTCTCACCCATGGTACCCAGGACCAGTCACTGGGAGCTGCCTCTTCTGCATCAGCAAACAGAACCACTGCCCCATTGCAGTTGACTCCTGTGTGCTGCTTGGGCAGTCTCCTCTCTTCTTCCCTCACAGTTCCAGAGGAGTTCCTCAGCTTGCTCCTTAAACAAAGAAAAACAGGCTAGACTGCAAGGTGCTGGTGAGGACTTACTGACTTTAGAGGTGAGACAAACATGAGTTCAAATTCAGACTCTAGAAACTTCACCTCTCCGAACTTCATTTCTCCAATCAGTAAAATATTCATCCCTACAGTTACCTCATGGTGGGGTTTGGGGATTGACTCAGATAGTGTATAAAGCACAAAACAACAGTAGTTCCTTCGCTTATTTGTAGGTAAAATGCATAGTTCTGGAAAGGACACGCGGCCGCTGGGCGCTGGGCCCTCACCCAGCCTGCACACTGACCCAGGGTGCAGCTCATGGGCCCTCACTCTTCCTTTTCCCAGGCCCACTCCCGTCTCCTCTGTTTTCACCCACCCTTGGCTCTGCCTGAGCAGGGTCTGCTCTTATCACCAGACTCCCAAACTCTCTGGAGTTTGTAAGATTAATAATAAAACTGCAGTGAGAGCTGCTCAATGCCCGGGCTACAGTTTACCCTTCCCCTGACCTTTGCAGCCCTCGATAGAAGGCGCCCTCGTGCCATAGAAGAAAGCCTAACACTCTGATGCTGGCCTTTTTTTCTCCTTACAATGCTGAACGGAGATGAACGCATCGGGGCCTCGTGTCTAGATATGAATTTTCCTTTGTGCAGCGCTAGTCATGATGGGAATTCCATAGCAATTTATCACAGTAATGACTACAGATTCTAGAGCATCAGGGTGACGGATGGCCGTTCTACCTCACGCTTGTCTTCCCTGCTTTCTCTTTCACTAGAGAGCAATTGTGTAGAGTGGTGGTGGGTGGGGGTGGCTAATTGGTTTTAGGCAAGTAGATAGTCACAGCTCAGCTTGTTGCCAAGGTTTGGTTACCAACCCTGGGGTGGGAGGGACAAAAGGAAGTGTGCAAAAA
Source organism: Bubalus kerabau (assembly GCF_029407905.1). Classification (NCBI taxonomy): domain Eukaryota; kingdom Metazoa; phylum Chordata; class Mammalia; order Artiodactyla; family Bovidae; genus Bubalus; species Bubalus kerabau. The sequence goes on from NC_073628.1 coordinate 55,277,225, forward strand.
TAACAGTCAGCTGAGACGGCTCATAGAGAAAACTCAAAATCTGTGAGTCTAGGTGGGTTGTTTCATCTGAATGCCTCTGATGTATCCTCTCCAGGTGAAAATATCCTCCACCGAAACAGGGAGAAAAGTAATGATAAATGCTACCTGAGCAAGGGCAGAGTTGTTGTTCTACACCAACCTCAAGGACAAACCAAGGGGAAACATGGCTGAGCTGCTGCAAGACAGATTAAGGAAGGCTTGAGAAAGGTGCTAGTCTAGTTAACAAGAGGCAGTTCAAGGTACAATTTTATTTTCCAAGGAAATATTCTGGACATTTGTCTTTCTTTTGGATGTAGGAAGAATATTCCTGCCCAAGATTGGGGATGGGGTTCAATAGCTTTTACTTTGCAATTTTCTGGGAGGCTCAGGATGACAAGGAGGTGGGGAAGGTGTGTCTCAGCTTCGGGCCCCAGTGTCCTCTGACCACCCTGACCTGGGACACCCCAACAAGCAGGTGGTGAACAAACCTGCGGACGTCTTCTCGGGTCCTCCCGAGCTCTGGTGTAAGGGTGCAAGTAGGGCATGCTGTGGGTTGAAGAGTGTCTCCCCAACATTCATGACCACTCAGAAATCTTAGACTGTGACTTTATTTGGAAATAAGGTCTCTGCAGGTATAATTAGTTAAGAATCTCAAGGTGAAGTCATTTTGTATTCAGGGTAGGCTCTACCTCCAGTGGTAGATATCTTTATAAGATGGAGAGGAGACACACAGAGAACACCACATGGAGATGAAGACAGAGACTCAGCTGCTGCATCTACAGCCCCAGAACGCCAGAGGTTGCCGGCAGCAGCCAGAAGGCAGGAGGGAGGCACAGAACGGGGCTCCTTCAGCCTCCGGAAGGAGCCCACCCTGCAGACACCCTGAAGTCTGACTTTTGTCCTCCAGAACCGTGAAAGAGTAAGCCTGTTCTTTTAAGCTTCAAGTTTGTGGTGAGCCAGCCCTGAGAAACCAATACAGGGGAGCTGGGCGGAAGGGCTCCAAGGCGCCCCGAGGGAGCCAAAGTACCTTAGAGAATCACCTAGGACGGCCTAAACTTCAGTGTCTGCAGTACCTCTCAGTAGAGCATCTTCAGAAATTAGAGATTCTGTTAACAGTCCCCCGGTTTCTGCTCCCTCAGCCACTCTGGGCACATACTGAACCCCACCTTGAACTGCCTCTGTGCCACTTGGTGTGGGCTTCAGGTCGAGCCTGAGGACTCCATCTGCTCACAGCTTCTGACCTCAGCTTGCTCAGTCTTCCCCCAGACAGACTCCGCAGAGGCTCAGAACGGGAGAGGAGGCTAGACTGTCTACCATGCTCTTCCACCTGCCTGGTCTCTGAGCAGCTCACTTCCTGCTCTCAGTCAGGACTGTCAGTCACAAAGGCCTCTCTGGCCTGAGGGAAGCAGGGAATCCATGTGTGTAAAATAAGGGAGGTCAAATCCAGCAGAAACCAAGATCCCAGCATCCAAAGCAGAAACTTCAAAGAGCCCCTAAAAGAAGGCACTCTTTTATCCATTGTTTCCAGTTCCTGCCATAAAGATCTCTGAGAATGTCTTTCCTCTAAGGGATGTGTAGGTGCATATATGACGTTTGGGAAGAACAAACAGCAACCGGCCTGATCACACTACTGCTTAGGATTGAGCCTGGTCTCCTGAGTCATCTCCCTCTCTCATACTCTGCTTCTTCTTGTGAGACACTGCCCTCCTCATAAGCAGCTCTCAGCCTCCTACTGGAGTGTCCTAAAATTACCACTGTCTCAAAGCTGCCTTGCTAAGCTATGCGGGGTGGCAACTCCCAAGACTCAGTCTTATCTGTTTTCCTGGGTGGGCTTCCAACTCTGCTGTCACCTAAGAGCCAGAAGGAAGAGGTGGGAGCTGTCTTCTCTTCCTGGGGGCCTAGCCCAGGGTGGGGAGGTGGAGGGCCTGGGCCCTGATGCCTCGCTGAGGGCCAAGACACCGAGAGGGAAGGGGCTGCCGACAGGAAGGGGGCGGAGGGGTCAAGCCCTGGAACCCTGGACTCCCTGGAGGCAGAAAGCCAGGCTGATCTTGACAAACATGTCCTGGGAGTGATGGGCCCTGCAGGCATGGAGAGACACAAAAGGTTCAGGCTCGGAGAGTGGAGGGATCCTGGTTGTGGCAACCATCTGTTCATTGCCAGTCTTACGTTTCGTTGACCTTGCCCACCTCCACCTGTGTCAGCCTGTGTCCCAGGGTGTGGTTCAGGACTGTGGTCCCCAGGAGTGTGGCTACCTTCCTCTCACCAGAGCCGGTGGGCCTGGGCCAGGCTGGAGCTCTGACCCCGTCACCCCCACCAGAGCCCCTGCCCCACTCACACCCCAGCCCGGCCCAGCAGGGGAGGTCGTGAGTGCGTACCCCAGGGGCTGGCTGTGGGGTGCTCTTCTCCTGCCTTCTGCCTGCTTGCTCAGTATCAATACACTGACATCTCCACAGGGCAGGGCTACTCTGAGTGCCCAGAGGAGTCCCCGTGCCTGAAGTCTGGGCAACGCCGGGCGGCCAGCACTAAAGCTTAACTGCAGGTCGAGGGTGGCTCAGGCTTCCTGGATTTTAACATTTTATTCAAAAATGCCTTCAGGGCCTCCACAATTCTCAAGGAACTACAGTGCCTAAGACAAGGGACCAGGGGTCAAGGACAGGGCTAACTCCTCCAGAAGCCCCCATGTTGGGGAGACAGGAGGGCTGTCAAGAATCGCCAGGTGCAGGGCTTCCTGGTCAATCCCAGAGAACCAGCTCTGCAGAGATGCCATGACCACGTTCACTTGTGGGGGTGGTGGGGGTCAGGGCAGGAGGGGAGGCGGCTTCAGTAGCTACTAATAAATGCCTTCTGTTCCTAGTGAGCAATCTCAGCTCTCCCCCTCCTGCTTCCTAAATGCAGTGGCCCCAGGTTTCCATGGGTGGGGTCCTCCGTGCCTCCCTCACCGCCCACCCCTTTCCTCTCAGGTAGAGGGAGTCTGGGGTTCTGGTGTCCCTGGGTCAGCCTGTGGAGGCAGGGGTCTCTTAGAGCTGCCAGGATACGAGGGGGAGGGACGTGGATGGAGGAGGGAGAGAAGGCACCTCTGTGAGACAGGAGAGCCCCAGGTGCCAGGTTCCTGCCGAAGGTGGTCCTGGAGCCCGGCGCTGCTGCCCGGATCTGAGGGCACCTCTGCTCCCTCTCTGCTGTCTGTCTTCCCTCCCTGTTTCCCAGGAGAACATGGGACCAGCTCAACATCTTATCCTGAGCTATTTTGAGGGGGAGGAGTGGGGGTTGAAGCCGGTGATGGAGCCAACTCACTCTCTTCCCTCGGGCTCCCACCGTCCCCTCTCCCATCCGTGTTTTGGGGTTGCTAAGGAAACTGCACAGCCTATCTGCAGCTCCTGTTCCTGTCAAAACCAGGAAAGTTTCTAAGGCCAATTCAGTGGGAACACTGTCAGAGCCCGAGTCGGTTGGCAAGGAGAGGCCTCTCCCTCTCCCTCTCCAAGCCTCCTGCATGGATGTCCTCCCACACAACTGTGCGTGTGTGCACGCACACACACACACACACACACACACACACACAAGCTTGTGCTGCCCACACACACACCCGCAGCTCCAATCCCCCAGCCGAAGCTAATGGGAGGAAAGAAAATGAAAAACAAACAGGAAAAATATCGCCCTGCTCGGCTCCTGGTGGAGCTACACGCCCCAGCTGCCTCCACCCCCCTTCCCTCTGAGACTGCGGAGCTGGCAAGGTCTGGGGGCTCCAGGCAGCCCACCTACTCGAACATCCCCCTGACCTCAGGCTGGTCAGTCCACAAGTTTGGATCCCTGAGGGGCTGAGTCCTTAGGAATAGGAAGAGGCACCAAGCAGGAAAGGGGTGTGCGGGAATGACCCAGAAGCTCCACAGTGGGAGTCGGAGTGGAGTGTGACCTTGAGAAGGTCACCCAAATACATTACTGACAGCCTCTCTGGATGCTCCGAAAGTGAACTGAGATACTGCGAGGTGAGGAGATGGGCCAAAAAGCATGGTAAAGGCAACTGGTTGTAAAGCAGACCATGTTTAGCATCTTTCTGCTGCTGCAGCTGCTAAGTCACTTCAGTCGTGTCTGACTCTGTGCGACCCCATAGACGGCAGCCCACCAGGTTCCCCCGTCCCTGGGATTCTCCAGGCAAGAACACTGGAGCAGGTTGCCATTTCCTTCTCCAATGCATGAAAGTGAGAAGTGAAAGTGAAGTTGCTCAGTCGTGTCCGACTCTCAGCAACCCCATGGACTGCAGCCCACTAGGCTCCTCCATCCATGGGACTCTCCAGGCAAGAGTACTGGAATGGGTTGCCATTGCCTTCTCCGTTAGCATTTTTCTACAGCTCCTGAATTCAAGAACTCAGACCAAGGTCACTATCAAAGAAGAACCTTTCCTCCAGAGATGTAAGCTGTCCAGACAGGATATAAGCTTCCACATTGAATACTGAGCTTTTCATCACCTGAGCTATGCAAGCAGAGGGTGGGTGCCCACTGACAAGGCTACTATAAGGAAGACTCCTACTCTGAGTGGCAGTTCTGGTGGCAGGAAGAGTCCAGCGTCCATGGTGCGGAGTCTGTGCAGGCAGCAAGCCCTCATGCGTGGTGGCTGAGCGCAGGGCCACCCCTTGCTTCCATGCGCTGGCACTCACAGTGCCGCTGGCCTCCCCCCTGATCAGCCAAGTGGCCTGCTCACTGTTGTTTCTTCTGGACTTGAAAGAGACCGAAGGAAAGATGCCCAAGGGAAAACCTAATGAAAGACTTCTGGCTGTAGGAATTAGAGCACCACAACCACACGGGGCAGAAGCCTTGACTATAAAGTCCATTTCTGCTTGAAACGAAGGGTTGTGTCTTCACAACGAGCTCAGAAGGTGGCTTAGCTTTGGGGGGATTTTTTGGTTGTTTGCTTTTTTAATTTTCTTTACTTTTTTTTTTTTTTTTAATTTTGGCCATGCCAATGGCTGGCAAGATCTCAGTTCCCTGACCAGAGATTGAACCTGGGCCATGGCATTTGAAAGCATCAAATCCTAAGTGCTAGACGACTAGGGAATATATGTACAATGGAATATTAGACATTAAAAAGAACAAAAGAAAGTCATTTGCAGCTACATGAATGGACCTAGAGACTGTCAAACTGAGTGAAGGAAGTCAGACAGACAAAGACAACTATTATATGATATCACTTATATATGAAGTCTTAGAAAATGGTACAAATGAACCTGTTTACAAAATAAAAATAGAGTCGCATGTAGAAAACAATCTTATAGTCAGTGGCGGAAGGGATAAATTGAGAGATTGGGATTGACATACACACACTACTATATGTAAAAGATAACTAATAAGGATCTATAGCACACAGAACTCTACTCAATGCTCTGTAATGATCTATACGGGAAAAGAATCTATAAAAGAGTGAATGTGTGTATATGTGTAAGTGATTCACTTTACTGTACAGCAGAAATAATACAATATTGTAAATCAACTATACTCCAATAAAAAAAAATTAAGTGGCTTTGTTTCCTCAAAAATCAGGGACAGAAAGGAAGTCTCTCTGGTGAAAATGGAAGGAGGTTTGTGTCAGAAGAAAGCAAAGTAGAGGTGAAACTGTAAGCTCCTTAGGGTCAAGAATGGTGTCAGGGCCTCAGTTCCCGGCTATTGAGAACTACTGTACCACCCGTGCTCTGCACAACGGAGACGTGAATTGGGGTTGAAGTCCAGCCCCGTCTTGCTAGCCAAGCAACACAATGCACGTGATGGAGACTGCCGGGAAGAGACGGCTGAGTCTCCCCCAGAGGCAGCAGCGGGGAGAGCAGTGGGGGCAGCAGCTCCAGGCCATCCCTGGACTGATCTCCTGGGATCCTCCCAAAGCCCGGGTTCCACACGACGCCCCTCACTACACTCTACATGGCTGCTCCTCTCCTGTGAGGAGAAAGGCAGACATCTTAGGCTGGGTGGGAAGGCCCTTCCCCGTGAGCCTCGGCCCCTCCTCCCAGGCTTGTGATCAATTTTTCTTTCCAGTCCCCTGCACTCCAGCGATGTCACCCTGCCTGTCTGTCCCTAAACACCGCGCTCTGTACTTCTTAGCCTTCTCAAGGCTCTTCCCAGCCCGGACCAGACAGGAAACTTGGCTGCAAATGATGAAAGCCAACTCTCACTAGATTAAGCAGACAAGAAATATTCTGAAGAAAGTCTAGTGCCTCAGGAGTTGATGGGTGGACTGGAGCTGCAGCTCCCACCAAGCAAGGACAAAGAGAGGTTCGGTGGCCGAGAGCACTCCAAGGTCAACGACAAGGGCGTCTGACCAGGGCGTCTGACAAGGGCATGCTGGTTCTGCCCCTCTCCCGTCTACCTTCAACCGATAAACCCCTCCCCCAGGCTTGTGGGTGTGTTAGTCACTCCGTCGTGCTCAACTCTTTGAGACCCCCCAGACTATAGCCCACCAGGCTCCTCTGTCCATGGGATTCTCCAGGCAAGAGTACTGGAGTGGATAGCCATTCTGTTCTCCAGAAGATCTTCCTGACCCAGGGATCGAACCCCTGGTCTCCCGCATTGCAGGGAGATTCTTTACTATTGAGCTACAGGGAAGTCATCTGCTGCTAAGACTCTTTGCTGTGATGATTCCCAATTGTTCCTGCTCTTCCTGTCAAAGTCCTAACGACTGTAGGGGCTGAGCTTGCCTGAGCTCAGGTTCTAGGGCTCACCCTCCCTCTCCCCTGACTCTGCCCACATCCATGCTGTGAGGGAAGCAGGGAGGGGAAAAAATCTGCCTACTCCCCCTGCCCCTACCACCATGTGGAACAGAAGGTGAAATCCTGCCTGCACTGAATGATAGCGAAGTCCCTCTGAAATAGGAAGGGTGCTCAGACATTGGGCAGCCCCATGACAAATGTCCACTCCACTGACTCCCATTCATTCCTCAAATGTCATTTCTCTAAAACCTTCCTCCAGCCCAGCTGTGCTCAAGTGCTCCTTCCACGTTCCCATAGCACCTGGTACCTTCACATCCTTCTTGTTTTATTAAAGTTGTTTGCAGATTTGTCCTTTTCTCCAGACCATGAGTTCCTTTGGATCTTTGAGCAGTCATCTTCATCCATGACCCCTTGTCTGGATCCAGTGGCTGGCGTAAACATTTACAAGTGAGTGATGGACTGAACGTGTGCCCCTGAGACAACTCACATTGTAGCAGATCAGTTCACAACACCGTAAATGCCTGGGTGCTTGTGACGAACCCTTACTACACAGACGGGGTGCCGAGGAGAGCTCAGGAGCAAAGCTAGATTCTTAAGCTTACGAATATTAGCGAAAAAAGCCTGTAAGTGACCCTCTTCCCTAAAGGGCTGTGAAGGTATCTTTTCCAAAATATGCTCCAGAGAGGGGCCTAGTAGGATGTGTGTTCCGTTGTAAGCATGAAATCTTGGTTGCTGTAAATCTGAAATTGTGGGGGTCGAGATGAAAATGCTTTACAGTCATTAAGCAACATTGTGAAGGTAATTATATAAAGTCCTACACCAGACACCTGGGCCAGGAGTGGGATGAAACTGCCCTGAGTGGCCCCCACAGAGAAGAATAGTGGGAGATGGGCATCTGGAAAGATATGAGAGGCTAGCAAGAGATGCTGAAAATACAGGGAAGAAGCAGAAGAGAAGGTGAGGGAGGAGAGCAGCAGGCGAAGGAACGCAGGAGCAAAGCCCAGCGACAGGACAGAGGGGAGGGTGGGGCAGGGCTGAGCCAGGGACCAGAAGACAGACAGACGCAGAAGGAGGTGGCCCGCAGTCAAGCATGCGCGGCCAGAAGCGGCGAGGGACTCGGGAAAGGCCAGAGCTGACGCCCACCTCCAGAGAAAGCGATGGCACCCCACTCCAGCACTCTCGCCTGGAAAATCCCATGGAAGGAGGGGCCTGGTGGGCTGCAGTCTATGGGGTGGCTAAGAGTCGGACACGACTGAGCTACTTCACTTTCACTTTTCTCTTTCATGCATTGGAGAAGGAAAGGGCAACCTGCTCCAGTGTTCTTGCCTGGAGAATCCCAGGGACGGGGGAGCCTGGTGGGCTGCCGTCTATGGGGTCGCACAGAGTCGGACACGACTGGAGCGGCTTAGCAGCAGCAGCAGCTGTATATAAAGATACACAAACCCCTTACCTTCCAGGGTTTTCAAAGCAGTGAGGAAAGACAAACAGAAAAATCGAGCTTCTTTACCTTGTCCAGGGGACTATGAAAAAAGGAAAGGCTCTGGAGGCACATTTTAGAAGAATTAAATGTCTTATCAGTAACACTATCACTTCTGTGATAATAAGGGTTAGGTTACTGGGGAAGGTGACGCTTCCCAGGTGGCTTGGTGGTAAAGAATCTGTCTGCCAAGGACAGATTCTACAGGAGATGCAGGAGACATGGGTTCGATCCCTGAGTCAGAAGGATCCCCTAGAGAAGGAAATGGCAACCCACTCCAGTGTTCTTGCCTGGAAAATTGCATGGGCAGAGGAGCCTGGCAGGCTACAGTTCATGGGGTCGCAAAGAGTCGGACACGACTGAACGACTGAACATAACGCTGGGGGAGGTGACAGAGGCAAAAAAATGACCGAATCTCACAGAGAGGCCGTGGGATCATTTTTCCCGTGTTGGGCGCCACGCACAGATTCCCTTCTGGTTATGCCACTGTCGGTAGCCAGTCCTGACGGCGGGGAAGGTGCTGCACCCGGGCCTGGTGTGGCCAGGGTCCTCTTCCAGTTCCAATTCTATTACCTTCAATGTCTGAACCTCAAGCAAATATTTAGATATTAATTGTGTGTGTCATTTGCCCAGAGCAAAAAGATCATTTGGTAGATGAATAGATGCAAGAAAGAAAAAGATTGCAATTACACAGTAAAGAGACACTTTTCCTAGCCTATAGGAGATGCCTTTGAGCTCAGTGTTGAAGGATGGGTTAGCCAAAGAAAGAAAGGGGAGAGGAGGTCCCTGCGAGGAAAACAACGTGAGCAGGCGCACGGAGGCTCACGAGGCAGGCAGGGATATAAGATGCGCCAGAGACGCTGGGCAGAGTCACATGGGCTAGGTTTAAGGAGCTTGAACCTGCCGGCGGTGAAAACCATTGACAAGCTTTCTCAGGCCAGGACACAGAAAGATTTGCATTTAAGGATCGTCACTTTGACAGAGGGGAGTTATCTGGAGGAAGACTGTAGTCTGGGAGACCAATTAGGAGTTGATTACACTTGTCAAAGTGAAAGATGGTGGTGCTATTATCTGAGACGGAGGACACACAGAGGAGAATGTTGCGTTTGGAGTGTCGTGTTCAGAATGTTTGCAGACCATCTAAGGGCATGTGTGTGTAACAGGTACTTGAATATGGGCCTCTGAACCTAAACGGAGAGATGATGGTTGCAGATATGGGGTGGGCTTCATCAGATTAGAGACCGTCATTGTAGTAAATAAAAGTGGATGAGTTCTCCCAAAGAGAAAATACACTCAGCACGTTGTGGGTCTAGCCTGGAACTCGGAGAAACTCGAGTGTTTAAGGGGTGCTGGAAAGGAGGGCCCTAAGAAGGAGAACACAAGAGGAAAAGTGGAGAATGAGGAGGAGCAGAGGAGATTCAGGCCGAGGGGCCGCAGGCCTTGCAGAAAGGAATGGGGACAACAGCCTCAGAAGCAGGAGAGAGGGCTAGAAGGTTAGGACCGAAAAGGAGCCGTTGGGAAGAAAAGTAGCCATTGGAGTTTGCAAAATGAAGCAATCTTTTCACAGATATGTGTTCTGTGCGGCAAGATGGAAGCCAGCGACAAGTCTGGGCAAGAAGTATAATGAATTCCTTACCATTCTTTTTTTTTTTTTTTAACTGAAGTGCAGTTGAATTCCTTTACTCTTCTTAGTGTGTGTGTGTGTGTGCAGCAGAGTTTTATGAAACTGTGAAAAGGGACAGAGAACACTTCTGACACAGATGTCAGAAGGGGCACAGAGAGTGCCCCCCTCGCTAGTCCAAGCAAGGGAGTTATATACTTTTTTAATTGGTTATTACAATAAATCAAAAGAATGTCTGAAGGTTGTAAAAATTTTCCAGGCCCACTCCCACAATTTACATTTTAAGATAACAGGATTAGTCAGAAGGTTTTCAAGAAGGAGAAACTGTTCTCAAGCAGGATACATAGTTGTCATATAATCTCTAGTACAGTTTAAACTGAGTTGTCTATTGTGGAATCATCAGTTCCAGGCTTAAAGAAAAAATACGTTTTATGTGACTAAGACTAAGGAATGCAGAGGAAAAAAAAAAAAGGCGTCTGTCTTTTCCTCCTCCTTGATCCTTCACTATTCTTGCAACTTGTCTCTGGGTTTGAAATTGCATCAAAATAAAAAGGTAGCAATTTAAAAAGGAGGTTTTTGTTTGAAAATAATGCAGTCTCATTGTAAAGATCAAGCGACTCTAAAAGGCATAAAACAGAAAATGAAAATTCTGTATCCAAATCCCACTCCTCACAGGTGACATCACCATTGTTTAGAGTTTGATAGTTTCCTTCCGGATCCACTTTGTTTATTTGTTTATTTCTTGCTGTCATTCTTACAAAAATAGAGTCAGGGAATTCCCTGGTGGTCTAATAGTTAAGACTCCAGCTCTCATTCCTATGAGTGTGGGTTTGCTCCCTGGTCATGGAACTAAGATCCCACAGGCCATGTGGCAAAAAAAAAGAAAAAAGTGTTTACATTAACTAAAACAACTTCATTTTTAAAAAATGAAATCATACTATACGCATCCTGTTTCAAACTTAAAAGCATCTCAGATATTTTGTCATGACAGCATACATATTTCACTTTTACTCTTCAATACTGCACAGCATTCAGTCACGTGCTGTGCTGTGCTTAGTCACTTAATCCTGTCTGTCTCTTTGTGACCCCATGGACTGTATGTAGTCCTCTAGGTCCTCTGTCCATGGGAATGCTCCAGGCAAGAACACTGGAGTAGGTTGCCATGCCCTCCTCCAGGGCGTCTTTCCCAACCAAGGAATCGAACCCAGGTCTCCCGCATTGCAGGCAAATTCTATAGCAGGGCAGCCCAAGAATACTGGAGTGGGTAGCCTATCCCTTCTCCAGAGGATCCTCCTGACCCAGGAATCAAACCAGGGTCTTCTTCTTCAGGTAGGTGGATTCTTTACCAGCTGAGCTACCAGGGAAGCCCATTCTGTCATAAGAATACACAAAAATTCATTATTAATTTTGAAAATGTTAAATTCAAAGAAGGGACTTCCTTGGTGGTCCAGTTAAGAATCCATCTTCCACTGCAGGGGATTTGGGTTCGATCCCTGGTTGGAGAACTAAGATCCCACATCCCACATGCCACAGAGCAACTAAACGTATGCTGTAACTAGAGATGCCCACACACAGCAACGAAGACCCCGTCTGGTCAAAAAAAACCTCAACGAAAAGTACAGAAAATAAAGTAACATATACTCACGTACCCACTGCCCTTTTTCAATACATGCTAACATACATATATGACACGTGTGTTAGTTTGACATATGTGTTTCAGATTCTTTTTTAGAACATAATGGGCTTGGATGAGAAAAGATTGAAAAAACCCAGGGTGGCTGGAAGTCACCTGAAAGTGCAAACCTGACCTCAGCATATACCTGACTGAACCCTTTCCGTGACTCAGGCCAGCCCGGGCTCCATGGCACAGCCTTCCCAGACTCAAGCCCAAGCGCCCCACCTCCCCACACCGCGCCCTGGTTAGAACGTTCACATTCCAGCACTTTTCAAACAGGCTTTTTGACGTGGACCTTCCTTAAGCTCATCTCTCTAGCTAGATTAATTCCTCACTCCATCTTGCTGCCCACACCGCCCCCCCTCCCAATAGCAGTCCACCTGGAGAACAGTCAGTCATCTTCAGGATACAGCTAGAGTCACCTGGTGCCTCTCTGGACTTCGCCCACCCCACCAGAGAAGACGGGCATCTCCCCACTTCGGGCCGCACGACGTCCTCCATTTGTCTCAATCATGGTACTTTTCTCTGTTGACCTGCTGACCGCCCACCCTTGGACTATAAATCCCTTGAGGACAAGATCCAAGCCTTATCCATGCCTCCAGCTCTTCAATGCCTGGCACACCCAGCAAAGGCTCTTTAAATAGCCTTGTGGAATCCTGAAGCACTGATGACGAAGCAGAGGGTTAGGTGGCCCCAGCCTGACCGTTTCCAGAGCTCTCCAATAATCACGGTGCCCAGGACCTCTGGACCCTGCCAGGCCCCCACAGAGGCACTGCCCACTCTGCCCTGTGCCCTGACTGAGCCGTGCAACCTCAGGCCGGCCCTGCTCAGTCTCGGGCTCCCCCGCCTGCCCTGCCAGCCAGACCCCCTCTGCACCGCGTCCTCAGGGAACACTCAGTGGAGCTCATTATTTAACGGTCAATGGCGCAGACTCCCATCTCTCCTCAGGGCCCTTGGAGTCTGTTTGGAGCCCAGCCCCAATTCCAGTAAGTGGAACGTGAATGGCACTTATTCCCAAGATGAATCATTTTGTTTTAATCGCCTGTCCTTTTGCAGGCATGGCCGCCTGCTCTGCCTTTTGCCGTCTGTTGGCAGGACGGCCTTCCAGGCCCTGCTGATCACCGAGAAGAAGAGGAGGGGGGAGGGAGCCCCAAAAAGGAGCAGTGTGCAGCAACGAGCCAAAACTAATGCAAATGACACCATCGTCCTTCTGGAACCCAAGGAAAGATTGCAAAGAGGCAGAGAGCAGCTCCCAACTTGCAGCACCATTGGGGGCTGCTCCAACCGCTAACGTGGTGGAAGCACCCAGCCCTCACCTCCAGCTTCTAAGAAGAGCCTCTGGACCTGGAGTTCCTCTGAGCTGGATGAGCTGGGGGACCTGGGAGACTACGGGTGGAGGAGGCTAACAGGGAAATTATAAGACCCGGAATTAGTTCCCCGAACTCTGGTATGAAATGGGTAACATGTTGGGAGAAGCAAATCTACACTTATTTTCCTTCCCAGGCGACAATGCCAACAGATCGTGTAGAATGGCAGCCACGTTTTTCTTCCCACCTACGGGAGGGCTCGATCTAGATCTGTCGGGGAAGAGGAGAGCTTGCCGTCAGCAAGACGCCGCCAGCGTTCCAGCCTCTGCCATGGTGCGAGCCCTGGGCCCCAAGGGCTGTTGGCGCTGCAGCCTGGGGCCCAGACCACAGGTCCTCCCCTCGGAGTGAGGAGCCTGTGGCCACCTGGAGCTGGAGGGCGTGCTCACCCCTCCACGGTGGGATGGGCCTGCAACCTTGCTCAAGTGCTGAGTTGGCTGGAAAGGGGTGATGTGGGGAGAGGAAGTGTTTGCAAGGGAAGCAGAAAGATTCAATGACCCAGGGGACACTGATCTCCCTTTCTGACCACTTGGCCAGTCAGGAGGCACCCCGGGTGTCTGCGGCAGAGGGATGACTTAGATGACCTCTGGAGGACTCTTCCTGCCCACGGTGCTCACAAAGCACTTCGCAAAGATGACCTGGGCAGGAAACAATGGTCGCTCTCCAACTGGTAACTGAGCCTCTGGGAGAGGTTTCCTCCACCCCAGCCCAGCTGTCTCTGAGGGGTTTGTGGGGTGGAGGAAACACCTGTTGGTGACAACTGGAACCCCCCCTCAGCGTGCCAGGCCTCCTTCGGTCCCTTTCAGCCTTCTCTCTCACCTCCCTGCTTCCTCAGCCAGGCCGCCTGATGCCCCTCCCCACACCTTAGCCTCCTGTGGCTATGGTGTACTCTGCAGGGCAAAGCCGCGAGTGGCCACGAGTGGGGGTTGCCAAGAGGCGCCCTCTCCTCCCCTCTGCGCTCTGCTCCGCCAAGGGAGGCGCCAGCTGCTGTTTCCCCGGCAGGTTACCGAGCCTGGGAGGCCCGCACTCCAGGATGCTGTGCAAGAACAGCCGGACCTGCACCTCTCCATGTGTTCCCCCGGGACCAGCCCAAGGGCTTCCTGGGAAAGGAAGGCTAGGAGGCTTAGGTGACAGCCAGTTTTTGAGGGTCTGCTACGCAGCAGCTCTGACACAACTGTGTACGAGGCCGGCAGAGCCCCTGCCTCGTGGATCTCACATTCTACTGCAAAGTCAACTCTGGAAGGTCAGCATTGTTAGAGACCTTGAGAAATAGCTCCTGAGCTCCCACCAAGGAGGAACTGAAGCCTGAAGAGGAAAAGCAGATGAGGGATAAGCCCGAGGGCCTCCAAAGTCCAATCAGCAGCAGGAGAGGAGAGAGTGCACACAAGCTGTGCCTCTAGCCCAGGGTCCTCCCCAGAGGGCCTGCCAGGGGCAAAGGTCACCGTGCTGCTGGGAGAAGGTGAAGAGGAGCCGCCGATCCTCCCCACTTCCCTCTCCCCTTCCAAGCCTGTTCCACGAGTCTCCAGGAGACAGCAGGCTCCCCTGGCCTGCAGTGCTGAGGTGATAATGGTCCACTGTTCCCTTGATACAGCAGCTCCAAGAGAGCCCCTGGGGACGGGGATGGAAACTCAGAAGGAACGTGGACCTGAGTTCCAAAGGCCCAGACAGAAGAAAGGTAAACAGAAGAAAGCTGTGGAAGGCAAGGAGTTAACCTTAGACTGCAGCCGTGTGTGTGTGTGTGTGTGTGTGTGCGCGCGCGCGCGTGCGCGCGCGTGCGTGTGTGTGTGTTAGTCTTTGTGATCCCATGAACTGAAGTCCACTAGGCTCCTCTGTCCATGGGACTCTCCAGGCAAGAATACTGGAGTGGGTTGCCGTTTATCCCTTCTCCAGGGGCTCTTCCCCACCCAGGGATGGAACCCACGTCTCCTGCATTGCAGACAGATTCCTTACTGTCTCAACTACCAGGGACTGGAGCTGCCTAGGTTAAACTACAGAGACAAGGTGTGTGAAAGCTCCAAGCAGAACGCCTGACACACCAGCACTCAATAAATATTCATCTTTTCCCTCCCTCCCTTCCTCATCTCCACTGAACAATGCCTCCAATTCAAATGCCTTATTAATCATTTACAATATCACTGACAGTAATAAGATTCATAAAAATTCAAACTGTAGGCGCTTTGCCCCACCCTTCTAGCTTCAGAGCATGAAACTGCACATCCCACTCTGTACGGAGACAGGGAGCACCACCCCTTGGAATTCTCCCGTCCACACTGAGGCTTTCCATTCAGACCGTCTCACTCTGTTGGATGTCCTCAGGAAACACACATGTCTCGTCCGCCCAGATGTGGCTGAGACGCGGATGAGCAAGGGGACAACTCCAGCCCCCCGACGCTCTCCTTCCTCCGGCTGCACGTCCAAGGCTCCACTTGGCAGGCGTCAGACAAGACGTCTCTCTCTGTGCCCATCTGAGTCCCAGCACTGATCTTGGGCCCTGATCTCCTCTCCGCCCTTTTCTGCTCTCCATGCCCTGCTAATGTGCCTCTCTCACATGAATTCTTAGCACCCGAAGATATATCTGTTAATTTGGATGAAGCTTTTATATACTGCCATCAGTTTTAAAGATACCAACAGCAGCAAGCTTAAACTCTCTCTTTTTTTTTAATGTGATATAACAATAAGTTCAGCTCACAAAACACACCAGCCTCCCAGAGGAATTTTGAGCACTTAACAAGTTCTCTGTGGCCTCCAATCCCAGGAAATTAAAACAAAGTGAAGCCAACTCTTGTTTTAGGAAGTGGTGTGACAAGGGGATGGGGTGCGCTGCGCTTATTTGGGAGGCTAGGAGAGAGGAGGTAACAGCTGGAGGTGGTCAGCTGGTACTTCTCTTCCCCTTTTCCTCCTGGGCAGGCAGGCACACAGAGAGAGGAAAGCAGGGCTGCCCCCACCCCCCAAGAGGAGCCTTGGCTGCATCAGACCTGGGGTGCCCAGGAGGAGTGGGTGCACACCTCTCGCCGCTGCCCTGCCCCGGCAGGCATCCCGGCTCTGCTCCCTGCCTCTGTCTCTCCCCACCACCTGTCCCCATCCTCCTTAGCAACAGTACTTCTCCCCTTCTCAGCGACACTCGTAAAAGCTTCCCTCTCAGGAGCTGGAGACAGGGTGACCAAGGACAACTTGGCCCCTTCCCTCCCAGCCCTCCGTGCCCTCTTCAGCCAGCCCTGGCTTCCGCCCTGGGTTGGCCCCTCTGTCTCCCCGTGCTGGGCCCGCCTCTGTCAGCCTGCCGCTCTGGTTGGCCAGCCTGCTGCGTGATCAGACTCTTGGGCTCAGCAGGAAGTGATCTGTCCCTGCTTTGGCCCAGGAGCCTTCCCCCTGCAGCCCACCCTTCACTCTTGCAGACAGGCCCTTGCACAGCATTTCTTGACTGCCACTCACCGCCCCCCCTCTTCTTTTACCCTATTTCTTTATTTCCCTTTGCAGTGTTTGGCAACCTGCTTTCAGTCAGACCAAAGGGCTCTTCTGTATGCATGAAGCCCCGTGTCTGGCATGTCTCACTATACAGCCAGACACAATGATCCATTAGCAAGAGCAAGCGAGTGAACTGACTGCATAAAACCGCCAAGCGCTGGTAAGCTGTTTCAGTAGCTCTTACTGATGCCAATGAGCTACTTTTTTGACCTGTTAAAATCCCACCTAATAGGAGCAAGGTGGTCAAGCTGAGGATTGGAGACAGAAGGGTTCTGCATTTGAACTCTGACTTTGTTACTTCCAGATGTACGTGTCTGGCTAACATGCTTGGTTTCTTTAAGGGTTTCCTACTCTGATAGAGGAAAAGAGTGATTTTGTCCTCTGGTTTCCCAGACATCACAGGAGGACATAGAGATCTTCATAAGGTGCTTTGGAGGTTTCCTTGGAGGTTTTTGGAGGAAGAAGCTGATGAATTGGCTCCAGGCTCTCTCCATCTGCCTGCCAGCCCAGGATTCCCAACAGGAGGCAAATTTCCTAATAAGTCAAAGCCATGCTCAACCCCCATCCCCACCCACACCCTCCATGCCCATTAGGCGGGATATAGGGCGGGATATAGGGGAAAAGTAAGGAGCCTTTAGTGGGCTCCAAGCTGAGGACATGTGGCCCATGCCCTGGAACTCTCCAGTCTGAGAAGGCAGAAAAGTACAAATGAGGCCACATTCTCCAAACACTAATGACACGAAGACCCAGAATCAGAAACACGTCCTCTTCCAGGGAGAACGCACAGGGCAGTGATGGAGACAAACGCGAGGATGGGGCGGCTGTGAGTGCCCAGACCCGCCTCCTCACACGGCTCCGGGCACCAGCCCCCGCCTGTCTGGTTTAGATAAGAGCCCACAGATAGCATTGCCCTGGCCCACACCATCACCTTTCCCAAGGGGACACTGAAAAAAATCCAGGACAACAGTCTCAGATCTCTGATCCCTGCTTTCTGAGACTGCAACCTGCAGAAAAAGAAAACCAAGGGCTGCCTGAGAGCAAAGGGCCAGAAGCTTGTCCAGACTACTCTTCTCATCGGGGCAACCAAGGCTTCTGACGTCAGAGACAAAGACCTGGATGCTGCTGTTTGCTGGTCCAGCTTGCTGTGGGCTGGCCCCTCTGCTCCCACTCCCAAGGGCTTCAAGGGGCCAAGGACCACTCTGTCTGCCCTGCCCTGTGGGGTGCTGCAGGCGGGGCGGGGAGGGGATCAGAAAGAAGAAGGGCAAGAGGGTGGGCAGGTGCCAACTGGTGGGTCCAGTCTTCCTGGAAAAGGAGAAATTCAGGAGAAAGCCAGGGAAAGTCTGAATGTAAGGAATCCTCTGCTCTGTAATGACTCTCCCCACAGCACACTGCATCTTAAAGAGAACCTCATTAAAATGCAGGCCGGGTAAGCTTCAGCGAGTTGGTTCCTAAACATTCTTCTGTCCCGCCTCCCTGCAGGCTGGACAGTCTCCAGCCTGTCAGACGGTAATGCAGGGTTCCGCCCCCCGGCCCTTTGATTCAGCTGGGGCCGGGGCCTCTCCGCAGCCAATCTGAGGCATCAGAGGGCAAAACAATGCAACTGGGCTCGGCCAATGCCGAGGCCCCAGGTCTCAGAGGGGTGGATGGGGCCTCAGGTCTCAAAAGAGAAAATGTCAGTAGGACCAAAAGGGGCTATTAATAAGAACAGTAGGGGTGTGGCCCTGGGTCTCATGTAGACACATACACAAATGCTCCCATTTACACAGATTTTTTTTTAATGTCTTTTTCAAATACACACATAGACTCACAAAGCAGAGATGCTCACTTATCCTGAGGCACATTTCCTCCTTCCCTCACCCACATTCTAGAAAGTCAGATGAACTCGCTGACCTTCTAACCCACTGCCCCACCCCCGCCCTCCCTTCCTATAGGGTGGGCTTCTCCCAAAAAGCAGTTTTGGGGGCCCGGGGCTAGGGGAGGAACTGGGCCATCTGCAGTTTTTTCCAGAGGGGAGTGGCACCAGCAGTCCAAGCACCTGCTCGTCCCGCAGACTGACAGCCTGATTTGGCCCAGCTGGATCTGACCCAGCTGCTCTGGGAAGCCCTGTCTTCCCACTGTTCCTTCCCTGCCAATCTAATTTCATTATGATGGCTCTTGGCTCCAACCTGTAAAACTGAATGCAGAGTCCTGGAACACAGCACAACCTGGGTACCCTCACCTACCCTCTGAGAGGACCCAGGCCGCTATTCTCTATCTGGGTGTCCCCCCAGCCCAGTACCTCTTTTCAGTCCCCGCACTCATACTCACCTCCTCCAAGAAGTCTTCTCTGATTAAATTTGTTTTCTTCTAAATGGCACAGCTTCTCAGCGCTCAGGAAGAAAATTGCTTTCTATTTATTGCTTGTTGTCTGAGCTTGTATCAGGCCTGACTCATGAGAGTGCTGACTCTCCCATTAGATGAGAGCTTCTTGATCCTGCAAACAATCCTTGTCCACTCCCTCCAGAGTCCTGCAGAATCCTGACCTGGGAGCAGACTCAGGAGGAGTTCATTGCCTGGACAACACAATTTTCAAGGCCTTGCTGTTGGTTTGCAGAAGACCCTGCTGGATAGCGAGGCCCTTGGAAAGCAGGAGCAATAACAAGGGGTTGGAGCCATTTAGGTTCCAAGAGTTAAGAGGTTTCCCCAGAAGTGACTGTCTAAGTAGCAGGTGTGGCCTTAGAGAGCAGCTCCCTGTCTGGTTTGTGAACTGAGAGATACCTCTCACTCACTTACTTGAATGCTCTAAGGAGAGTCATCCTATACCTTGAATAGAGGAACGTGGAGCAGCAAGGTGAGAAGTACAGTCAAACAGAGGCCCTGGAGGGTCGGAATCAGAAAGGGGAAAGGAAGAGGTAAAGGAGGATGGGAGGGGGTGGACTGGAAGATAATAAGAATGAAGTGGTTTGGGGGGAAGGTAAGGAGCAGAGAAACAGAAACGGGAGAAAGAAAACCTGACCCAAAAGGTAAAAAAGGGAGTTACGATGGAATCAAAAGCAAGGCAACACAGAAACACAGACTAAGACAAAGCCGCAGATACAGAAATATCTCCATCAGGAGTTTCAAGAAGGTTCTCAAGCATTGAAACATTCTAAGTCAACTGTACTTCAATAAAATATATATATTAAAAAGAGAGAGAGAAGGTTCTCAGGAACTGAAGTGTTCAAGGTCGGGGCTGGGGATTTTAGGATTTTAGCCCCTATTATGGACCAGCTACATTCTGTCCATTAGACTGTGTAACACCCCACGAGGTGTGCACTCTCGCTGCCAGTTTACAGCTCAGGGGACCCTGGAGTAGAGAAGTGAAGTGACACCCCTGGTCACACAGCTGATACACGTCAGGGTTCAGGTTCAAATCCAGGTCTGACTCCAGAGCTTGTGACTTCTGTGCCATCCTTCCCCGGCTCTGAAAGCACTCTCCCTGGGCTGACTTTCTCCCAGCATTTCAGCAAGCCCTAATCAAGTGCCTTCTGTGTGCCCGGCACCATCATAGGAGGGGTCTCTGCCCCCTCCGAGTCTACAGTCTGATGGAATTCCTCTGATGTTTGATGACTTGTTCTTGTATATCTAGGTTGACAGGACCGCCCCCCCTAAAGTGAAAATGACTGTCCCTCTGCTCCAAGGTCATGCCCATGACTGACAGGACATTTCAACCTCTTTCTTAGTCACCAAATTTGCATCCATCAACTCTAGACAGGGGAATTTTCTTACAAAAACTCTTAGACTACTCCAAGTCCCTGGTCCTTCATAAGGGCTTTTGTCTTGGGAAGATGGGAATAAATAAGGAATAGAGAGTGGTTGAACAACTATCTGGTGTCTGAGCTTCTCTGCCAGATCCACTTTCCCCCAAAGTGACTAAAGTCTCTTCCCCCTGACTGCTCAGAGAGTGGGGCCCCTGGGGGCAGGGGCACTGGGGATGATGCCAGCAGAGAGGAAGGACTGGGGAGAGACTTACAAAACGCTGCAGGGCTGCTGCCCGGGGCCCAGAGGCAAACTCTCCCGCCCCACAGAGGCAGGGCTTTCAGAGAAGGAGCAGCTTCGTCTGACCAACTGGAGGACGAGCACGTAGCAGGATGCACCTGGGTTATGCTGGGGGCTTGGGAATTCCTTCTCTAGAGCTGTAAACTTAGAAACCTCACCAGTGTCCAGTGCGTTGCTGAAGTCTCGCCTGGAGGCTGCAGGAAGAGTTCCATGAACTCTCTAGGTCACTAAACCAAAATGTATTCCAAACTATTCAGACACAGAGAAAGACACAAAGAACAAAATCCGGAATGGCACTAAGAATGCCCCCATAGGCCCCCATGCTCTCCCTGCTGACAGGCTCCTCCGTCACCCGAGGTGAGCACGCTTCTGAGTTCGGTGTGTGCCACCGTGCAAGGCGTTCTCCACCCTATGAGTTCTGCCCCTCCTACAGGGAGAAGGCTAGAGGGCCTCGGCCAGCCTTCAGCCAGAGCGCTCTGTCCTCCAGGGCTGTCTGATGGGGCTCCCCCGCCTGGCCCCACTCTCCATCCCCTTCCCAGATGGCTGAGCAGACAATCAATATTGATGTGAATCTCCCAGGCAGGCCTGCCGGACAGAGAGGCCCAGCAGACAGAGGCAGGGCTGCCATCCCCAGCATGGGTGGGCTTTAACTCAGACACAAAGCAGGTGACCCAGGTGCCTGGTGGCTCTGGCTGGACTGAGGTCATCGTGAGCCAGGAGCCAACCAGGCCCCGCTGCTCCACTGGCCAGATCTGACGTGCGCCTCTGCCAGACGTTTACAGCTCCCGTTCACTCTGCTGTTTGGCGGGGTGAGATGCCCGGGTGAGGCTGAGGGGAGAATAATAAGCAGTTTACTGCCCCCTGCAGAGCGAGGCAGCCGCACAGCTGCAGGGCTGACAGTTTGGGAGAGGAACCCGTGTTGCCCCAGGGCCCCAGTCCACCCCCAGCAGCCCGCTCCTCTCCAGCTCACTGCACATCACTCTCCTGAAGGGACACGCCACGCCCCAGGGTCCTGCATGGCTCACCCCACCTCCTCCCACCATGGCCTCCTGGTTCTGGTCCAGCTGACCAGGCTCCCACCTCCTCAGGGAGCCTTTTCTTAGCTGATGCTCCCTGGCCTTGAGCACTTTTGCCCCATGTTCATCCAATTCTTGCACAATCAGTTGGCACAGTGGTAAAAATTTCTCTTATGAAAATACAGCTTTATGTGCCTTGAATGATCTTCCCTGCCACACTATAAGCATCTAGAAAACAGGGACCAGGGCTGATCCATGCTGGGCACCCTTCATAGCCATTTTCATAAGTGGCTCCATAAGTGTTTGTTGAATGACCGAATGATCTCTGCCCCACATCTGCCTGAGTTTTTCTCAGGGATGGGACTACCCGGGTCTTAGAACCTCCCAGTAGAACCAGTAAAGGGATACCCACTCCTGATTGTTGAGTAAGTGGAGAAAAATCCCATTACAGTCTCCAGCCAGTCCACTCACCCCCTCTTCTCTACTCAGCGCTCACCTGCCCACACACAGGTCCCTCCCCAGCAGCAGGAGCAGAACTGGCATGGCCTTATCATGCTCCTTTGAAACCCTTGGCTGATACTATTTTGGTTTGACCTGACTTACCAGCCTTGGCAACTGTCTATATTACAACCATCCTGAGAAAAAGAAAGCATGCTTCAGGCAGCTTTCCTGCTTCCACACTAACACAGAGCTTTCACCACATATTTGATATGACACAGTGGTTTTACCACATATTTGATCATCACAGGGCACAGCCCCATTCTACAGAGAAGGAAACTGAGGCTTAGGGAGTTGGACTGAAGGACCTGTAGCTCACAGTTTGGACTGAGATCCTCTGACTCCAGTCTGCCACATCTCCTGACAGCCTTCTGCCTCTCCTCGCCTCATATGGACTCAACAAAGTACAGCCTCCAGAGAAACATAGCCTTTGGGCTGGAGAGGAAATCTTTGAGGACAACTGAAAGCTCCTTGCGAAAAAGAAGACAGAGAGAACCTTCAGGTCAGAGCAGCAGGGCTGGGATTGCCCTCAGGGTTTCTGGCCAAACAGAGATTCTTTGTGGGGCCCAGCAGTTTCAGGCAAGAGGGCACACAGATTTGCCAGGGATGCCCTGAGTCAGAAAGGCATCAAGAATCAGTGAGTGTTCCTGACCAGCCATGAGCAGTGCCCGGGCGCCCCTTCTCTTGGCTTCTCCAGGGTCCACAGTGATCACGGCTGCAGCTGTCTGAGCACTCAGCGCAGACGAGGACCGTCCTCCATGTGCGGAGGGAGAGTCCCTGGTTACACACGTGTCTGTTGGGGTTCAACGAGGTGGCGTGACTTGTCTGACAACTTGGACCTTAAAAGTGTCAGCTGCTGCTGCTGCTGCTAAGTCGCTTCAGTCGTGTCCAACTCTGTGCGTCCCCAGAAACGGCAGCCCATCAGGCTCCCACGTCCCTGGGATTCTCCAGGCAAGAACACTAGAGTGGGTTTCCATTTCCTTCTCCAATGCATGAAAGTGAAAAGTGAAAGTGAAGTCATTCAGTCGTGTCCGACTCCTAGTGACCCCACGGACTGCAGCCTACCAGGCTCCTCCTGGTAGGCAAGAGTACTGGAGTTGGGTGCCATTGCCTTCTCCAAAAGTGTCAGCATGCAGATTCAAATCCAGATTTTTCTAAAGCCAGTATCAACAACCTCTCCAAAACTATTATCCACTTCTTCCAGAAACTGTCATCTAAACTTTCCTGCTCAGTAAGACGCACATCGCCTAGACCAGGACATTTATTTTTATTTCTTTATTTGTAGCAGGGAATATATCGAAAAAGTCCAAAACACACGTTACAAAAGAATACACCATGAAAATATACCATCCACTGTTGATCCCCAAACATGTTGCTCTTCCCAGAAGCAACCAGATACTGTTTTCTATATCTCCTTCCATGTATATATTGTGCCAAAAATTATGTATGAATATTCTTCCCCCACCCCCGTCCTTTTTAAACAATGGCAGTTTATTAAATACATTGCTATGTGCTTGTATTTTTTTTTCACTAAACAGTGTGTTCTTTAAATTATTCCATATCTATACATAAAGTGTTCTCCACTTCTCTTGATGATTGCAGAATATTCCATTGTCTGCAAATCCATTTAACCAGTCCCCTATGATGGACACTGCTGCTGCTGCTGCTAAGTCGCTTCAGTCGTGTCCGACTCTGTGCGACCCCATAGACGGCAGCCCACCAAGCTCCCTCATCCCTGGGATTCTCCAGGCAAGAACACTGGAGTGGGTTGCCATTTCCTTCTCCAATGCATGAAAGCGAAAAGTGAAAGTGAAGTCGCTCAGTCGTGTCCGACTCCTAGCAACCCCTAGGGCCCACCAGGCCCCTCCATCAATGGGATTTTCCAGGCAAGAGTACTGGAGTGGGTTGCCATTGCCTTCTCCGTATGATGGACACTAGGTCATTTCTAATCCTTTGCTATGAAAAAGGATGCTACCATGAACAACTCTGTATACAAGGTCATTGTGCTCATGCGCAAGGACATCTGTAAGAAAAATTCCTAGACATGAAATTGCTAAGTAAGCAAACTCTGAAATTAAACATTACTGATGGGAAGCAAAACAGAAAGAGCAGGAGTAGACTGAGATCTTTCAACCTGGCTCCGTTGCTTACCAGCTGTGCGTCCTCCAGCAAGCTATGTGACCTCACTAATCCTTGGTTTCCTAGTCTGTTAAAACATCTGCCTCCTTATAGGGTACCCTGTGAGGGGCCAAGTAGAAGACAATGGATGTGAAGTGCCTGACACAAGCCTGACTCACGGAGGTGAGGAGGCGATGGAGCAGTGATCGTCCCGGCTCCACAACGGGAATGGCCCCACTCCCCATCCTGGGAAAGAGCTTCTTCCAACGACCTGCCTGTCGCCTTCTCTTCCCTCTCCTCTATTGATTCCTGGTGCTCCCAGCGGCCTGCCTGGTATCGCAGTTCTTTGTGTCGTTCAGTGTGCCTCCTGCCCATCAGATGATTAGCTCCTAGAGAACAGGGACCCTCTTCCTCTTTCTCAAACACCCCCTCCACCTGTCAGAAGTCCTGGCACACAACAGAAGCTCAGTGAAGGGCCACTGAACTGAAATCAGCTCTGGAAAGCACTCCTCACAGTGTTCTAACCTCCTGGATTCTTGGTACTTTTGCAAAGAGAGAGAGGTGTCGCCTCCGGCCACCAGGCTGAAGAGGCAGATGGCCTCCCTCTACCATCCACCGAGGATTGGTCATTAGGAAAAGTTTCACCCAATGTGCCATCTTTAAAATCCCCTGCTTCTGCACCTCCCATCTCCCACGACACCCCAACACCCAGACCCTGGTATAAAGCATTCAGACAGCCCCCTTCCGGGGAGGGTGGAGCATCCTCCCTGGCCCCTGTCCGTCCCTTCCCTTCCCCAGCGTGTCCCGGGTTGGACCACAGGCCGCTGGGGAGCTCAGCGCTAGGGCCCGTTGCCCAGGGAGCGCAGGGAGGCGGGAGGAAATGATTTCAGCTTCTCTCTGGAGCATAAATGCTTTGTTAATTGCTGTCAGGGCAGCTCCTTGGGAACAGATTATTGATAGCAATTGAAATGAAAGAGAGGGGGGAAAAAAAAGAAAACCCAGCAGGCCCTCCTTTGCTGGCTCCTGCCCTCCCGGTGGGCCCTCCCCCTGCCCCTTCCCTGAGGCAGAGACCCGCTCCGCAGCCCTCAGGCCCCTTCTCCGCCCCACCCAGCACCACCTGCCCCCTGCCGCCTTTCCCTCCCACAGCTCCTGACTTCCGGCAGTCTCCCTGCCTCACAGCAGCCGGCGCCCTGTCTCTTCCCCCAGCCTGTCTCCAGGCCCTGCACCCTCACCTCTTGGTGCCTCCCACGCTGTGGACCCCTGGCCCGCACTTTTTCCTAAGTTCCTGCCGTTCGGTTGCTGCTTTAGTCTCTCTCCCTTCCTTTCCCGCTCCAGCTCTCCAACCACCACATCCACACCTCCGTTAGCTCCTCAGCCTCTCCCTTTGCTGCTCGGGCTCCTTTTGTTGGAGTCTTGGACCCTCAGTCATTCTCTTCAACAAGGAGAAAGATGGGGCTATCGTGTGGTGTTTCCTGGCCCCCAAACCTTAGAAAAATGTGATTTCCATCCTCCTGTTGTACTGAGGCCTCTACTCGTTGCCCAGACTCCCAACCTTTAGTCTTCAGTTTGCGCCCGTTGGTCCAGTGAACGTCCGTCCATCCCGCAGGCTGTGTTTGGGGCCAACATTAGCCGTGCCCGATGAGCTCTGTGCCTCGGGGTGCCAGTGTAGAAACCCCTACGCCCCTTCCGTTACTCACATGAGTGTTTCTTACCCTCTGCCAGTGGCGGGGTCTCCGTGCACCAGGTCTCAGTTGCAGCTCTCTGCTTTAACTGGAAGCTGTCCTGCTTTCAGTCTGGGCTGGACCTTGGCTTCCAGCAAGGGTCTCCTGTGCCTTTAAGAAAGTGGGCACCTGCGGGCCCCCCAGCTCCTCTGCCCCCCAGCTTGGAGCAAAGATGGATATTCCCACGGTGCCCCCTTCAGAGGGGCTCATAAATAATGGCTGATCTTCCCACAGGGGACGGGAACTGTTCTGCTCTTGTGGAGCCTGGGGAAAGGGTGACAAGGCTAATTTATCTCTCTCCTCCTGTGCTCACACAGCAGTGGGGGACAGGCCACTTTTCCTCTCTCTCCTTGCCCAGTCTCTCCTCCCAGGATCTGTATGAGAAAGGGCAGGGATGAGAAAGGAGAACTCTGGGCTTCTGGGTCCCTGAGGTGGATGCCCGCCCTCTACCACCGCCCCAAACAAACCACAGAGCAGCTTCAGAGCCAGCAGCCGCCCTTCCCAGTCCCCACCCACCTCTCAGTCGCGGAGCTCCGGCCACAATCGGAGCCCACCCCACAGCCCACGGGCCGGAGCACTCGTGAAAGCAAAAGGGGTTGCTCGTGAGGTTCACATGGTGCAGCTTTTTGAGCCGAGAGCAGTGGATTCCCCAGACCTCTGGGACCGTCCCCTCTCCTTGCTTCAGCAGCCCCTCTCCCCCTGCAGGACTCCCCACGTGGGGCCCTCCCCCTCCCACCACAGGCAGCTTCAGCCCAGCTGGCCTGCCCCAGACTCATTCCACATCAGGGCTTCCAGGCCGCTGCTTCGACCCGCTTCTTACATCCATGGCCTTGGCCGGTGAGGGGCTTGAAGCTATGGAAGAAGATTTCTCCTCTGTGTCTCCGAGGCTGCTCTCTTTCACTGTGTTATACCACAGTCCCACCCATCTAGAAGGGCACACACCACCGCCATCACCAAGAAGCGCTGCCCTACCCCCAGCGAAAGCAGAAGGCAGGCTGGCTGGGATGCTAGTACTGCCTTGGGGTTAGGGTAACACCAGGCCTGGCTCCCGTGAAGATGCGGGGAGGGAATCTGTGGTCTGGAGTGGTTGCTCGCTGTGTTGGTCCTCACTGCAGCAGATAATCAGTTAGCAAGGGCTTTTAGCAAGTGGCCAGACCCCACACTGGGCCTCATCCCAGCCTATCCGCACCCCAGGCAACCCCTGTCACCCCCCAGCGCTGCTCCACCAAGCCGGCACACTTTCCCAGCATTGGAACGCTGCTGAGGTTTCTTGCCATTCCCAGAGACTGATGGATCTGTCTCTCCAGCTCTCCCTTTCTCATCTCTCTCCTTGCAGCTCTTTGCTGCATCTCTTCACATTATCCCCATCTCTCCATTTCCTTTCTGCCTCTCCCTCTCTGTCTCTCAGACTCTGCTGCCTCTTTTCTTCCTCCCCAATTCCTTCCCTCCTCCCACTCTCCTCCAGGCTTCATCCCTCCCACTCCTTAGCTCCCCCCACCCCAAATCCCTGCCCTTCCCTCTAACGACTATGTTCAGCTCAAAGGTGGGGTCTCCTAAAGGCGCCTTCAGGCTGGCGGTTACTCTTGAAGCCTCCATCAGTGGCTCCATCTCCATAAGAGGCTCAGCTGGGGTGAGTTTATAAGCGAGTTGCTTCCTCTCCTTCCCTCACTAGGTCCTGGATCTAGAGAGGGCAGCAAAGAGGCCTCCAAGCACACTGAAGCGTCCTCCCAGAGGCAGAACCCCTAAAGGTAAGCTCCTTAGGGGATAAGGAAACTACAGGGTAATTCAGAGAGACTCTGCCGTGGGTCAGGTCTTCCAGGAGCCTGAGGATACAGCTGCTCCTAACCACCAAGCCAGCAGTAACGTGACCT
The DNA here is from genome assembly GCF_029407905.1 of Bubalus kerabau. Classification (NCBI taxonomy): domain Eukaryota; kingdom Metazoa; phylum Chordata; class Mammalia; order Artiodactyla; family Bovidae; genus Bubalus; species Bubalus kerabau. Next base: position 55,304,769 of record NC_073628.1, read on the forward strand.
GAGCGGGGGAGGCTCAAACGTCAATCACTGATGTGCACCCAGACGCTACTGTGCATGAGCATCCGCCCATCCGTTTCCCGATCTTCAGGGGATGACTTGGAGTGAGAGGCAGTGAGAGCATTATCATGCCCCTTTTGCAGATGTGGAAATCAAAGTCACAGCTAATTATTTTATTCATTCCTCACTCCATCAGTTCTTTACTGAGTGCCTACTACCTACAGATGCTGTGTTATATACTAGGCGTCATCATTGATCATTAGAACTAGAACCCAGGGTCAGGAGACACAGGCCCGGGAGTTCTCTGTGATGAGACCGCAGTGCAGCCTTCAGGCCAGAGTTACTGGTTCAGCTTGGTAAGTGGTGGTTGAGCCTGAGCAGTGAGCAAAGGCCCAGCCCTGTATGGACCATCTCCAGCCCTTTGGCCTTTCCCCTGCCTGGCCTGAGAGGGGCCCACTGCAGCTTTTCTCTGACAGGAGCGCAAAGAACAAGACCCTGCCCCAGCAAAGCTCTTGGCTCCTTGGACCCTTGCAGGTTCCTTACCTTTCTATGCCCAACCACAAACGCCGTGTGGATCAC